>NC_045774.1:56095197-56409046 GCF_008692025.1 Phocoena sinus | reverse complement strand
ATGGCTAACTGAACAATTCCGTAACAGTCTTTCTGGCTCTGTGCTCTGCCACTGTCCACAATCCACACTCCAGCCAGTATCATCATGACACATGGAGGAACTTCCAGATCCCTTCCATGCTTCATGGAATGGGAGGGACATAAGAACACCAACACATATAATCCACTTGTCTGCATAATGAAAGATGGTGGGGGAACAGACTTGTACTTGTTAATTTATTCCTGGACCCTTGTGATTTAGATGGTCTGTTTTTGGGGGGCGGGTGGCATGCTGCGTGGCTTGTGGGATCTTAGTTCCCTGACCAGGGATCGAAACTGGGCCCTTGGCAGTGAAAGCGTGGAGTCCTAACCACTAGACAACCAGGGAATTCCCTAGATAGTCATTTAGAGGGTCCTTTGATGTCTATTGGGTAAATGTTCAGTCTTTCATATCTCTTTTCCATCACCTCCTCTTCCCCAAGATGTCAATGAAAAGAAGCTATGATGCTGCTGGGGCAGGGATTTATATCTGCCTTCTGCCCTCTGTATTCTCTCAGATCTTTGTATCTTAAGATGGTATTCACTGTAGAGCCTGGAGCTGGCAAATTTGTGGTTGTTCTCTTGGTTTGGTAAGGCCCACTAGTCCTTTCCTGATCACCTGGTACCACCTTATCTGTTGTAGGTAATGTAGACATTTCTGATTGATGTTGATCCTGAGTCTGGTTTGAGAAACACTTTGTCTCTACCAGAGGTAAATCTTATTCTATGAGCTATTTTCTTATAATATCATGAAGCTTCTGTGAAATTCTGAATCTCTTCTTTACCTTATGGGAACCACAGGAGATGTAGGATTGGTAACTTTTAGGCTCTATCTCTCTTTCTCAAACCATGGTATGTTATCATTTTGCCAGAATGTGACCGTTGTATATTGATTCTGAGCAACTCTGTACTCATCTCTCCCCAAATATTCAATGTGGGGAACAGATATTAAATACCTCTTGTTTCTCTGTTTCTAACACCAAGTCCATATCTGGAAGTTTACCCCGGACGAGATAGTGCAGGTACAGGTATCTAGCCACTCACTTTTCTTCTTGCTTTGCTTTTTATTCTCTCTCACACGGACCCAGGATTTGTCTTTTATTTACCCTTTCTGTCAGTCAGTGACTTTGCCTACATTTAATAGCCCTTTCTTGTATGTTATTTGTGCCTCTCATTTTCTAGGTCCATGACATTGGAATGGATGCCAGGGAACTTGATCTATATGTAAGGAAAGTGGACATATTTTTAAAATTTCGCCATTATATCCATATTTAACTTTTTTCAAATTTTGAGAATAAAATTCTCCACATTAATAAAACTCTAAACGGGAGTATATTCCCTGTAGCCAAGCCCCATGGGAATGCTGTAAAAACTAAAAGGGCAATTTGTTCCTTTATCATGAGAAATACACCTTGTTACCTTCACTGGACCACATAGATCAGATAGGGAATGAATCTAAAATGTTAAAAAAGCAAAACACAAAAACACTTGCTACTGCATCTTCAAGTGCACGTTTCAGACCCCTTAATGCTTTTTTTGTCCTCCACTGCCTGTAATATATGAACTCTCATTCCCTCTGATCAACTTGCTTGCATTAATTTTATTCTTAACTCCACTTAAAGGTCACCTTCTTCAGGAAACCTGCCTTGACTTTCTTCTCTCTCTATTCCCAGCTCCCATGGTTTGATGCTTCCATAGCATCCTGTGTGTGACTACCATCACATTTATCACACCAAACAATAATTAGTTTACCTTCCTCTCCCTCTCTCCCTCTCTCATTGTCTCTCTCAACATGGCTGTGAGGTGTCTGAGAGCATGATCCATCTTAGTATCCCCACTGTCCATCACATTTCTTGACACATGGTAGATGCTAAATAAAAGTGGAATAAAAGAATGAGTGTGTACAGCTCTACAAGAAAAGTCAAAAGATAATCCAGAAGGCTGCTTCATAAATGCAATATTAGAGCACAGGAAGAAAGCTGTAGACTCCAAAAGATTAATATTCATGTTGTGATTGTTGTATACATTCATTTTCATAATAAAGTGAGGAGTTTTTGGTGCTTAAAATGCTATGGAGAGCCTCCCTGGTGGCACAGTGGTTGGCAGTCCGCCTGCCGATGCAGGGGACACGGGTTCATGCCCCGGTCCGGGAGGATCCCATATGCCGTGGAGCGGCTGGGCCCGTGAGCCATGGCCACTGGGCCTGCGTGTCCGGAACCTGTGCTCCACAACGGGAGAGGCCACGACAGTGAGAGGCCCGTGTACCACCAAAAAAAAAAAAAAAAAAAAATGCTATGGAAATGTCCTGATCCAAGACATCACCACACTTGGGGTCATGCTTGCACAAGCAGGATCCGTGACAATTATTTTTCTAGGCTTCTATTACTCACTGACTCTTCTCTGATTGAAATAGTGTTTCTTTAGATATGCTATTACTTTCTAATGACTTTTATTCTGGCTATAAGATGTACCTGCCTGTCTCTGAATTGATCCATTCTATTAATTCTGTACTTTAACTTCCTGATGGCAATCTTCTTGCCCTCGTTTTTGAGTTCTTTTATTTATCATCTAAACCAGGACACTTTTGAGAGTAAGTGGATGTGCTATTAATAATTATGACAGAATAATAGACATGAGCCTATTTATGGTTTATGGACCGCCTGGCAAACTGAGAAGTCACCTTATTGATTTCCAGCTCATGGAGGACATTCACAGTGGTACCAATTGAATCCCTGCCTAACATCCTAGCCTGCAAGCGGTGTTACATATTTATTTTCTTACTGTAAAAGACACAGGGGGCTCAAGAGTTGATGGTGACACATAAAAACAAAATTTAGTTAAGCAATTTTAGAAGGCAGAAAACAATATAAAATGAAATAAGCAACCATAATATTAAGTACTTAGATTCTGTATGTCTCTGAGACAATTGGCATCATATCATAAATAAACACACAAAATATGAACTCTTTTTGAACTTATCTGGATGTCTTCCATGAAGCTATAAATTCTATTGATAATAGGGAGAGTGTGATCTATTTCTACTTGATTTTCCAAGTTCAGTGATGCTCTCTAGTTTGTTTGCCCTATGTCTTTCTGACTTGAGTCAATTCAAAATGTCTGCTGTCATAACAGATTTTTTTCTCTTTCTTCTTCGTGAAGTTCAAACTAATCAGTGTCCAAATATCCTCTAATTCACTTCTGCCTGCACCATTACTCTTTTACTTTCCTACACTCTGGGAATGAAAAACAAATATACCCCCCTACAAACATGCACACAGGCACATACACGCAAATACATATACACACTCCCTTTCTAAAACTCTTATTTTATATAACTAGACACATATTTCTTCACTGTATTATATTAAAATAAAGAAAATCACCTTCTCCAAGTAATTAAACTTTGAGAGTGAAAATACTAAATCAAGCTAGAGAAAAATTATGTGAAATATATTCAATTCATTGAAATCTAAGAATTAAGACAAAAAAACAGATCAAAGGGAAAGAAAAATGATCCAAATAAATATGGTAAATTGTTGGAAAAGCAGGGATTATGTCTGTATTTTTTAGCTAGTGGACAAGCATTCAGTATAACAGCGATGCTTAATTCTACATACTTGGTTTTCCATTAGGGATATGAAAGAAGAAAGGAAGAAAAGAAGAAAGAGGGGAGGAGAGAGTGGGGGAGAAAGAAGAGAGAAAGTGTAGATAGGGAGGAAGAGGTGGAGAGGGGAGGAGAAGAGAGGAGAGACCCAGGTCTTATCCAGCCACCTGTGACCTATGAGAGGAAATTTGCCTCATCTCCTAAGCCTAGGGGCTGTCTGAGGTCCATCATACCTGTTGAGGGGGATCCCAAGAAGCTCCAGTACCCAAGCTACCCCTACAGGGCTAAGGAAACCCTGACTTTTCCCACCACTTCTGGACTTACATGAAGTGCCTCATTCTGCATCTGAAGTCTCCAGCAGCTGACTGTAGGGTCCAGGTAACACCTCTTGGAAGCACGGGAGAGTAAAGGCTCCATGGCGAAAGCTTTGGGCAACAAGAAGCAGATGATGAGAAAGACAGAATAAGCGCCTTTCCCTTCTCCCTGCCCCCAGGTGTTCAAGGTGCAGTGTTTCCACGCATCCCACATGACTGAGTGGCCAGCAATGTTTCCAAGAGGCCCAGGGCCCACCCAGTAGCTCACCACTTTGTATTTGCTTTTCCTCCCACAAATTTCCTCTCATTATTGTCTTTCTTACCTAGGAGTCAACCTCCTAGTAAAACCTTAGCATTTAAGCTTTGCCTCAGGTTCTGTTTTCTACCCGAATTAGAAAACAGAATCTCTATTCTTTCATACTGCTGGAAATGGAAGTTTCACTCATATAGATTTTTATAAATTTCAGTGAGTTTCTGGTATTCAATCATATTATTGTTTGGTCATTTTTATTCTAAATTTTTATGAAGTCCATCTCTTCCTTTAATACCAGCCTTCATCCTGTCTGTCTTGGAATATAGTATTATGTTTCTATTTGCCAACTTCTAGTCTAGTTGTTGGATTCATCCTCCATGCAACTGTCAGAGCGATCTTTCTAATCCTAAATCTGAATATGTTTTTCTTTTACTTTAAAAATCTTAAATACCTCCCTTTTGATGACAAGAAAAAGTCTTAGCTTCAAGGTAAGCACACTGTGCTCTGGGATCTATTTCTAATTCTCTGTATCTTTGTATCCTCGCTCGTGTTGACCCCTCTGTCTAGGACACCTCACTGGCCCTCACTTTACTCTGGTTAAATCCTATTCTTCCTTTCAGGCAATAGATTTTTGTTTTTGTTTTTTTAATCGGGGTATAGTTGTTTTACAATGTTGTGTTAGTTTCTACTGTACAGCGAAGTGGAGTTCCCTGTGCTATACAGCAGGTTCTTATTAGTTATCTATTTTATACATTTTAGTGTATATATGTCAATAGTTCTTGACATGCTGGGAGTCAGAGACCTTTTGCTATTCAGGTAAAAGTTACAGGATCATGCTTTCAAGAAAAATGTACACACATATTTTGCACCACATTTAGAAAGAGTGTGGACCTTCATCTTTCCTCCAAACGTACTCTTGTATAGAAGGTCATCTCCTCTATTTACCCCTAGATTGAGGTGTCACCTTCCTGATCTCTTGACGTTACTACCTCTGACACTAAGATCAGCCAGATTTTGCTTACCTGGCTTCTAATTCCCCAGTGTCTGTCATGTAAGAAGCAAATAATATTTATTTGTTCAATGAATAAAATAAATGAACTTATTTGGCCCTCCACTGGGTCTCTGAGACATACAGGACACAACTGATGCAATTCATACTATATACACAGTAAAAATTATTTTCCAAATGGAAGGAGGAATCTTAGAATGGCTAAATGACTTGATTCCATGATGGAACTAGAACTCAAACCACTTTCTCCAGATTAAAAGTTCGAGCATGCATTCCTACGTTTTGAAAACAGCCGTAACCTCTTTTTTTTTTTACTATTTTTGCCTTGACACTTTCAGGTTACTAAGAGACCATATTTTATCCTGAACATATATCAAGACTATTCTGTAATCTAACCTTCAGAAAATCTTTATCGAAAAGTTATTTCTAATATGAAAGTTACGTAAGTGAGAGCCTAACCCAGATGCAGCTTGGCTTAATACATCGTGGGACTATCAATTCAGGCAAACATTTCAAGTGACTCTATAGAACTACACTTTTCCATGTGGGAGTGAAGACCACAGCTTTGTTTTTGTTTTTGCAATTGACATCACAGTTTACATTAGGCTTGAGACTCTGTTATCTAGGCTGACTGGCTTTGAATATGTTTTCCCCAAACTAATATACTGCTAATGAGATTCTCCCTGAAAACATTTCAGGGTCTTTCATTGAGGGCTTTGATGAAGAAACTAATTATTATTTTATTTGAAATATGAAAATCGTTTTTTCTTTATATCACAGAATTAAGCTTTAAAAATTTTTTTCTTTACTTTTATTATAGGTTTTTACAACTCTGTTAAAAGAAAAGACTTTATGATATGAACAATTAACTTTGTTTTTCCCAATAACAGATCATCAAAGGTTTAATGTTTTCAGCTTATTTCTCATAGAGTTGCCTGAAAATATATTCATAATAATCACAAACCATTGCTTCATTGTTCAATGACAAAATATATTATCCCCAAATGATTGCTTTGGGGTGGGTCAAGCAAGCATTTATTTTTTTTGTCAGGATTTAATAATTTCACAAAACTAAAAATCTGCTGTCATTCTGCATACAAGCAAAGGCAGAATCATTAGGATTGACAACATAGACCAAAGCAGAAACAGATTAAAATGTATTTATCACACTAATAACATTATATAAAAAATATAAAAAATAAACCAAGAGAGAAAGATGGATTTTTCCTTATTCCTACCACTAATAAACTAAAATCCCTGAACATTATATAAAAAATAAACATAAGAGGAGAAGGCAGACTGGCTTGGGACCTTGGGATCCCTAGAGCTGAAGATCTAGCAACCTAGAATCTTTGATAGGCACTGACCAAAGTAAGTCTAAACAGAAACCTGCTCTCTCTAGCCAAAGGAACAGGAAAGGTTTAGCTTAACAAAACTTTTAGACAATTATCTGTGTACTCCAGGGAGACACCACAGGAAAAACTGTGGCTACACAGTGCCAGCAAAGGCTGAGTGGAGAGTTAGATTTCCACTTTTGCAAAGCTGCCATGA
Source organism: Phocoena sinus (assembly GCF_008692025.1). Lineage (NCBI taxonomy): Eukaryota > Metazoa > Chordata > Mammalia > Artiodactyla > Phocoenidae > Phocoena > Phocoena sinus. The sequence continues at coordinate 56,402,298 of NC_045774.1, read as the reverse complement.
GGTCTCCCAACACAAATGTCAGGGAGTGTCAGAGAGGCCAAAGAGGGAGCTGGAACTTTCATCCCTGCCAGCTGATAATGAAGCCACCATCTCCTCATGTCAGTGGAGACTCTATGGGAAGCTTGAGTTTCCACTTCCAACTGGCAGTTACAAGATGTCACCTCCCCTTCTCCATTGGGGTGGTGTCAGAGGAGGCCTAGCGAAGAGTCAGGGCTTTTATCATTGCCCACTTGTAATGAGGACCCATTCTAGCAGTTACGAGGAGGGTCACCCCGCCCCCCACTGCAGGGTGTCAGAAGGTGTTAATTGGAGAACCTGCTCTTATACCTCTACTTAACATTTCAGTCAAGTATGAACACTCCTCATAGTTGGGTAGCTCACCCTTCACTCATTCACATAACACATTTACTGAGTGGCTCCCATGTGCAAATATGTTCTCACATGGGAAATACAGTGGAGAACAAATGGTCTCTGTCTCCTTGAAGACTTTTGAGAAGGTCTCCTTCTCCTCCTGGCATGGTGTCAGAGAAAGCCAGTTAAAACAAAGGTTTAAATAAGACACAGACTCTTATAATATGAAATTGTCCAAGTTTTAAATGAAAATCATCTCATATCAAGAATCAGGGATGGGACTTCCCTGGTGGTCCAGTGGTAAAGAATCCACCTTCCAATGCAGAGGATAAGGGTTCGATCCCTGGTTGGGGAAATAAGATCCCACATGCCACGGGGCAACTAAGTCCGCGTGCCACAACTACTGAGCCCAGGGCCTCAATGAGAGAGCCCGAGTGACACAAAAAACTACAGAGCCCCCAAGCTCTGGAGCCCGCGTGCCACAACTAGAGAGAGCAAAACTGAAAACCACAACTAGAGAGAAGCCTGCACTGCAGTGAGAGATCCTGCAGGCTTCAATGAAGATCCCACATGTCACAACTAACACCCGCCGCAGCCAAAAAGATAAAGAAAATTAATTAATTTACAAAAAAGAATCAGGGAGATTGGATGAAAAAAGACAGTCAGTAGATGGCAACACTGAGATGAGCAATGTTAGAATTATCTGAAAAGATAAATAAATAAAGCAGCCATGATAACAATGTTTTAACAGCAATTAATAACATGCTTGACACAAATGAGAAATAGAAAGCCTGAGCAAAGAAATAGGAAATCTCAGCAAAGAAACATAACATATAGAGGAGAACCAAATTTTACAACTAAAAACAAACAAACAAACAAAAAATGCCAAACTACCAATCGAATGAAAGCTCAGTGAATGGGTTCAACAGTGGAATGGAGAGTACAGAGGAAAGAATTGGTAAGCTAGAAGACAAAATAATAGAAATTGCATAGTCTGAATAACAGAATGAATTATGTTTTAATGTTTAGCCCTAACATTAGTCCTTTAAGTGGCAGAAAAACAATAACAAAAAAAAATCAAGTAATCTTTCCAAAATTAGTTTTATCACTGTGTTTAAAAGATACAACTAAATATATTGAATTTTAAATATTCAGCTAGTTATGCTGGCATTAATTTTTTACTGTCTTAGTTTATCTCTAACACTTTCCTAAACAAAGCAAAAATTGAGAATAAAGAATAATATCTAGATTCTGAGAAAGTTTCACTGTACAGTTTCACTGTAATCCCAGAGAAATTCTTTTTCTGCCCTTTAACACAAACCAGAAACATTTCAATTATACTTCTCTTAAATCCTTAAAATGATAAAGTGGACTCAGGGATCTCTTGGGTTACGTTTTTTGCCTCCAAACCACAGAGTATGTATATTTCAAAATAACATGTTGACATTTCTGTAAAATTGTGTATAAACCCTGGTGCCATAATCCTAAATTTACAGACATAAAACTAAATGTTAAAATTCCTTGAACCATGACTGTATCATTTTGTATTAGCTATTAAACCATTCTCAACACACCATAATCACAAGAAATTCTAATTCTTTAGCTTTTATTCGAGTCCCTAAGGCAATTTTCTCTGTCAGTTTTCAAATCATCTCATAGCATGGCCTTGAGAATAAAATCAGAAAGTGACTGGTAAATTGAGAATGCCTGTCTGTAATGTGACAATCTGTACATCTCAGCTCTTCATCCAGAGATAAATAGACTTAAAAATACACAGGACAGTGTGGAATGATAACACATAAAAGCACCTTATGAGAGGAGGTAGATTCTTTTTAATTACAGAAAAGCCTTTTAATTGCCATCTTCCCTCTCAGTATCTCAGTTTGTTCCTCAAAAATCTTCAAGAACGCAGAGACTCTGTCCTCCACTGTATCTGCCATGTGATCTGGCACACGTCAGCCACTCAGTATATGTGTTATGTGAATGAGTGACAAGTAAACTACCTTAATTTTAAGAGTGTTCCAATAATGAAATTAAAAGGAATAAAACATGTAAAAGCACGGTGTAAACTATGCAGTACTAGTCTACTAGTTGACCTACTTACTTGTTCCTGCTTCTAGATCTAAACCATACTTATTTGCTCCTTTCCCCAAAAACATAGCTTTTGGTTTGTTTGTTTTTAAGACTATTTTTTGAGCAGTTTTAGATTTACAACACAATTGAGACGCAAGTGCAAAGATTTCTCATATAGCCCCTGCCCCCTCACATGCACAGACTCTCCCATTATTAATATCACTCACCAAAGTACATTTTTACCAAGGATGAACCTACATTGACACATCATAATCACCCAGAGCCCATAGTTTACCTTAGGGTTCACTCTTGGTGTGTATACTCTATGGGTGTGAGTAAAAGTATAATGACATATCCATTATAATCATTACAATATCTTGCAGTGTTTTCACTGCCCTAAAAGTCCTTTGTGCTCTGCCTATTCATCTCTTCCCATCTCCACCCCCCAGCAACCACTGATCTTTTTATTATCTCCACAATTTTGCCTTTCCCAGAATGTCATGTGTCTGGAATCATACAGTAGGTAGCCTTTTCAGATTGGCTACTTTCACTTAGAAATAAGAATGTAAGGTTTGTTGTTCAGCACTGAGATTCTAATCTTCTGGTCCAGACCTGCCACCTGCTAACTCTCTTTTTTCAGTCTTCTACATCCATGGGATTATCATATTCATTCCATAGAGATTTTAGTTCCTGACTGTGATGGTTACTTTTATGTGTCAACTTGGATAGACTCTGGTGCCCAGTGTTTGGCCAAACGTTAGCTACTGTGAAGTTTGTTTGTTTGTTTGTTTTTAGATGTGATTAACATTAAATAATAAGTAGACCTTAAGTAAAGCATATCACCCTCTATGATGTGTATGGGCCTCATCGCATCCGTTTGCGAAGAGCAAACACTGACGTTTCCCAAAGAAGAGGGAATTCTGCCTGAAGACTAAAATACAAACCCTGCCTGAGTTTCCAGCCTGCCGGTCAGCCCTGCAGATTTAGACTTGTCAGCCCTCACAGTCTTGCAAGCCAACTCCTTAAAATCTCTCTCTCCCGTATTCATTCTCTCTCTCTCTCCCTTTTAGTGTACTAACTTCTACACTTATGGAGCAAATAGTAATATTGAGACAGAGCAAACATTAACAATTGATTCCTACTGAGAATATACATGTCATTGAGTTACAATGGGGACTGTGTTCTCTGAAACATGATTCATTGTATTCACTGTCTGGGTTCAGAACAGAAGCTAAGGCAGAGCAGAATAATGTAAAGTGGAATACTTAAGTAGTGGGACAGGAAAACATCGGAATGGCCTGAGAGTATTATCATATAAACATTTATTAACTTAGTTGAAAATATTGCCTGCTTCTTAAGAACCTTGCTGACAATTTTCTTTGAAGGCCAAGTAGAATGATAAGCATAGGCAGAGGAAATCCATGAAGGTAGAAAATCCCTGGATTCTAGATTAAGATATTTTCCTCACATTTTATGGATTCTGTATACTATATATACGCTCCCTTTTTAAAGTACACTTTACATTCCTTCTGGTAGTAAAGATAGTCTTCAAGCTGAAAATCAATGTATACTATGAGCTGAGGGTGAATTTCCTTCATTTACTTTAATGGAACATTTATTTTTCTGCATATTTTGATGTACGGAACACAATGATCCATATTTAGTAAAAGCACAGAACAAAAGTAGATCAATTATAAATCTATCAAACTTGGGTTATTAACAGTACTCTAGCAGTCATACTTGTGGGTAAAAAAAATTATATTACACATTTCTACCTGGTACAATGTACAATTCGTATAGGTTTATTGCCCCCAAAACAAACTCCTTTTCCAAAGAGTAGGTAAAACTTTACTGATTTCTGGATGGCAGTTTTGTATCATATTTTCTCATTTTAAAAGATAAATAGATGCTTCTTGTGGTAGGCTAAATAGTTGTCCCCCCAAATTGTCCATGTTCTAAAATCAGAATACATTACCTTATGTGGTAAAAGGGGACATACCTATGTGATTAGGTTAAGGGTTTTGATATGAGGTCATTTTCCTGGATTTTTGGGTGTGTCCAACGTAGTCAGAAAGATCCTTATAAAAGGAAGGTAACAGGTCACAGAAAGGAGAAGGTGATATGACCAAAGAAGCAGATATTGGAGTGATGTGACCATAAGCCAACAGCTTTAAGAAACTGGACAAGAAACAGATTCTCCCCTGAAGCATCTAGAACAATGCCAACTTCTTGTTTTCTGCCCTGTAATACCCCTTTTGAGTATTAGGCCTCCAGAACTGATAAAAGAAAAACATTTTTATTGTTTTAATTCACTAAAGTTGCAGTAATTCTTTACAGCAGCAATAGAAAATTAACACACTTCTTTTCTGAAAAAAGTGATCGACATTTATATATATAAATGTTTTAAGTAATTTAAGGTGAAAATCTATAGGTGCAGTTATTTTCTAAATATATGCTGAAATATATATTATATATATAGGCTGAAATATATATGATGAAAATATTTGTAATCTCTTTTGGCACATTATGAGTAGGAAAAACTTAAAACGCTATTAAGGTCTACTTCCTTATGATAGAAGTATTCCATAAAACAAAAGATAATTAAAAAAAAAAAAAAAAGATAATTTTTGAGATGGAGCATAGTTTTATTTAAAATCCACTGTACACAATTTATTTTTAATGGACTTCATAAGCATATTCATTGAAATATATAACTCTTTTATCATCTCATAGATTAGTATTATCTAGATATAATCAATCTTAGTAAATTAAGTCAATAGTTTGTTTAAAAACATTTCTATTTTGTCTCGATCTTTTTCATTTTTTTAAACTGTGAGCATGTCTGAATTGGGGAAGAGGCGAAACAGAATATGACTGTAATAAGAAATAATGATATAAAGAATGAATTTTCTAGATATAAAATATGGTAATTATCATATATTAGCAAACATATATAAACTTGAAAGAAACTAATTTACACTGAATAAAATCAATATTTACTGTTATATATGGGAAAAATCTTACTGATATTGAATTTTTTTTTTTGTTTTAAACATCTTTATTGGGGTATAATTGCTTTACAATGGTGTGTTAGTTTCTGATTTACAACAAAGTGAATCAGCTATACATATACATATGTTCCCATATGTCTTCCCTCTTGCGTCTCCCTCCCTCCCACTCTCCCCATCCCACCCTTCCAGGCTGTCACAAAGCACCGAGCTAATATCCCTGTGCCTTGCGGCTGCTTCCCCCCAGCTATCTACCTTACTACGTTTGTTAGTGTGTATATGTCCATGACTCTCTCTCGCCCTGTCAAAACTCACCCTTCCCCCTCCCCATATCCTTAAGTCCGTTCTCCAGTAGGTCTGCGTCTTTATTCCTATCTTACCCCTAGGTTCTTCATGACATTTTTTTCCCTTAAATTCCATATATATGTGTTAGCATACGGTATTTGTCTTTTTCTTTCTGACTTACTTCACTCTGTATGACAGATTCTAGGTCTATCCATCTCATTACAAATAGCTCAATTTCATTTCTTTTTAAGGCTGAGTAATATTCCATTGTGTATATGTGCCACATCTTCTTTATCCATTCATCCGATGATGGGCGCTTAGGTTGTTTCCATGTCCTGGCTATTGTAAATAGAGCTGCAATGAACATTTTGGTACATGACTCTCTTTGAATTTTGGTTTTCTCAGGGTATATGCCAAGTAGTGGGATTGCTGGGTCATATGGTAATTCTATTTGTAGTTTTTTAAGGAACCTCCATACTGTTCTCCACAGTGGCTGAACCAATTCACATTCCCACCAGCAGTGCAAGAGTGTCCCCTTTTCTCCACACCCTCTCCAGCATTTATTGTTTCTTGATTTTTTGATGATGGCCATTCTGACTGGTGTGAGATGATATCTCATTGTAGTTTTGATTTGCATTTCTCTAATGATTAATGATGTTGAGCATTCTTTCATGTGTTTGTTGGCATTCTGTATATCTTCTTTGGAGAAATGTCTATTTAGGTCTTCTGCCCATTTTTGGATGGGGTTGTTTGTATTTTTGTTATTGAGCTGCATGAGCTGCTTGTAAATTTTGGAGATTAATCCTTCGTCAGTTGCTTCATTTGCAAATGTTTTCTCCCATTCTGAGGGTTGTCTTTTGGTCTTGGTTATGGTTTCCTTTGCTGTGCAAAAGCTTTGAAGTTTCATTAGGTCCCATTTGTTTATTTTTGTTTTTATTTCCATTACTCTAGGAGGTGGGTCAGAAAGGATCTTGCTGTGATTTATGTCATAGAGTGTTCTTCCTATGTTTTCTTCTAAGAGTTTGATAGTTTCTGGCCTTACATTTAGGTCTTTAATCCATTTTGAGCTTATTTTTGTGTATGGTGTTAGGGAGTGATCTAATCTCATACTTTTACATGTACCTGTCCAGTTTTCCCAGCACCATTTATTGAAGAGGCTGTCCTTTCTCCACTGTACATTCCTGCCTCCTTTATCAAAGATAAGGTGTCCATATGTGCGTGGGTTTATCTCTGGGCTTTCTATCCTGTTCCACTGATCTATCTTTCTGTTTTTGTGCCAGTACCATACTGTCTTGATTACTGTTGCTTTGTAATATAGTCTGAAGTCAGGGAGCCTTATTCCTCCAGCTCCTTTTCTCGTTCTAAAGATTGCTTTGGCTATTCGGGGTCTTTTGTGTTTCCATACAAATTGCGAAATTTTTTGTTCTAGTTCTGTGAAAAATGCCAGTGGTAGTTTGATAGGGATTGCATTGAATCTGTAGATTGCTTTGGGTAGTAGAGTCATTTTCACAATGTTGATTCTTCCAATCCAAGAACATGGTATATCTCTCCATCTATTTGTATCATCTTTAATTTCTTTCATCAGTGTCTTATAATTTTCTGCATACAGGTCTTTCGTATCCTTAGGTAGGTTTATTCCTAGATATTTTATTCTTTTTGTTGCAATGGTAAATGGGAGTGTTTTCTTGATTTCACTTTCAGATTTTTCATCATTAGTATATAGGAATGCCAGAGATTTCTGTGCATTAATTTTGTATCCTGCTACTTTACCAAATTCATTGATTAGCTCTAGTAGTTTTCTGGTAGCATCTTTAGGATTCTCTATGTATAGTATCATGTCATCTGCAAACAGTGACAGCTTTACTTCTTCTTTTCCGATTTGGATTCCTTTTATTTCCTTTTCTTCTCTGATTGCTGTGGCTAAAACTTCCAAAACTATGTTGAATAAGAGTGGTGAGAGTGGGCAACCTTGTCTTGTTCCTGATTTTAGTGGAAATGCTTTCAGTTTTTCACCATTGAGGATGATGTTTGCTGTGGGCTTGTCATATATGGCTTTTATTATGTTTAGGAAAGTTCCCTCTATGCCTACTTTCTGGAGGGTTTTTATCATAAATGGGTGTTGAATTTTGTCGAAAGCTTTCTCTGCATCTATTGAGATGATCATATGGTTTTTCTCCTTCAATTTGTTAATATAGTTTATCACATTGATAGATTTGCGTATATTGAAGAATCCTTGCATTCCTGGAATAAACCCCACTTGATCATTGTGTATGACCCTTTTAATGTGCTGTTGGATTCTGTTTGCTAGTATTTTGTTGAGGATTTTTGCATCTATGTTCATCAGTGATATTGGCCTGTAGTTTTCTTTCTTTGTGACATCCTTGTCTGGTTTTGGTATCAAGGTGATGGTGGCTTCGTAGAAGGAATTTGGGAGTGTTCCTCCCTCTGCTATATTTTGGAAGAGTTTGAGAAGGATAGGTGTTAGCTCTTCTCTAAACGTTTGATAGAATTCACCTGTGAAGCCATCTGGTCCTGGGCTTTTGTTTGTTGGAAGGTTTTTAATCACAGTTTCAATTTCAGTGCTTGTGATTGGTCTGTTCATATTTTCTGTTTCTTCCTGATTCAGTCTTGGCAGGTTGTGCATTTCTAAGAATTTGTCCATTTCTTCCAGATTGTCCATTTTATTGGCATAGAGTTGCTTGTAGTAATCTCTCATGATTTTTTTTATTTCTGCAGTGTCAGTTGTTACTTCTCCTTTTTCATTTCTAATTCTATTGATTTGAGTCTTCTCCCTTTTTTTCTTGATGAGTCTGGCTAGTGGTTTATCTATTTTGTTTATCTTCTCAAAGAACCAGCTTTTAGTTTTATTGATCTTTGCTATTGTTTCCTTCATTTCTTTTTCATTTATTTCTGATCTGATTTTTATGATTTCTTTCCTTCTGCTAGCTTTGGGGTTTTTTTGTTCTTCTTTCTCTAATTGCTTGAGGTGCAAGGTTAGGTTGTTTATTCGAAATGTTTCCTGCTTCTTAAGGTGGGCTTGTATTGCTATAAACTTCCCCCTTAGAACTGCTTTTGCTGCATCCCATAGGTTTTGGGTCGTTGTGTCTCCATTGTCATTTGTTTCTAGGTATTTTTTTATTTCCTCTTTGATTTCTTCAGTGATCACTTCATTATTAAGTAGTGTATTGTTTAGCCTCCATGTGTTTGTATTTTTTACAGATCTTTTCCTGTAATTGATATCTAGTCTCATGGCGTTGTGGTCGGAAAAGATACTTGATACAATTTCAGTTTTCTTAAATTTACCAAGGCTTGATTTGTGACCCAAGATATGATCTATCCTGGAGAATGTTCCATGAGCACTTGAGAAAAATGTGTATTCTGTTGTTTTTGGATGGAGTGTCCTATAAATATCAATTAAGTCCATCTGGTTTAATGTATCATTTAAAGCTTGTGTTTCCTTATTTATTTTCATTTTGGATGATCTGTCCATGGGTGAAAGTGGGGTGTTAAAGTCCCCTACTATGAATGTGTTACTGTTGATCTCCCCTTTTATGGTTGTTAGTATTTGCCTTATGTATTGAGGTGCTCCTATGTTGGGTGCATAAATATTTACAATTGTTATATCTTCTTCTTGGATCGATCCCTTGATCATTATGTAGTGTCCTTCTTTGTCCCTTTTAATAGTCCTTATTTTAAAGTCTATTTTGTCTGATATGAGAATTGCTACTCCAGCTTTCTTTTGGTTTCCATTTGCATGGAATATCTTTTTCCATCCCCTTACTTTCAGTCTGTATGTGTCTCTAGTTCTGAAGTGGGTCTCTTGTAGACAGCATATATAAGGGTCTTGTTTTTGTATCCATTCAGCCAATCTGTGTCTTTTGGTGGGAGCATTTAGTCCATTTACATTTAAGGTAATTATTGATATGTATGTTCCTATTTCCATTTTATATATTGTTTTGGGTTCGCTACTATAGGTCATTTCCTTCTCTTGTGTTTCGTGTCTAGAGAAGTTCCTTTAGCATTTGTTGTAAAGCTGGTTTGGTGGTGCTGAACTCTCTCAGCTTTTGCTTGTCTGTAAAGGTTTTAATTTCTCCATCAAATGTGAATGAGATCCTTGCTGGGTAGAGTAGTCTTGGTTTCAGGCTATTCTCCTTCATCACTTTCAGTATGTCCTGCCACTCCCTTCTGGCTTGTAGGGTTTCTGCTGAGAGATCCGCTGTTAACCTTATGGGGATTCCCTTGTGTGTTATTTGTTGTTTTTCCCTTGCTGCTTTTAATATGCTTTCTTTGTATTTAATTTTTGACAGTTTGATTAATATGTGTCTTGGCGTGTTTCTCCTTGTATTTATCCTGTATGGGACCCTCTGTGCTTCCTGGACTTGATTAACTATTTCCTTTCCCATATTAGGGAAGTTTTCAACTATAATCTCTTCAAATATTTTCTCAGTCCCTTTCTTTCTTTCTTCTTCTTCTGGAACCCCTATAATTCGAATGTTGGTGCGTTTCATGTTGTCCCAGAGGTCTCTGAGACTGTCCTCAGTTCTTTTCATTCTTTTTTCTTTATTCTGCTCTGCAGTAGTTATTTCCACTACTTTATCTTCCAGGTCACTTATCCGTTCTTCTGCCTCAGTTATTCTGCTATTGATCCTATCTAGAGTGATTTTAATTTCATTTATTGCATTGTTCATCGTTGCTTGTTTCATCTTTAGCTCTTGTAGGTCCTTGTTAACTGTTTCTTGCATTTTGTCCATTCTACTTCCAAGATTTCGGATCATCCTTACTATCATTATTCTGAATTCTTTTTCAGGTAGATTGCCTATTTCCTCTTCATTTGTTAGGTCTGGTGGGTTTTTATCTTGCTCCTTCATCTGCTGTGTGTTTTTCTGTCTTCTCATTTTGCTTATCTTACTGTGTTTGGGGTCTCCTTTTTGCAGGCTGCAGGTTCGTAGTTCCCGTTGTTTTTGATGTCTGTCTCCAGTGGCTAAGGTTGTTTCAGTGGGTTGTGTAGGCTTCCTGGTGGAGGGGACTAGTGCCTGTGTTGTGCTGGATGAGGCTGGATCTTGTCTCTCTAGTGGGCAGGTTCACGTCTGGTGGTGTGTTTTGGGGTGTCTGTGGCCTTATTATGATTTTAGGCAGCCTCTCTGCTAATGGGTGGGGTTGTGTTCCTGTTTTGCTAGTTGTTTGGCATAGGTTGTCCAGCACTGTGGCTTGCTGGTCGTTGAGTGAAGCTGGGTGCTGGTGTTAAGATGGAGGTCTCTGGGAGATTTCCGCTGTTTAATATTATGTGGAGCTGGGAGGTCTCTTGTTGACCAGTGACCTGAAGTTGGCTCTCCTACCTCAGAGGCAGAGCCCTGACTCCTGGCTGGAGCACCAAGAGCCTTTCATCCACACGGCTCAGAATAAAAGGGAGAAAAAGTAGAGAGAATTAGTAGAAGTATGAGGAAAGAAAGAAGGAAAGGAGGAAAGGAAGGAAGGAAGAAAGAAGCAAAGAAGGAAAGAAAGGAGGGAGGGAGGGAGGGAGGGAGGAAGGAAGGAAGGAGGGAAAGAAGGAAAAAAAGACAGAAAGAAAGATGATACAGTAAAAATAAAATAAAGTATAATATAGTTATTGAATTAAAAAATATTTAGAAAAAAAAAAAAGGGACGGATAGAACCTTAGGACAAATGTTGGAAGCAAAGCTATACAGAGAAAATCTTACACAGAAGCATACACATACACCTTCACAAAAAGAGGTAAAGGGGGAAAAATCATAAATCCTGCTCCCTGAGACCACCTCCTCAAGTTGGGGTGATTCGTTGTCTAAAGGAGGGAGGGAAGGAAGGAAAGAAAGAAAGAACGAAGGTAAAGTATAATAAAGTTATTACAATTAAACTTAATTATTAAGAAAAAGAATTTTTAAAAAAAAGTCATGGACGGATAGAGCCCTAGGACAAATGGTGGAAGCTAGAGTATACAGACTAGATGTCACACAGGAGCATACACGTACACCTTCACAAAAAGAGGAAAAGGGAAAAAAATCATAGATTTCGCTCCTAAATTCCACCTCTTCAATTTGGGATCATTCCTTGTCTATTCAGGTATTCCACAGATGCAGGGTATATCAAGTTGATTGTGGAGCTTTAATCCGCTGCTTCTGTGGCTGCTGGGAGAGATTTCCCTTTCTCTTCTTTGTTTTCACAGCTCACAGGAGCTCAGCTTTGGATTTGGCCCTGCCTCTGCGTGTAGGTCGCTGGAGGGCGTCTGTTTTTTCGCTCAGACAGGACGGGGTTAAAGGAGCCGCTGATTCGGGGCCTCCGGCTCACTCAGGCCGGGGGTTGGGGGATGGGGGAAGGAGGGGCACTGCGTGCGGGGCCGGCCTGCGGCGGCAGAGGCAGCGTGACGTTGCGGCAGAGGCCGGCGTGACGTTGCACCAGCCTGAGGCCCGCCGTGCACTGTCCCGGGGAAGTTGTCCCTGGATCCCGGGAACCTGGCAGTGGCGGGCTGCACAGGCTCCGCGGAAGAGGGGTGTGGAGAGTGACCTGTGCTCGCACACAGGCCCCTTGGTGGCGGCAGCAGCAGCCTTAGCGTCTCCCGCCCGTCTCTGGGGTCCGCGGTTTTAGCCGCGGCTCGCGCCCGTCTCTGGGGTTCGCGCTTTTAGCCGCGGCTCGCGCCCGTCTCTGGAGTTCCTTTAAGCAGCGCTCTTAAACCCCTCTCCTCGCGCACCAGGAGACAAAGAGGGAAGAAAAAGTCTCTTGCCTCTTCGGCCGGTGCAGGCTTTTCCCCGAACTCCCTCCCGGCTAGTCGTGGTGCACTAACCCCTTCAGGCTATGTTCAAGCCGCCAACCCCAGTCCTCTCCCTGAGCTCCGTCCAAAACCAAAACCCGAGCCTCAGCTCGCAGCCCCGCCCGCCCCGGCGGGTGAGCAGCAAGCCTCTCGGGCTGGTGAGTGCCGGTCGGCACCGATCGTCTGTGCAGGAATCTCCCCGCTTTGCCCTCCGCACCCGTCGCTGTGCACTACTCCGCGGTCCCGAAACTCCCCCCTCTGCCTCCCGCAGTCTCCGCCCGCGGAGGGGCTTCCTAGTGTGTGGAAACTTTTCCTCCTTCACAGCTCCCTCCCACTGGTGCAGGTGCCGTCCTTATTCTTTTGTCTCTGTTTTTTCTTTTGCCCTACCCAGTTACGTGGGGAGTTTCTTGCCTTTTGGGAGGTCTGAGGTCTTCTGCCAGCCTTCAGTAGGAGTTCTGTAGGAGTTGTTCCACGTGTGGATGTATTTCTGGTGTATCCGTGGGGAGGAAGGCGATCTCCGCGTCTTACTCTTCCGCCATCTTCAAGGTCCCCCCCACTGATATTGAATTTTAACATCACTGAAATTATATAGCAGTTCTTTCTACTAAGGTTGATTATTCATTTTATCTTTTGAATAATAGCTTCCAGTTAATATGTATTTGTAAAAGAATAAATTATGAGCCTTTGTCTATTGGTAATTGCCATAATGAACAGCTATAAATTTAATAATACAAACAGTTGAAAACATTTTATCATTTCAAGTGTATTAACATAGATCCTACTGAGAAAGCCAAAAAATTGCCTTTACGAATTATATTTTTGGAGAAACAAAGAGGAAAATGTTTGAGCAATCTGTGGAGAATCCTGTCTGAATCTACGAGGTAATGAAATTAAAAGCGAGTGTTTTAAGAAAGGAGGAAGATATGAGTCTGTTCAGGGCAGAAGAAATGATAAATGACCAAGAAATATATTTTAAAAATAGTAACAACCTTACTAGTAATGAAAGAAATACAAAATTTTAAATATTTTAAGACCTAATGTGTGGCTTATCAAACTGGGAAGTGATTTTTAACATGATGGTGAGCAGATTTATTATAATCTGATGGAGAGTGACACGTTTCCATTGTGACAGTGGTGGAGGGAGCTTCAAACTTTACAGACTATCTAAGGATGAATTGGCAACACTTTGTGCCTGCAGTTCCTAGCAGATATTTACTTTGAACATGCAACAACACTGCCCTCTTAATGCAGCAAGGAAAATCTGGGAAAGTTTCCTGAAAGGTAGGTTCCAATACCTTCTTTTAGCTGGATATAACCATATTCAATTTCTATGAAGAGTGTGAACAATTCAGTGGTGGTCTTTCTCAACTACTGTATGAAATTATTTGTAAATATGATGCCTGAGGAGGATCATGACAAGCAGTTTCGTTCTGTGTCATAACTAAAGGATAACCACAGAAAGGAGTTAAGAACCTGACACAGTGTTTGTAATGAAAAAGAGGTAATGGAGAGTGCAATACTTTCAATAACAATCATAAAAAGCCCATTGGCGGTAACTTGATGTGTGTGAAAATTATTTGTTTTCCACTAACATGAAACGTAGACCATGTCTTTCAAGTAGCTGGATTTCATATACCTCCTGCCATGCTGTGTACACCACAAGTCCTTTGAAGTGCTCACATTTCTCCATGCAGCAGTAAGTCATTAGTGTTTGTGAGAGAGAAAGATGAAAAACTGGCAGGGCAGGAAGCATTAGGAAGTACATTTTTTAGTTAGTAAAATATTGAACCAGAAAATCTAAATTTCATGACATTTTATTTTATTTTATTTTTTCGGTGTGAATTTGTATTTTTTTCTTTTGAGCATCTCTATTGGAGTATAATTGCTTTACAATGGTGTATTAGTTTCTGCTTTATAACAAAGTGAATCAGCTATACATATACATATAGCCCCATATCTCCTCCCTCTTGCGTCTCCCTCCGACAAGCTAGTTGATATGATTTCAATTTTCCTATATTTCCCAAGGCTTGATTTCTGATCCAGGATATGATCTATCCTGGAGAATGTTCCATGAGCACTTGAGAAGAAAGTAATTCTGTTGTTTTTGGATGGAATGTCCTACAAATAACAATTCAGTTCTTGTTGTTTAATGTGTCATTTATAGGTTGTGTTTCCTTATTTATTTTCATTTTGGAAGATCTGTCCATTGGTGAAAGTGGGATGTTAAAGTCCCCTACTATGATTGTGTTACTGTCGATTCCCCCTTTTATGGCTGTTAGCATTTGCCTTATGTATTGAGGTGCTCCTATGCTGGATGCATAAATATTTACAATTGTCATATATTCTTCTTGGACTGATCCCTTGATCATTATGTAGTGTCCTTCTTTGTCTCTTGTAATAGTCTTTATTTTAAAGTCTATTTTGTCTGATATGAGAATTGCTGCTCCAGCTTTCTTTTGATTTCCATTTGCATGGAATATCTTTTTCTATCCCCTCACTTTCAGTCTGTATGTGTCCCTAGGTGTGAAGTTGGTCTCTTGTAGACAACATATATACGGGTCTTATTTTTGTATACATTCAGCCAGTCTATGTCTTTTGGTTGGAACATTTAATCCATTTACTTTTAAGGTAATTATTGATATGTATGTTCCTATTACCATTTTCTTAATGTTTTGGGTTTGTTTTTGTGGGTCTTTTCCTTTCTCTTCTGTGTCCTGCCTAGAGAAACTCCTTTAGCATTTGTTGTAGAGCTGGTTTGGTGGTGCTGTATTCTCTTAGCTTTTGCTTGTCTGTAAAGGTTTTAATTTCTCCTTCAAATCTGAATGAGATCCTTGCTGGGTAGAGTAATCTTGATTGTAGGTTTTTTCCCTTTCATCACTTAAATATGTCCTGCCACTCCCTTTTGGCTTACAGAGTTTCTGCTGAAAGATTAGCTGTTACCCTTATGGGGATTCCCTTGTATGTTATTTGTTGCTTTTCCTTTGCTGCTTTTAATATTTTTTGTTTTTAATTTTTGATAGTTTGATTAATATGTGTCTTGGCGTGTTTCAACTTGGATTTATCCTGTATGGGACTCTCTGCATTTCCTGGATTTGATTGACTATTTTCTTTCCCATATTAGGGAAGTTTTCAACTATAATCTCTTCAAATATTTTCTCAGTCACTTTCTTTTTCTCCTCTTCTTCTTGGACCCCTGTAATTTGAATGTTGGTGCGTTTAATGTTGCCCCAGAGGTCTCTAAGACTGTCCTCAATTCTTTTCATTCTTTTTTCTTTATTCTGCTCTGCTGTAGTTATTTTTACTAGTTTATCTTCCAGGTCACTTATATGTTATTCTGCTATTGATTCCTTCTAGAGAATTTTAAATTTCATTTACTGTGTTGTTCATTTGTTTGTTCTTTAGTTCTTCTAGGTCCTTGTTAAATGTTTCTTTTATTTTCTCCATTCTATTTCCAAGATTTTGGATCATCCTTACTAACATAACTCTGAATTCTTTTTCAGGTAGACTGCCTATTTCCTCTTCATTTGTTTGATCTGGTGGGTTTTTACCTTGCTGCTTCATCTGGTGTATGTTTCTCTGTCTTCTCATTTTGCTTAACTTACTGTGTTTGGGGTCTCCTTTTTGCAGGCAGCAGGTTTGTAGTTCCTGTTGTTTTTGGTGTCTGCCCCCAGTGGTTAAGGTTGGTTCAGTGGGTTGTGTAGGCTTCCTGGTCAAGGGGACTGGTACCTGTGTTCTGGTGGATGAGGCTGGATCTTGTCTTGCTGGTGAGCAGGACCATGTCAGGTGGTGTGTTTTGGGGTGTCTGACCTTATTATGATCTTAGGCAGCCTCTTTGTTAATGGGTGCAGTTGTTTTCCTGTCGTGCTACTTGTTTGGCATAAGGTGTCCAGCACTGTAGCTTGCTGGTCATTGAGTGGAGCTGTGTCTTAATGTTGAGGGGGAGATCTCTGGGAGATTTGATATTACGTGGAGCTAGGAGGACTCTGGTGAACCAATGTCCTGAACTTGGGTCTCCCACTTCAGAGGCACAGGCCTGACACCTGGCCAGAGCATGACAACCCTGTCCACCACATGGCTCTGAAGACAAGGGAGAAAAAAAGAAAGAAAGAAGGAAAATAAAATAAAGTTATTTTAAAAAAATTATTAAAAATAAAAAAATTAAAAATAAAGAAAAAGAAGGAAGGAAAGAAGAGAGCAACCAAACCAGAATACAAATCCACCAATAATAACAAGTGCTAAAAACTATACTAAAAAAAAAAAAAAGAAAAGGAAAAAACCCCAAAATAACGGACAGACATACCCCTAGGACAAGTGGTAAAAGCAAAGCTATACAGTCAAAATCACACAAAGAAGCATACATATACACACTCATGAAAAGAGAAAAAGGGACAAAAGTCTATATATAAAAATAAAGGAAGAGAGCAACAAAATCAACAAACAAATACACCAATGATAATAAACTCTAAATACTAAACTAAGATAAACATAAAACTAGAAACAAATTAGATGCAGAAAGAAAACCCCAAGTCTACAGTTCTTCCCAAAGTCTACCACCTCAATTTTTAGATGATTCCTTGTCAATTCAGGTATTCCAGAGATGCAGGGTGCATCAAGTTGATTGTGGAGATTTAATCCGCTACTCTTGAGGCTGGTGGGAGAGATTTCCCTTTCTCTTCTTTGTTCCCACAGCTCCTGGGTTTCAGCTTTGGATGTGGCCCCACCTTTGCATGTAGGATGCCTGAGGGTGTCTGTTCCCCGCCCAGACAGGACGGGCTTAAAGGAGCAGCTGATTAGGGAGCTCTGGCTCACTCAGGCTGGGGGGGGGTGGGGAGAGTGAGGGGTACGGAATGAGGGGCGAGCCTGCAGTGGCCCAGTGTGACATTGCAGCAGCCTGAGGTGTGCCATGTGATCTCCCAGGGAAGTTGTCCCTGGATCATGGTACCCTGGCAGTGGTGGGCTGCACAGCCTCCTGGGAGGGGAGGTGTGGATAGTGACTTGTGCTTGCATACAGGCTTCTTGGTGGCTGCAGCAGCAGCCTTAGAGTTTCTTGCCCATCTCTGGTGTCTGTGCTGATAGCCGTAGCTAGTGCCCATCTCTGGAGCTCGTTTAGGTGATGCTCTGAATCCCCTCTCCTTGCACACCCTGAAACAATGGTCTCTTGCCTCTTAGGCAGGTCCGGACTTTTTCCCGGACTCCCTCCTGTCTAGCTGTGGTGCACTAGCCCCCTTCAGGCTGTGTTCACGCAGCCAACCCCAGTCCTCTCCCTGGGATCTGATCTCCGAAGTCCGAGCCTCAGCTCCCAGATCCGACCTGCCCCTGCAGGGGAGCAGACAAGCCTTTCAGGCTGGTGAGTGCTGGTCGGCACTGATCCTTTCTGTGGGAATCTCTTAGCTTTGCCTTCTGCATCCCGATTGTTGTGCTCTCCTCTGTGGCTCTGAAGCTTCTCCCCACCGACCCCATCTCCACCAGTGAAGGGGCTTCCTAGTGTGTGGAAACTTTTCTTCCTTCACAGCTCCCTCCCAGGGGTGCAGGTCCCGTTCCTATTCTTTTGTCTCTGTTCTTTCTTTTTTTCTTTTGCCCTACCCAGGTACGTGGGGAGTTTCTTGTCTTTTGGGAAGTCTGAGGTCTTTTGCCAGCGTTCAGTAGGTGTTCTGTAGGAGTTGTTCCACATGTAGACGTATTTCTGATGTATTTGTGGGGAGGAAGGTGATCTCCACATCTTACTCCTCCGCCATCATGAAGGTTTCCTCCCATGACATATTTTAGACTCTTAAGATATAGAATGTTAGAAAAACAGCATTCATTTCAGTAGTCTTATTTGAAAGATACAATCTTTTTCTTTTCAGTTTAAGAATTTTTCATGTGCTTTCATTATCTGCAGAATCTGTCTATATGGGTAGGTAGGATTTAGGGGATTCAGACATTGCATACAAATGAAGTGTTGGTGGAAACAACAATCTCTGAAAAAATTTCTAAAAGACTTATGCCAATTGCATGGACATGTTGTATTTAACAATACTAGCACTACTTGAATCAGAACAAACTATAAAACCTGGCACTCAAGGAAACTACAGAAGCCCAGGTTCTTTCTTTGTGCAAACCATTTCTCACAACCTTACCCTTTAAGATCACCAGCTTATGTTGTCTTTCTTCTTTGGGTTTAATATTGCATTGATGTTCTCTTGCTGTAGAACAAATTATCACAAACTTAGCGATTAACACACAAATGTACTATCTCTCAGTTTCTCTGGGTCTCTTGTGAAGGTATGGGTTCACTGGTCCTCTGCTTAGCGTCTCTCTCATGAGGCTGAAATCAAGCTGTTGGTTGTATTTCTTTTCTTTATGGAGCTCTGATCCTTTTTCAAGATCACATGGATGTTGGCAGAATTCATTTCCTTGAAGCCATAGGCCAGATAGATGTTCCCGTTCTTTTGCTGGCTGTCAGTTTTTAAGCCTTTGCCATGTGGTTGCCTCCAATCTTCTGACTTCAAGAAGGGCCCACCTGATTACAACAGGCCCACCCAGATAATCTCCATTTTGATTAACTCAAAATCAATTGGTTAGTAGCCTACTTATGAGATTAATATTACACGTTCTTCCAGCACTCAAGGGGTGGGGATTTTGCAAGATGTGCACATCAGGGGTTGTGAATCCTGGGCTATCTGCCTACCACAGATATGTAAGTGCATGTTTCTTACTTGGCCTCAATATGCCATTACTACTTGAAATTCCACTTTGATGTGAATGATGATACATTTGCTGTGCTTTATAGGAGGTGTTAATCAAACATTAATTTTGCCAATAAAACATAAAATTGGCTCTTTATAAAACTGCTGCCTCAAACTTTAGGAAAGGATCTGAAATTTTATACTTTGATTAAAGCTCTTGGTATGGTGTTTAAGTTTCCTTTCTAGCATTTTTCAGTGTAGAATAAAACTCTCCATAAGATCCACTGGTGTGAATAAGGGGAAAAAATGAGATTTTGATTCCTGTATTGTTAATAATAACTTGATTAAAAGCTTACTCTGTGATAAGTCTTGTACACGATGCCAAGATTTCTGCCACATAATCCTCATCTCAGTCTTTTGAAGTCAATATCATTATCCTAAATTACAGATGAAGAAGGAGAAGCTCAGAGAAGATGACACCTCTGAGAAGTGTCTAAGCTGGGTCTATATTCTTCCCTGTCTGCATCACTTCCCTGTAGATAAATCCATTCAGACAGAAACTGCTGTTCTAAAGCAGAAGTTACCCATGGAACCACACAGTCTTTGATCCTTGCATGGCATATTAGAGCAACTCCGAAATGGTTACTTTTAAAGTGTCTTCTGTGGAATGATGAAATTCTGGAAATGTGATGTAAGGGCTATCTGAGAGATAAAGGAAAGACTAAATGACATTATCTCTTCAGATACATTGTGGCATTTGGGACAAGGGGAGGTTATTTTACTAAAATATGGTAGAAAATCAGCCCTATTGTTCAGCATCCTATTGTTTAAATAAATAAATAAGAAAAAATATATATAGAAAGAAAATAAATATTTTTCTCTCCTCTCCATGTATATTTATATTATATATAGATATATTTCTTCCTCTCTCTCTCTATACATATATAGAGAGAAAGATATATATCCTCAATATTTCAATCATTTAGGAGTAAGTTGGAGATATTATTATGTCCCTTTACCTCTGAAATGCAATATATTCTAAGGCAGATCTAACATTTAAATAAGTATTATTTTTCCTAATTAGGTAAAAATTAATTTTTGAACATTTGTTCTCTGGCTCTTTTTTGGCTGCTGTGACCAAACAGAGTAAACACACTTCGTCCACAGACAACGCTCTTAATTTTTAAAAGTCACTTAGTAGGGCTTCCCTGGTGGCGCAGTGGTTGAGAGTCCGCCTGCCGATGCAGGGGACACTGGTTCGTGCCGCGGTCCGGGAAGATGCCACGTGCCGCGGAGCGGCTGGGCCCGTGAGTCATGGCCGCTGAGCCTGCGCGTCCGGAGCGGAGAGGCCCCAACAGTGAGAGGCCCGCGTACCGCAAAAAAAAAAAAAAAAAAAAAAAAAAAAAATCACTTAGTAACATTTAAAAATCCTTCCTTGGGTCTTATTACTGTTTCTTACACGGCTCAGGGTAAGGATACTGATCATTTTCTATGCCTGTGATAGATTGTTGTTATTCCTCAATGTGTTATCATCCTTGAATTTTTACCACCAGGTCCTGATCAACATGTTCTGTTCTTATCCAATGGAATTTTCACACCCCTTCTCCTGGACCCTGTGCTGTACCTGTGTTGCTGCCGGTCTAGAGTATGCACACAGTTGATTGTAAGTACTACTAATAAATTATTTTCCAAAGTGTTTGCACAGTATCCACTTGTTCTATCAGTATGTCGGTTCACCTTGCTCTATAATTGCAGCAACATATTTAAAATTTTTCAAATCTGTTAACTGTGAATTATTTTCTCAGTTAAAAGTACAATTATTGTACTTTTATTACGCAGCATTTCCTGATGTTGAGCATCATTCCTATATTTATTGTTCATTTGTGTTTTCTTTTGTGTAAAATTTCTTTTTATATAGTTTCTTAAGTTTTCTATTAGAGTGCTTCTTTTTCTCTTACTGATTTGCAAAATTTGTATATTTTCTCTACACTAATAGTTTTCTGTTACATCTGCTGAAATACTGCCTCCTGTTTGAGGACTTGTCTTTTCACTTTCTTTATAGTATCTTAAGACAACAGAATTTTATAATTTTGTGATTTAATTTATCACTTTCCCCATGATAGTTTGCTTATCTTATTTATAAAATGAAACAAAATAAAACAAAAATCTTTCCTTTCCTCAGAGTCATGAGTATATTTCCTATATTGTTTTGAAGAATTTTAAACATCTGCATTTCACATTTCAGCTCGAAATCTATCTGGAATTTTTTTTTTTTTTTTTGGCGGTACGCGGGCCTCTCACTGTTGTGGCCTCTCCCGTTGCCGAGCACAGGCTCCGGATGCGCAGGCTCCGGATGCGCAGGCTCAGCGGCCATGGCTCACGGGCCCAGCCACTCTGCGGCATGTGGGATCTTCCCGGACCGGGGCACGAACCCGGATCCCCTGCATTGGCAGGCAGACTCTCAACCACTGCGCCACCAGGGAAGCCCTATCTGGAATTTTAAGTACTTGTTAAGTACTTGTTTAGTACTTGTTAAGTACTTGTTTAAGTACTTGATAAGTTAAAAAATTTTTTTTGCTTGTTTTATTAGGAAAACACCTTTATTAGGAAAGATTTATAGCACTGCTTTTAATACCTTTCTTTACTACTGATCATAAATACTGCCTTGTTTTATATGTGTAATCCACATATGTGAATCTATCTCAGACGTGTACTTATTCCTCTTGATCCATGTGATCATCCAATATACCAATAGGAAGCTACCGCTGGCTCCCAACATCCAAACTTCCAGCAACAGAGACCAGTGCTTAGTCCTCGCTATGACACTATTTGTTGAGGAAGCCAACCAGAAACAAACCAGTCATTGCTTAAATACCATCTTTCTACCCAATACTTCTGTCTCATGCTTTTTTCCACAGGTAACAGACCTGCATCACAATTTGAAATCTCCTCCTAACCATTTATTCTCCCAAGCTCTTTATATTTCACAAGTGTTTTCTCAAATAAATCTCTTGCCCATCTAATCTAGTCTTTCTGTCAGATGTCATGAACTGAAACATATGTTCCTTCTGAGAGCATCAGCTTAAATTTCTTCCAAATATCTGAAATCACTACCATTGGATAATTATTTTAGACCAAATTCTAAGCTCGTGTTTTTTTGAACCATAAATTTTGCTTTGCATAAATTTTGGTTAATGAAAATATAATTTCAGTTCTAATTATTTTCCTCTCATCTAAGAGACAATAGCCAAAGAGGTAAGTTTCCATACCATCTCCCTTTGGAACAATATATTATCTTTTTTTTTTTTTTTTTAAGATTTTCAATTTTTAAATTTATTTATTAATTTATTTTATTTGAGTATAGTTGATTTACAATGTTGTGTTAGGTTTAGGTGTGCGTATGGCCGCTGAGCCTGCGCGTCCGGAGCCTGTGCTCAGCAACGGGAGAGGCCGCAACAGTGAGAGGCCCGCGTACCGCAAAAAAAAAAAAAGAAAAAAAAAATTGGTCAAAGTTCTGACTTGACACTTCACCAAAAATACTACTACAGACACTTCATCAAAGGAGATATACAGATGGCAAATATGCAAACGGAAAGATGCTCAACACCATTATTAGAAAAGTCCAAATTAAAACCACAAAGAAATAGCACTATAAAACTATTAATCTGACTAAAAATTAAAAGACTAGCCATCAAAGTGTTGACAAAGTTGTGGAGAAAATGGAGCTTGCATCACTTCTTTTGAGAATGTAAAACGTTGCAACCACTTTAGAAAACAGTTCTGCAGTTTCCTAAAAAGTTAAATATACCCCTACAACATGATCTAACCATTCTGTTTGTTAGGTATTTACTTAAAAGAAGTGAAAGCATATTTCTATACATAATCTTGTACATGAATGTACATTGCAGCTTTATTTGCAAGAGCCCCAAACTGGAAACAGCCCAAGTGTATATTAGCTGGTAAATGGATGAACAAACTGTAGGATATTCCTACAACAGGATAATATTTAGCATAAAAAAAGAATGTACTATGCATACTTCAACATGGATGAATCTCAAAATAATTACTCTGAATGAAAGGTATCAGACCAAAAAAGGGTACATATTTATGTTTTAAGATGGATAAAATTCCAGAAAGGGCAAACTAATCTATAGTGACAGAAAGCAAATCAGTTGTCCCCTGGGAAGGGAGGTAAAGGAGGGACTACAAAAATTCACAGGGAAATATTTGGGGAGATAGACAAATTCATTATCTTGAATGTGGTAAGTTTTCTGTGAATTTATATTGTATATTTGTCAAAAGTCATAAAATCATATACTTAAATAGGTGCAGTTTATTGAATGTCAGTTATACATCAGTAAGATTGTTTAAAACCCTGTTAAAGAAAAAACAACCAGATCTGGCTTCTGAGAAAATTAATTTCTTGCTTTACAGTCTTTGAATTAAAAATATGTTTACCAATATTTAGCCATTACTTTAGTTGCTTTTTATTGATAAGAATTTTCAGGATTTGTAGCCTCATAAACAGCCAGAAATGGAATCTGCTTCTGAGATTCTTTTCCACACAATCTCAGTCATGAGCTGTTGAAGAAATACTGCTTTCTAAAACCAGAATATAAGAATACAATCATACCTGTAAAATCTCCCTAGTTTTGTTCCATAACAAAAATGTGCTGATGTAATTATGAAATCCTTGTTTACTCTTTTTCTTTTCTTTTAAATCACAACTTATTAACCTTTCCATTCTTTTGGAAGCTACATCTATACTCAATGTTCCCCCTTTAACTGTTTTCTATTCATTAGAAATATACTAACCAGGACAGAGACATGGAGAAAAATCTTTGTAATTCCATCCAATGTTACCCTTAATTGAAACTGTATCATCAGAATATTTGTTCAGCCTAATTCCAATTTGTCTAATACACTCTTGCCATATCCTTTATAGAAATTTACTTATCCTTATCTTGCTATACTAATTTATTAATTCTTTAAAAAGAAAGGGTATTCAATGCTACTTTAACAGCTTCTAAGGTGCCTTCCAGTCCCTCCATTTAATAACAAATTCTAGAATTTTGGAAATTTTAGAAGCTAAGACTAAACCATTTTTCAAAATTCATGGATGCTTTCTTCCTCTACTAAACCCACATGTGTTTTCTTCAAAGATTATCGATCATGTTTCTATTATCATCTTAGCTCTTTGCCTGGAACAAAATTAACCAAGCTCATCATATGTACCCCATGAGGTTAACTCAGGGCTCCAAGTCTGAATTTTATGATTTCCTGAAAACTCTCGAGTAATACTTAATGGCAGTTACTTCTCATTTTAAACACACCGTTCTATCTTAATACCAAACTTTTAATCCCCACCATATATTGAATACGGTACGAGATTTTCAATTTAAAATTAATGATTGTATCTCCCAGGTTTGGTTAGATAAGTATTTTATTTTAAATTTACTTTATAGAAGGTGTCAGATTTACATACATGACGATTTCTTTTTATGCTAGTGGATATTTTGATGTGAAAATCTGCTATATAAATTTTTTACTTGCTATATACTGACAAAGAATTTTCATTTTAAATGATTTAGAGGGGGTGACAGTTTATTTTATGTGTCTACTTGATTGGTTCATGGGGGGCCCAGATAGTTGGCCAAAATATTCTGGGCATTTATGCAAGGGTGTTTTTGGATGGGATTAACATTCTAATTGGTAGAATAAAGCAGATTACACACTGGCTTTTCCTGCCTGACAGCCTTCAAACTGGAACAACAGTTCTCCCTAGGTCTTTAGCCTGTCAGCCCACTCTGCAGATTGGATGTGCCAAGCCTCCATAATTGTGTGAACCAATTCCTTATTTTATATATATGTATATATACACAATAAATCTATACATATTTTAAATGTATAAAGTGTACAATATATAAATAAATATAATATATAATTTATTATATAAATATACATTATAATATAGAATATGTATAGCCTTATTATATATATTTATATATATAACCCCTTTATATATATATATATATATATATATATATATATATATATATATATAGTCTCCTATTGGTTCTGTTTCTTTGGAGAACCCTGACTAATACATAGGGATATTACCAAAATACAGACACAGGTGCAGAAAATACTGCAAGGTCTTCATAACTTGGGATCATGCATTTTATCATGTATCTAATTCAAATTTCCTGAGTAGAATCTTTCTGTTTGGAACGGATTTTGTCCAGGCTTTCCTCTCTATTATATCTTTACTCTCCAGTTTGAGGATATTGACTTTAATTATTTTGAAACTTTTATTCATACTTAGACTCACATTCCATGAGTGTAAGTTATGGAATTTGAGTTATAGCATTTTCACTTTTCCTGTCTAAAGAAATTTATTGAATAAAACAAACCATTTAGAAAATAACATACAGCATATTTTGTAGTTTTGTAAAAACTATTTTAATGCTCAGCCCCAAGCAGAGATGGTATCTGTGTTTAATAACTTCTACTTCAAAGATATGCAGAAACACATTTGCATATGCTACGACTGGAAGAATTTATGTGTTTAGTTCATGGATATTAAAATTAATTGTAAAATGCCACTAAGGGAATTTGTCTTTTGATGTTGTCTGTAGGGGAAAATTTACGTTTTGAGATTAAACATCGAAAAATGAAAAAACTGAAAGAATCTACGTTTTCATCCTGTGATTTGTGGGAAGGGCATAGATACATCTCAACACATTATTAATTGAGTGTTTTCAAGGATCTGTGTTTAGAATATGCCCAAGGAACACATTCTCAGCATTTTATGAAGAGCTCAATTTCTCTTCTTAATAAGTAATGCTATGCCGGCTGCCTTTTGCTCTAAAAGAAATTATACCAGGTATGTGAATATTATGGAGATATTTACTGGTCATTCATCATTTAAAGGTTAGAAAAGGCTTTTAATTAGTAAATACATAATAAGAAACAAGGGAGTTGCCTAGCAAATTTCATCTCAGATAAAAGAACTTTTTTTCCATATTAATAAGAGTGAAAATTAGAGGCACAGTTGACCTCCTGCCCTAGAATCATCTCATCCTTTTTCGTAATTAAGTTTCCAAGTAATTTCATGGCCCTTAAGTAACACAGTCTTCTGGGTTCTTAGTTCATGTCTAATTTTCTCCATTCAGTATTTCTGAAGAATGCTTCAGTCTCAGTGGACATGCCTTGCTAATCCCCCCCACAAAGTACGACCACATCACTGGCCTCTTGAAGTGCTGCCGACTCACGCATAGTGTTAAAGTAGCCTCATTTGAAGTGTGCTGAGGGAACAAAGAGAGCCACTTTATTGCCCAGTGGTTGTCATAATAAAAAGGAACACAGATAACAGAATATTTGGGATGGTGTTTATGAGAAGGAAAATCATCTAGTTGAGAATTAGAAAGCACAGTCAGCTTTTGGGCTAAGTTTAACTGCACACCTGCTTTATCCTTAAGAGCCAGATACAGAGCTTAGTGGTTCCTATGAGTTCACCAGGAAGGCATAAACATTCTGAAGGAAAGGAGAAAATGAGAAGGTTTGTAGAAAGCAAGAAGGTAGGGAGGAAAAAATAAAGGAATAAAAGAGACAGGTGTACAAATGAAAATGGTAGTGTGACAGCCTTGCAGTGGATATTCTGGTAGAAATGTCTGGCCCTTGTGTTACCAATCAAATTAAATAACTTACTCATGCCAATAAGAATAAAAATAACCTCAGTTTTGCAGGGCTCTTAATTGAGTCCTCTGATGAGATAATAGTTTATATTAAATTTTATCAGAAAGAGGGCAGTAAAAAATTGATGAGGATTGTCTCTGACAGTTTGTAAACTGTATCAAAGGCCTTCTATACTTATCTTGCTGGTAGGTATCAGGGATAGGAAATTAGTTTCCTAATCCAATAATGTATCCTTCTACTTAAGATTTCCATATACAACAAAGATATATCCTAATATGAAATAAAGTATGTCTGGGGAACACCAATTTATATGTCACATCTTCAGACAGGCCCTCCCCTCCTCTCCCACTGAAGGCCTTCTCTGGTCAATTTTTCTGGGAATTGGGATGGATTCCTGGGAATATAAGATTTCCTCAATCTCCTTTTTTGAAAACTAAAGTTCATTTACTCATGGAAGAGGAATCAGGCCCTAGAATGGGAGTACTTACTATGAAGGAGAACAGGAAATGGAAGACAGCTCACTGTGTATGAATTCAGAAAGATAAACGGTAGTTAAAACATTGGACTAAGCCAGCTTGATGAGTAAACCCTTTATTTACTGAGGAAACAGAAGACAATGAATTCATGAATATGCATTAGCTTTAACTGCACTCTTAAGATATGACTTCATGACTGTTGATGTTCAATTTTTACTTACTTGAGGAGAACCTAGTAAAGACGTGGGCAAATGGGCCTAGATCCAATCCAAGACTTTGTTTTCATGTGGAAAGGAGACTCAATTCTTTCTCCTTGTGATAAGAGGAAAAAATGTGAGAAAAAATCATAAATGTCTCCAGTATCTTGTACCTTATGGTGAACCCTGTGAAGGGTCACACGTAGGAAAGAAGTGTCTTGTTTATACAAGTCAAGTCACCAGAGGGGTGAATATTAGCCAGGGATCATCATTGAGTTCTGACTTACAACTTTGTCCATTTCATAAGTCATTTATTAAATATTTCATACAATGGTGCCTACAGTAGTGTTAAGTGCTGAAATGAAAGAGAGCTCCTTATTCCTGTGAAGGTTACACTTCATCGGGGAAGATGAAGTATCCTAATATAATCCTCTTGGTATCTCATCAAAGTTTGGTAGGTACCAATATAAGACAATCTACAAGTAGGCAACCATTGATAAAAAAGAAAGTACATATTGCAAAACCTTTTATTATTCTTCTATGGTATTCTCTTTGAGTCCAAATGGGATAAACCTCAGATGGGCTCCTGGAGGAATACTTATCTCCATGATCTTTCCTTTCAAATCTTTTCTCTCTTGCTCCCCATCTCCACCATCATATTTTGTTTGTTTGTTTGTTTTTGTTTTTGTTTTTGTGGTATGTGGGCCCCTCACCACTGTGGCCTCTCCCGCTGTGGAGCACAGGCTCCGGACGCGCAGGCCCAGCGGCCATGGCTCACGGGCCCTGCCGCTCCGCGGCACGCAGGATCCTCCCGGACCAGGGCACGAACCCGCGCCCCCTGCATCGGCAGGCATACTCTCAACCACTGCGCCACCAGGGAAGCCCTCCACCATCATATTTAATTAGCTTTCACAATGAAGCATCTAGAAGGCAAAGTTCTTCTTGCTAACATTGAATGTTTTCCATAGCAAAACTTCAATGTCTTATTAAACTAGTGAATCTTGTTTTATTTACTTTATCTTACTAGAGTCAAAGAGATGAATAGAAGGAAGAAGAAAATTCCATTTTCTCACATAAATAACTAAATAAAGACATTGAAGAAGGAAGTAAATATGATAGTAAAGTACATAGATATCTGATGCCTAAAGGATATAAATGAGAGAAAGATGGATGTGGGATGAAATTAATTGAAGAGATTTGATATGAACATTTTTATTATAAGTTTTATTTTAGAAAAGGTAATATTTGTGTTGCTAGAAAGGAAAAAATTGAGGCAAAGGGAAAGAAGGATAAAAATGAAGGCCAGGAATGGCAGTTGAAGGAAGCAAGTTATATAGAAAAGATTAGAAACTCTGGATGACTGGATTGAAGGGCCACATGGAGAAAAAATAAGAAATTGACCTTTATTAGACAAAGTGATATGACTTTATAAAATGTTTTATATGCAATTTGTAATCAGTGAAGGTAATGGTGTTTTAGCTGGATACAGAACTGCCAGTTTTTATCTCCTTTGTAACAATATGGGGTCTTACAATTACATTTTTCCCAGTGAAAATTGAGTGGAATTAATATGGGTAGTGTTCAGGTAACCTTCTATGACAGGAGTTTTTGTTATGTCAACTTGCCTAAGCTACAGTTCCGAAATGTTTAATCAAACACTAATCTATATGTTGCTGTGAAGTGGCTTCTCAGATATAAATAAACTCCCTAATCAGTTGACTTTGAGTAAGTGAGATTATCCTGGATAATTTGCATTTGCATGGGCCTGACAATCAGTTGGAAGGCCCTAAAGAAGAGCTAAGACTCCCAGATTTTCTGTGTGTGTGTGTGTGTGTGTGTGTGTGTGTGTGTGAGAGAGAGAGAGAGAGAGACAGAGAGAGAGACAGAGAGAGAGAGAGAGAGAGAGAGAGAGAGAGAGAGAGTCAAGATAGCTTTTCAGATCTCTGAGGCATTCCTATAAGTAAGTATTGTAACCAATTGGGATTGGGTTAAAGAAGGACCCAGGCACTAGACTCTAGTATTATTCTGTATTGTATGAAGCATATAACCTACTGGGATGCCTGTTGCCTATGGATTATCTGTGACTGGGCCACCAGGACTGTCTGTTGAAACCTCAAGTAGAAACAGTGACATGTTAAGAAGTGGAATGCAAATGTGTAGTTGTGATACAGCAAAAATTCCCTTAGATAGACCCTTGAGCACTAATGCAGCACTTTCAGCCTAAGGTGGTATAAAAGACAGCAAGTCCTCAGTTTGGGGCTGCTCTGCCTAGAGGGTTTCTTACCCCTTATTGCACGTATTTAGAACTTTGAGCTCACAACCACAAGGAACTGGAAGGAATTGATAGTCATTTTCTCTTACATATACTTTTATAACCTCTTGTATATTCTGTGCTGGTTTAGAAACAAACAAGTGAGCAACAATGCAAAACAAAAAAAGCAATCAGCAAAACCTAAGTTATTATTTTTATCAATGGCAGCCTGCGGAGTTTGTCCTGGCTCATTCTGCTGAACCGTAAGGCTCCAGCAGAAGAGGAAGGGTGGGTTTTGTTTTAGTCATTGTCACATCACAGGTCTTGGTCAGTGTCTGTCACATTGTATGTTATATTAAGTATTTATTAAATAATTTGTGATTTAATATGGCTGTACTCCTCTTCTTTCCAATAGCTTGCTGCCAATTTCCATAAGAAGCCCTATTGGCATATCAAATTTAATATTTCCCAAATTTAACTTATTATCAAACCTCTGAGCGTTCTTTATGATTTGCTATCCCATTAAACGGCAACTCAGGACCCAATAGGTCAAACTAAAACCACAGGAGTCTTCTTTCCTTGCTCAGCCACCTCCTTCATTTAGTCTCTAAATCTATCAACTGAGTTTCTCTATCTATCTATCTATCTATCTATCTATCTATCTATCTATCATCTATCTCTCGTCTATTATCTGTCATCCATCTGCCAAAATTTCATCTAGTTCACTATAGAATTCATAATGGGTATATTAATAGCCTCTTGGCAGGAAAGTTAATAAGCATCAGAATTGGTATCTTCCTAGGGAGTGTATAGTGTTTTGCACTATAAATCATTAGCACTTCATTCTACTTCTCTTGCTTTGAGAGAGAGAGAGAGATAGAGAGAAAGAAAATGGCATCCCAAATGCTTGCATAATGGGCTATCCCTTATAAGTAACCTTAGTTAAATTTGCATCTAACTAGCAACACTTGTTACTGCTTCTTCCAAATTCCCATTAAAATTTTATAAAAACATTAACAAATTTTAAAAACTAAAGATGCAGCTCCAAAACTAGATCTGAGATTCAACCTATTAATAATATTTAGTAAACATTTCTACTAATGCCAAGTATGACACATCTGATTTCAAAATCAACAACCAAAAAAAATTCCATCAGATAAACATACAACAGTGGCGAAAGTGACATTCATGTCTCCTGAAAGTCTATAAGAAGTGGATCCACTTCTTCCTCATGTATGGTCTTTGGCTCAAAAAAATAGGAGGAATGAACATAAAAAAATGGATACTATTCCTATAGTGTATATACTGTATTTTGAGTGACCCGTAGTGCTTTGTCCTCACACCACCATCGTTACCTTCATGGTACCTCTAAATAACCACCTGAAAATGCTAAATAACAAAATGCATCTGAACAAGACACAGAACAGTAGATGGAGGGTTGGGTGTGATGGCCAAGTCACTTCTCCGAAGGTATGGGATCCACAGTTATTATGCTATAGGTTGGGGCAGAGGTCATTATACACTTGAGACTATCCTTTTTCTTGTCTAAAAATAGTAGTCAACACTTTTGTAATATTTCCTATGTGACAAGTGTTATTCTAAGCACTTTATGCATCTTAACTCAGTTAACTCTCAGAACAACCAATAAAGTAGGGATTATTATTATTATTTTTTTAATTTTTAAAAGAGGAGATTGAGTCATGAAAAGTTCAAGTAACTTGCTCAAGTTCAAAGCTAGTAAATGAACTCAAGCTCTGGTTTCAAAATCCACACTGTTAACAACTACATTATACTAATAGGATAATCTTGATCCAAGAACTCTCTTGATCTCACTAGAGATCAAGCTGGAAATTATGCATTGAAACATGCTTATTAAGCTGTGTCTATGAAGGAGATCTGATCAGGACTCAACTGAATGAGGACTCAGACCTCTTTTGTTAATAAGCAAAGCAACCAGAAAACTATACCGAGCACCCAATAATGGAAATATAATCTTGAAGAGTTACAGTAAGGATCATATAGCCCTCTGAAAGTTATTTACTAAATATTCAGAGAATTATTCAGAAATCTATTAGCATCCTCAATAACACATAGAAAATCTACCTTGAGAGAAAAACAAATACCACGAAGAGGATATACACTGAGATGAAAAAATACCACTTTAATTTTATGTGTGGCATGGGTGACTGAAAAGAAACTAAATACATCACAACAGAATATAAATATCAAGGCACTATAAAGATGAGTAAACAACATAGAAAACTGAATGAGTAGTTTAGAGGTATAATTTATTTCCTACAGATTGCTTAAGAATGAATGAAAATAATCAGTGACAAGCTGGTACATATGGAGAAAAGAAATATCTGAAACAGAAAATTTGGGATGAAAGCCATAATCAGAAACATGATTGAAGAAAACTGCAGTGAAATAGCCTCAGAGTATGGAAACCAAAAGGATTCACTGTAGTTCACACAAAAACTTTTAAAGATACCTTTCCAAGATATGTCCCAATGCAGAAAATTTGCTAGATGAATAAAAGCATAAAAACAACTATGAAACTACCACCCAGTGAAAACTGATACTAATATTATATATATATATTAGAAATGAATACATTTTATTATTCTCCATTTACTGTCATATAGACTAGCTTCTTCACTTGAATTATTTAAAATATTTTCCTATTTACTAAATATACACTTACCAAAATAGTTTCTAAGGTATCAGGGCATTAATTAGTCAATGAATCCTCAAATTTTCTTTAATATTAGCAAGGGTATAATAGACATGCTTGTAGCTACATTCTAGCATATAGCCATTAGTGTATCCTAAAAATAAGTTGAAATTGATGATTTATATAGTGTGCACATTCTTAGGAATTTTGACCTTAATCCTGAATATATTTAAAATGGATCAACTGGTTAACAAAACGATTGTCTTAGCATCCAGTTTTCATGTGAAATATAAATATATATACATAAAGAACATCAAAATATAGTTTTTCTTGTTATTTTGTTGCTTAGAACAAGTAGTTTCAGAATACAGGTTAAGGCTAAGTGTTTATATTCATCTTAATATTATAACTTCTGTAATAATAGGTATAATCAATTCCTATGTACTTCACTATAGTACTGGACTTGATAAAATGTTTTGTACTCCTGTCGTCAGACCATAAACACTCCATATATCTTTCTCATAAATCACTTAATCAAATGCAATCATGTATTACTATGCATTATGCATTCAGGAAATTTTCTCATACATTTGTATAAATCCTGAAAGCATTAACGTATCTGTTATATAATTGCTGTCTAGGAGGTGTTATTAGTGTAAATACTACTTGTATATTTTAAAGGGACCTGGAAGTACATATTCATCTATATGTCAGGTTTCCACAACAGAATATTTAGTAAGTAGGGCAAAAGATGATTTCGATATTTTGAAATATATTTTTTCTTATAACCTTATATTAGGTTGTAAAAAAATATCAGAGCGCATATCCTCTGTCACCCCAGAAAGCAGAAGTATGTTCAAACATATAAAAAAATGTAAGGAGAAATATGTTGGCTCATGGTAAAAAATACCACTTTCATTGTCTCTGCTACAATCAGACCTATGTGCCTCTCCATCTCTGGCTTCATCCAACATTTTCTCAAACTCCTCCAAAATTAATATCCCTGAACTTCACTCTGATTATGTCATTTCTGTGCTCAAAACTTTTAATAGCTCCTCAATAATCACCACACACTGTGGGCGGTTGGTCTAGCTTCTCTGTAATCTTATAGCAGCCGATGTTTCCTACCTATCCCCTCTCACTCATCTTTCTTGAAATTGAAACACTTTTACTGTTTTACTGATCTAAGATTTCTTTCTGTCAGCTTTTGTCGATTTTATTCTCTCACTGTGAATTTTTACCCCACCTCTAATTCTACTAATCATCCTTTCCCTTTAAGATTGGCAGAATATCATAGTGTGGAAGTGTTGGTTTGAAACAGACTTTGGTTAAGGTTCCAGATCCACCACTGACATGCTATGTGGCTTTGAGATAGCATCTGACATTCCAAGCTTTGATCTCCTCATGAGGAATATTTAGAGGATGACAGTCTCTACTTCCCTGAGCACTTTACCACATCACTTTTCCAGGGACAGTATCTGGCACAGAGATATGGCTCAGGAAATGTTAGCTCTTGTTACTTTATCTAAAGCCTTAATGGAACACATCAGTTTTAATTTGTATTACGCTTTTGTGCATACAAGCCTTGCTTTTGTCCTCTTGTAGACTATGAACAACTGATGTCACCAATTGCGGTTTATTACTTTTTTAATTGTTTTAATGCTTAGCATATCACCTGTCTCATAGTAAACCTAAATTAAATACTAGTTAAATAAAATAATCACTGAATCTATTAGAGTTGACTGATAAAGGAAAGTTTGCCTCACAGAGTTTTCAGCTACTGAAAGTGTTCAAGGAGAGGTTAGCTGATCCACACAGTGGAATAATGCAGAAGGTTAAAAAAGTACAAGGAAGATAGTACAAGATGAACTCTCAGACAGAGTCTAATTTTAAGACTCTTAGAAAAATAAAGAGGATGACACTACAGTTTAAAAAATAGACCAGAAAATAATTATTGAATGGCTTTAGATCATCACAGTTTATTATGAGTGCACTGTGGTAATCTGGGTGAGGTGAGTGGGTTAGAGGGAAGTAGGAATCATGGATTTTGCGTTATTTTATCTAGGAATTATATTAAGAAAACATCATTTTCAAACATGATATTTGCTTAATAATGCCTGCTAAAAAGCTGCTGTCCAGTGCTAATCGGAAACAACTGAGAATCCTGAAATTTAGTTTTGTAATGAACTAATGGTATGCCTTTGCCAATATCCCTTAAACTCTCAGGATCTGTTTTCTCATCTGTGAAACTTCTGCTTGAACCAGATAATCTTAGACTCTAAAGTGTAAAGAAGCAGTGAGAAAACTCCCAGCTCTCTAATATACAGAATGTTAAGTAGACCAAAAATTGTATTTCTTAAGAATAGTAGAAATTTAGAAGCACAAAAATATTCAGCAAAAGATGTGGCCAAATTCCTGACAAGCAAACTCTGGTGTGTTTTCTCATCAACCTAAATTAAACTGCAATTGTACCCCAAACAGCCTTATATGTCTGTGGGCTCCTGCCAATATGCAGTTGGATCTCTCTTCTGCAGCTGTCTGTGATGCTCCAAAAAGACAAGTGAATACTGTTGTCAAATAAAAATGGAGAAAATGGCATCATTAAAGCAGAATGAATAAATTACATTGGCCCTATAAGAGCATCTTTAACAAATGAACATAGACAACAGTTAAAGTATACACTTTTGATTTTGCAGGAATACAGCATCAAAGACTTAAAAAAGTGGACATTTTAATTTAATAATACATACTTTTATTTTAGTTCTATACATTAACTTTGCCATCGTTAGGCAGTTTTTATTAAATAAAACACTTTGAAAATTGAGTTTAATAAAAAGAGTCCTGAATGTGAAATATCTGGAATTTTAGTTCTCCTATTAAGGGTCTGTGTTATACAACTTTATTGGATCTTGATATCTTCATGTGTACGTAAATTAAGACTAGATTACATCCAAGGTCTTTCTAAAACTCTATGATTCTTTGATTCTGTAAGTGTTCCATTTAGTATTGTATATGTATGTCAAAAATATTTTTTGTGTTGCATTCATTATAAAAATGTGTATATTATTATTTTCATATATTGTAAATTAGTTGAGGTTAAGATTATTAATAAAAACAGCCTGGTGCACACAGAGAAGTTAAATGGTTCTGGGAAATGGAATTAGAAACTGAAGCAGGTGAAAGATTTGAATGTTCACTGCAGGTGTCAGACAGGAGCAACGCAGATATTATTTACTTCAGTGCTGGAGTCATGGGAACAAATTAAGCACTTTTATGTTTGTCACAAGTGTATTTGAACTGTGTACTCACCTCAGATATTTAAGTTAAGATACAGCAACAGCAGCCATTGTTAATAGCAAGAATATGGGAACCGGCAGCAACAATTTAGCAGGTAGGTAGGCACCAGTACAAGGAAGCACATAATTGGCACTGAACGTTTAAATGAACAGGCACATGAAGTGAGCCTTTCAAAAAAGCTGTTAGGTTGTCACAACTTAGATGACTTCTGAAGGTTATGTTCAGAGAAATAACAAAGGGTCAGGGCGGCAGGTGGTCAGAGTGGGCAGCAGAAGTAGTTTTTTTTTTACTTGGAATGATGCATAAACAGGCAGCAAAGTTGCAACCTGAGCCTGTGGTGCAGGTGCTAATTATTCTTTCAGTGGCACGAATGGAGTCAAAGAAAGGAGCCTGATTTATAGCCTATTTTCAACAGTACTGACCAAACATAAGTAACTCCAGATGCCCAATGCAGTGGGGACACTGGAGGGGCTCAATAGTAAATAGCTGTGATAAATTTTTAGATGAAAATTGTTGCACCTCTGTCCTATTACTCTTTTTGCTAAGTAAGGATTATTCTGAGTTATAGAATGTGGATTTGTGCTGACATTGACTTTAAAACTTGTACTGAATTTCAGTATAGCTTGGCCAAATTTATTTGTCCTCTTCTCATCTACACCCCACCCAAATATCTCACAGTCAGCCTAGATCACATAGTGATAAACACCTCTTATCATAAAATGAATCTTCTAAGAATGAAACCTTTACAATTTGCACCATTCTTCTAAGCAAATAAACATTATAAACAAAACCAAAATATGTTTTAGAATTCTCTTCCCTACTTGGCTCACTTGCTGAATCCATACTTATAATTCAAGCTTTGACATCAACACCATGTGTCCCTTGAAGTCAGAACAAGTCTTTTTCCTCAACCCTACACCCCAAATTAAACACATTTACATTATGCTGAAATTTTTGTTTGTTAGTTTTTTCCATGAGACCCTGAAATCCTGACAGTAAGAAATTTATCTCAATCATTAAGTGTTGACTGAATAGGCAGCTACCTAAATGACTGGATTAATGGATGGATGACGTGCTTACAGTACTATCTTGACGACCAAAGATAGCAGGTCCAGGCTGTGGGTTGAAAATGGTCAGCATTGCAGTGAATGGTAAAATCAGTAGCTTTTGAAGCCAAGCAAAGGGTAACACCAGAATTCTCAACTCTTGGTATGATTAGAATCATGTGAGAACTTTTTATAAAATACTAATATCAGTGTCTCACTCTAGTAAGCGTCTACTAGTTCAGTAGTTCTCAAAAGCGTTCTCTGGACCAGAAGCATCAGCATTACATGAGAATTTGTTAGAAATGCAGATACTTGAGCCCTACTACAGACCTACTAAATCAGAAACTCTGGGGATGAATCCCAGAAACTTATGTTTTATCAAGCTCTCCAGATGAATCTGATTCATGATAAAATTTAAGAACAATTGTGAGATTCCCATTCAATTTATCTGAAATGTAGGCATTCATATTTTCTCTACAGCTCGTCAGTTGATTCTAACGTGCAGCCAGAGCTGTGAACCATGGGAATAGCAGAAGAGAATAGGAAGAAATGTATGCATATATGAAGTCAAATTCACAAGGAACTAGAGCAGAATGAATAAAAACAGAATGAAAAGGTGTGAAAAATTGTAAGATATTTAATTAGCTAAGTTTTTGTTTCTTATTCTGACAAGAGAAGCACATTACAGAGAGAAATGTTTTCTATACACACCTACTAGGAGTGATTTAATTATTCTACAAAATTTCATGTCAATTCTGGGTGCCATGTTATTCAGCTTTATGGAAGAATCAAACCATAAGACTATTTCCTTCAAGAATCATCATCAATACATGCATAGGTATAACTGTGACTCAAACTCAATCTTATTTAATCCTTGAACAATCCTTTGAGGGATAAGCACTATTATACTGATTTTTTTACAGGTAGGTAAGTGGAAACTCAGGTACTTTAATTAACTTGCCCAGAGTCATATAACAAGGGAGTGACACAGCTGGGACTGGAACTCAGCTTTCTTTCACCATACAGCCTTGTTTCTCACAAGCAAGACACGGGATATTCACATTGTTAAGTATGAATCATAAAACTATATTCTTAATGCTGTAATTAAAGCTCAGTGTGGGAATTTTGCTCTACATGGTTTATAATTAAGTTTACCTATTTCTTTACTTGTTCTGAGTCATAAACAAGAGAAGAAAGGAAAAAATGTATCTTAATGCCTCTTAGTGGTCGAGCACTTAACATGCACTGATACATTTATCTTTTAAAAATCCTCGGTTGTAAGTATTATAATAACTATTAGTTGAAAGTGATAAGAATGGTGACTAAGTCTACATATCTAGGCAGCACTGGATGTAAAATCCAAACCCAGATCTGTCTGATCACAAAGTGTTTTGACTACATTCATTCTCACTACACTGGCACTTTCCTCCCTCAAACATCACGGAAGAGAAGAATCATGATTGAGTAATTCCTGAATTATCCTGAGACTGAAAGAAATGACAAAGAGTGAGATAAAAAAAAGGTAAGTTGGAAGTAAAAATAGCATGAAACTATGAAGAAATGTGAATGTCAATTTAATGGCACAAATTTAAACATTTTTAAAATGGCAGGCTTTTCAAAAAGTGAAGGGAATCTAAGCAAATTTAATGCAAATGAAAATAGAAGTGGAAAATTAAATACAGTGCTGTGGACACTGAGAAGAGAATGAATATTATGACCCAGAAAGTCACCGATGAATTAACGAAAGAAGCAGTCATGAAAGAAAAGTGAGGGCAGAGATTGTGTATCTTAAGTGGAAGCAAAGAAGAAAATGCAGGGCATGGTCTGAGAAGCAAGTTCTAGGTGTGCTTGGAAATGAAGGTTTGGGGGATGCTGAGAGGATCAGCAATAAAAATGGAAAAGGCAATAAGGTCCAAATATTTCAAGGTGTGCAATATCCTCTGAAATTTGTTCTGTACTATTAGGCGCTGTTGTGCAAAGGGGTGACTTGAAGGCTGGAGTAAGGACAAGTGTGGATCTTCAGGCACTGTGGAGGGCAGGGCCTGGATCTGAGTGAGAGGTAATGAATGCTTATGTGGATAGTGGGTACCACAAAGGGGAAACTGGTCCACATTTTTTGAGAAAATAAAGTTAATGTTTTTGTTATTGTTTCTTTTCTGTTTCGTTATGTCATGTTTTGTTTTGGCACCATGTATGGGACAATGAGAAGAGGACCAAAGATACAATCTTGAGAAGTATGCTAAAGGCAGGTAACGAAAGGAAGCCACCATCAAGGATACAGAAGGCATTATATGACGGATGGATGAATCAGAAGAGTAATCCTGGTTGGGTTATCACTTTCCCAGATTTAGTGTCTTCAGTTAAAACAACTAAGTTTTTTTTTTTACCATATCTCTATACCATCTATACTTTTATGAACAATATTTTTATTGGTTATCTCTGTTTTTACATACTTTAAAATGAACTTTATATCATTACTATGTATAGGATGTCCTTATTTTTCTAATTTAAATTAAAATAGATGTGTAACTGGGTTGTCACAAGGATGGTAGTGATTAAGAAAAAGATTCCAAGATCCCCAGGCAAATGTTTCTATTTCAAATGTTCTGATTTCCCTTGTATGTGGGAAAGAACACACAGCAG
Organism: Phocoena sinus; assembly: GCF_008692025.1. Classification (NCBI taxonomy): domain Eukaryota; kingdom Metazoa; phylum Chordata; class Mammalia; order Artiodactyla; family Phocoenidae; genus Phocoena; species Phocoena sinus. Next base: position 56,362,868 of record NC_045774.1, on the reverse strand, counting down.
TGCCCCGCTGAAATGATAGTCTCCCTGGCTTTCAGGTCCCACTGCTTTGATGTCACCTGATTAGGGTGAGAATCTCATCAAGCCGGCAAGGAGTCTCCTTGCCATTCTCACAGCTGGGATTCTACCCTCCCAACTGCTTATCCTCCAAATGCATTGCTGACTCCGCTTTCCATCTCTCTGCCTGCCCCTTGGACAAGTCAGTGGTTACAACACCAGGGACGCTGGAAGGTTTTCCCTTAAAAGCGAACTACCCACATTTAGCATTCCGCTAGGCTTCCCCGACAGGCTTTGGGGCTGGCTGACTCTCTTCTTGAAATAACAAAAATTGTCCTGTGTATCACAAAGCCACACATCGATCAAAACAAGACCTAAAATGATAAAGCACCTAAACTCAGAGAAAAAGAAGTGCTAGGCGAGAACTACAGGAGACTACATTGTGGGCAAAGCACTGCTTTAGTTAAAGCGGTTTCAGTGATAAGAAATTCATATTCTAAGGGAACATTTAGACAAAGTTTATAATCTTGGGTTAAGTAGCTTTAACAAATCTTGTAGTTTCCTGTTTTTTACTTATAAAGAAACTATTTCCCCTAGTTATTTTAAACAAAAGCCTTGTCTTAAATTAAGAAGTTTAAATAAAATCTTCAGTTTTTGGTGTAGGTATTGATTGTTTTTACAATTATGAGTATTTGTAATTGACATCCATACCGACATCCATACTGGAAGACAGACACACTTAGATTACAATCTCTTCTCAACAACACAAGACCTTACTAACTACTGGGTAGCATTGACTGGAACTGAAGGCCTTGTACACGAGACAAAAGAAAAACCTCACTGTCTCACTAGAGAGGTTTTAGGGGATTGGTGAATGTCCTCAAACTGTATGGAAATTATCAGGCACATTTAGCACATTTTTTTCTGAAATTAGGGTATATAACTTTCATCAGAAGTGCAAATTGACCTGTGAGTAACATACACGTGTGGGAGGGGAGGGGAGAGAGAGAGAGAAACTGCTCAACCCACTGCTTTTGGATTACTTTCTGCAGTTCCAACTCATCTGAACATGATTAATGGCAGGATTTTTTGGTCTCTGAAGTCAGATTTTGAATTGATATAGTTATGCAGTGCCTCGTCATACAGTAGGTTAATTTAGATTTTATTCTATTTTCTATAGTTTTAGAAAAGCACGTATTTCCATTATGAAACTAAATTCACAGCTTTGCCTGGGTAGTATATCCTAGGACAGCCCTGTGAAAATTGTATTTTAGTTGATGTTGTCATGCCCATCCTGGTTCTCTACAGTTAATGAAGTAAAATGAAATACTTATTTTTCTGTATTATTCACTCCTTTTCAGTCTTCTCAAGGGCACTCTAAGAGTCTTAAGAATGGGTGTTAGAATACTGGTATTAGATCATTAGAACATGGTCCTCGAAAAGTCTCAACAGGCCATGAATATTATCAAGTGTCCTTGAGTCAGTCATCACATACAAATGAATTTGAGATAAATGTGCCACTACTTCCCAAATTAGTGTAGGTAATCAAGAATTGATTGCAACATTAGGAGAACAGAGATCTAGTTTTTTGTAGGACAGCTGCAAATCGTTTTTATTTTAATGTTTCTTTCTGCTTAATGTTAATTCTGCTCAGGACTTTTCTATCATTTCTTTAATATATATAATGATTTAGTTCACCACCTCCAGAGCAATTTGACCTTTGCCACCTCCACCTGTCATTTTTATCGGCCCCAAACTCAAGCAAGAAACAGGAGAAGATGCACTATAGAAAAAGGCAGTGAACTGCGAATTTCTCCTATTATCTGATGGAGACCTCTCTTGGGGTGAAACTGACCTGCTTTTTTTTCCATTAAAAACTCTATTATAATGTTCCTTAAAGAACTTTCAAAGCATTTAGTCGATAGCAGTTATGAGTTAGCTATAATGTAAAGTAGGATAACTAATATTACATTGATTTTTTATTACTTCTGACATTTCTAAAACATGCAATATTTGACTTTTAAGAGTTTACTATAAAATATCCAATTTATATGAACCAAGATATTATTTTTTATGCAGTTACATCCTCCTACATTGAAACTCATGGGAAATAATAGTTTTTTAAAAGTTTATTAATATGGACCTCTGTTATAGCCATCAAATTTATTTATATGCACCTGGTTACTTCCTTTCCTATCTATCCCACAAATGACTGCCACATTAAACATTACAAAGCCACTTAGATTATGACCCTACTGCTCACAGACCTTCAGATTCTTTATACTATCAAAGTAAAGTGAAAATTAAGAATAATTTACAAGGCTTCCAGGATCTGACCCTGTTGTGACTTGTAACCCTGTTTCTGATTACTCTACTCATTGTTTCTATACCTTATACTCTGGCCCATACCCTTTACTGTTTCTCCTAAATGCCAGTGCACATCTGCACATCTGTTAATTCCATCTCAGTTGCTCTCTTGCTCATAATCAACTTGTAGATTTTACTTTTTCTTCTGACCACAAGTGACTTCTTCCTTTGAATTTTATACCTGTCAGTTATTTGCATTTATTATGCCTCCTTATAAATTAGATATGAATATGCTTGCCATGGCTCCCTGTCTATACTCTGTAGTCTTTGAGGTCAGAGCTGTATCCATTTTACTTTGTTATCATCAATAGAACCTATCAGAATACTTTGAATACCATAGGTACCAAAGCAACATGTATTCAAAGAAAGATTGAGTGTAATGTGTTACTTACACTGGTGAATGATGACAATATCATTAATTTATTCATTAATTCAACAAGTTTATGAGGTTCCCACTATGTCGTAGGAATTGTTTTCCGTGTTATTTGGAACCTGGCCCTGAGGCAGATTTTATCTAGAAACCTTGACGTTCTCACATATTTCTCTGCTTTCCAGGACCTTTCCTATGATCACTGCCATCTTTTGGTATGCTTCTAATTAGACCAGATAAATTTTCCAACCTGAAACTTGAAAACATTGCTGTTGTGGAAAATGACCATCCTACAGAAATCCCTCCATGCATGTTACTCTCTACCACCTCAGAGTGAACATTGCTGACCACTGGTAGAGTCTGGATGCTGTTCGAACTCTCTATGTCTTCCTCTTGAACTGATGGTCTGATACAGTGGAGAGACTAATACCCCTCTATCAGCTTCTCTGATTCCCATCTTGTGGCGATCATAACTTAATCTGCTCTTTCTTACAGGAAACTTAAGCATGGCATGCTATTTATTTATGTCATCCACTGTAATTTTCTGAAAACACTATTTCAGGCAATATCTATGTCTTTAGAATTTTAATTTAGGGAGAATTAGGAGTCATAGCCTCATGGTATAGGTAAAACGTTATTTAACATAACCTTTATTTCAAAGCATGGTCCTGCAGGTTTATTTGTTTTAGAAAACAAATACTTGAGCAGACACTGTATTTACTAACACTTAACAGAAAGCCTGGTGTATGGTATGTCCTCAATACGTATTTACGGAATCAATGAAATGTGGTGCTTTTGTGCATTAAACAATGCAAACAAAGAACACCTGAAAGTAGGGCTCGTGTGTGTGTGTGTGTGTGTGTGTTTGTGTGTGTGTGTGTGTGTTTTCTTTAGCTGTAAGACTGTACAGACTCTGGTTCCTCTGTGGTACTGGCTTCCACTTTCATTGGGATATCTGTGTCTATTCCTGGCTCTATACGTGTATAACCTATCTGGGCTTTTCTTATTTCAAAATGAAGGGAATTGATTTAAATAATCTCTAAATTCTCTTCTAGCTCTAAAATCTGAGATTCTACAGATTAGGTTTCCTTATCTTATTTTATTCTTTTGTCGTTGTTATTCTTGGATGTATTTTGCATTTCTTCTTTCCACAGGACGCTAAGGCACTATTTACAAATACATACATAGTAGAAGGCATAGACACTGATTAAAAAATATTCTGCTATATAAACGTAATGATGCGTGAATAAGGTAGTATTTTTAGGACTTCTTATTTCAAAGTTTGCTTTGGAAGCAGGTCATAACATATTGCTCTTAACAGCTAGCTTCTTGTAGGAGAAAGGCAGAGGCTGATGTTAAAATGGTCTCATTAAAGTGAGATTTGGCTTTATTCTGAATGTCAAGTGTACAGATTCAGGCTTAGAGTAAATCTGGGCCCTTTGACAGTTGCAGTATCTATGGCTTTGCTCATCCCTCTGGACTTTTTTTCTTCTCTACTCTGCACTGTTATTTATTTCCTCACAGCTTTGCACAGCCTAATTATGAACTCCTCAAAGATGTGAATCACGTCCATACTTTAATTAAAGCTTGCAGTAAATTCAGGATGCTTGTGTAGAATAGCTATCATTCAAAAATGATGTAAACTATATGAACTAATGTTAAACTTTTTAATCCTTAAAACTTTGCTATTAGCAATTTTATTTGAAGGAGTTCTATTTGCTGGTAACCAAAATCCAGAAATCTTGGGAAATTTTGCAGTTTGATTTGGACTCTATTGTTTTGGCTCTGTTTCTTAGTAATAGGCCTGGAGACTCAGTATTTCTGTCTTTAGGTACATTGTCATTTGCCTCCTGGCAAGGATTCACAGCAATGGTATTGGGTCACAAGACACAGAATCTCCCCTCGCCATTTCCCAGAATGTCTTTCTTGATCATGGTAATCTCACAAAATCTCATATATCTGAAGGTAGGCAAAAAGAGTTTCTTTTTACAAAACTAGCTTGTATTGTGAGTTCTTAATTATTCTCAGGCGGGCCATACCAAAGAGAATAAGATTTCACTAAGCACAACTCTTTACCAAGGTATAAGTTCCTTCTGAGGGAAAAGATTTTTGTCAGTTTACTTAAGTAATATTTCCCTAGTTTCTAGAGCAGAGCTCACACCTATCAGACACTTGATACATGTGAACTGGTAACCTGATATCTTTCTACTAATCACTTTAAATCTCCCATTCCAGTGGTTCTCTAGCATGTGTCTCAGAGAAAATAAGCAATATCAAAAAGACTGGTATCTGTCAACCCACTGTGAAGGGATCCTTACTAGGATCCACCATACAGCCAGTTACATTTTGAGATGTAGCTTTTTTTTTTTTTTCTTTGTATTTGGGGTTGCATTACAAAAAATAACCAAATAACAGCACCACTTAAATTAGCTTAAGAATAATGAACTTATAAATAATTATTCTAAGCTGTCCAGTTGAAGTTGAGGATGGGATTTGAGCTGAACTTCAGAGAAAAGTAGAATCCAGTACTTGAACAATGTCAAGACTCTTTCCACCTCATTTCTATCTTCCTTGTGCATCTTCCTTCTTGTCTCTCTCCTTCTGTAGACTCTACTCTCTTCAAATTTTGGTTCACAAGAGTTTTCATGGTCAAGAAACGTTCCAGAATCTTTATCTTACAGCTTCAGCCATTTGAGAGTTTCTCCTATTTGTCTAGGCTCAATCAGGGGCATGCCATTGAAATTCTCAAAGTACACTTTGCAAAAAGTTAAAATTACAGTTTTCGTAGAAATATAGAATAAGCATGTGTCAAAATGTATTAAACTTCTTTATGAGAAACCTTGCTTTTAAAAAATTAAGAAAAACCAAAGTGTTTCTATTCAAAGTATTTCTTTTCTATTTAAAAAGACAGAAAGCTGGAATAGGATTTCTAAATCACATACAAAACAGGCTGATGTCCCACTGGACAACAAAAAATAAATAAAACTTTGTGGGGGGAAATCTTTAGCATGCTCGTATCTCTATTTGCATCTCAACATTCATTTGCATTGCTATTTGACATGAAGCATTTACAATACTATCAATTTTATACAAATCACTAGCTACCTTTACAGAGTTCTTAAATTCTCTATCAGTAGTAAATAAAATAAAATAAAATAAATTAAAATAAAATAAAATGTATATAACACTAGAAAATTACAGAACTCCTGGCTAGTCCTGTCAGACAATGCTCTACTGTGACACTAAATGGACACGCAGTCATCTTTTACTTATTTCCAAGTTATGGATATTTTAAGATAATGCCATAAAGATTCTTTACTCACATTGCGAAGATTAAATGAGAATATGTATAGAAAATGCTTAATGCAGTGCTTGGAACAAATTAACTCACCATAGAGTTTATTTATTTTAAATATTATATTTATTAATGTTATTTTTACAAAAATACAATCCCCTTTGAGTTTATGAGATGTTACTTCAGATAATTTTTATATTAATATATATAAAATATATTTAAGTAGTATATACTTAAATATACTTACATAAAATATATATAAGTAGTATATTTGTTCCTTCTTTCTTTCCTTCATTCTTTGATTCCTTCTTTGCTTCCTCCCTCCCTCCCTCCTTCACTCCTTCCCATCTTCCCTTTGTCAAAAATCCAGAAACAGTAAATGTTAAAACCAGATCAGTAAAATAAGTATTTGGCAAGAGTTTATTGAACATAGAAGAACAGCTCATAAACTGGGAGTCTTCAAATCCAAAAATGATACAAAGCTTAGAGGTATGATATTACAGAATGACTTTTAAAGTGAAAATAAGGAAGTTTTTAACCTTTACAATGATAGGTTATTACAATGGTGGTTCCAGACATTATGGGATTCGTTAAAAGTGACTATCTTATACCACTTTAGAAAGATGACTTAAGTTTCTTTTATGATTATCATTAGAAGCATTTATAAGAAACAACCTAAGTTAAGTTTTGCTCGTTCACAATATAAGCTAGATTTAGTTTTGCTTACATATCTTCAATGGTTTTGTCTGTTTGGGGATTTTCAAGCCTGGTCTCCATTTTATTTTTATTTTTTATTTATTTTTTTTTTATGCGTTACGCGGGCCTCTCACTGTTGTGGCCTCTCCCGTTGCGGAGGACAGGCTCCGGACGCGCAGGCTCAGCGGCCATGGCTCACGGGCCCAGCCGCTCCGCGGCATGTGGGATCTTCCCAGACCGGGGCACGAACCCGTGTCCCCTGCATCGGCAGGCGGACTCCCAACCACTGCGCCACCAGGGAAGCCCTGCATTTTATTTTAATACCTCCTTCCCCCTCCCTCTCTCTCTTCTCTCTTTCTCTCTCTTAAATTCTGGCATGCACCTGATTAGCCAAGCTATTTGTCTCCTCAGAATTAAATCAAAACGAACAGTCCACTTCATCTCTCCGCCTTTTGTTGCTGCTATTCCTGCCTTGCTTTACTCTGCTGCAGACATATTGGCTTTGGGATATTAGCGATTTCCCACTGGCTCTTATCTCCTCTAGGAACTCTCAGCTTACAGCTTTTTCCAAGGCAAATTCCCTAACCTCCTTCAAATCTTTTATTCCCAAATCATCTTCTCAGTGAGATCTACTCTGTTTGATTTAAAATGGAACCTCCCCAACTCCATTTCTCCTTTCTCTTTTGCCTTGATCTGTTTTTTTTCCATAGCAGTTAACCCTTCACAGATATCATGTTATTTAATTTTAAATTATTTTTATTTTTTCATATCTGTCTCTATCCCCTCACATCAAAAGGTACACTAGAATATAAGCTTCGTGAATACAGAGATTTTTGCCTGTTTTGTTTACTATTATATTCCAAGTGTCTGGAAAAATTCCTGGCACAGTAGAGGTTCTAGATAAAGATAGACATTTGCTGTAGATTTATTGAAAACATAAATGTCACAACAGGGAAAATAAACAACAAAACTTCAACTCCCCTCTCAGAAGGTGATCCTAGTGGACTCTATATAAGGAAAAGTCTTCCAGTGAGAATAAACTGCTAAGGAAGGCAAGCTAACGAATGGAAACTTGTGAGATTCATTATTCCTATTTTGGAGGCTATTAAACATTATATTTTTGAGGCAGTGGTCAAGGCACTATGCATCTCTTTCCTTGGATAATTTTTTAACTGTGGTTATTCTGGATTCCTTCCACAATTTTTATATCAGGTATTTTGAAAATGGTTAAATTTATTAATTAGACCAGAAATTGTCAAACTATAATCTGTGAGCCAAATCCTACCCACTGCCTGTTTTTCTGCCATCTGTGAGCTAAGAATGATTTTTACATTTTCATAGTTGAAAAATATTAAAAAATAATATTTCACAGCATGTGACTATCATATAAATTCAGTTGAGTGTCCATAAATAAAGTTTTATTGGAACATAATCACACTCATTCATTTCTGTGATGTCTATGACTGTTTCTTGTGATAAAATAAAATTCATGAGTCCATATGATATAATAAATAACAAAATAAATTAATAAGTAGAGGAGAGGGCTTCCCAGGTGGTGCAGTGGTTAAGAATCCGCCTGCCAGTGCAGGGGACACGGGTTCGAGCCCTGGTCCGGGAAGATCCCACATGCCACAGAGCAACTAAACTAGACCCATGCGCCACAACTACTGAAAGCCACATGCCTAGAGACTGTGCTCCGCAACAAGAGAAGTCACCGGAGTGAGAAGCCTGCGCACCACAACGAAGAGTAGCCCCTGCTTGCTGCAAGTAGAGAAAGCCCGCATGCACAACGAAGACCCAACACAGCCAAAAATAAATTTATTAATAAATAAATAAATAAATAGAGGAGAATAGATAAATATCCCCTACAGAAGAATTTCAAATATTGGTGACAGAAAGAAAGCAGCAAATGGAAAAGTAATAGGCATGGATGTAGAAATTAGTGGACAAAAATTTAAGCAGAAATAGGGTATTTGTATAGTCTCAAGATATCTCCTACAAAATATTTGGTAATTAAAAAGGGAAAACAGCAACTTGACAAAACCCAAGCAAACACCACTTTTGCCAAGTGGTCAAGTGCAAGGTAACATCACCACTAATAAGATACAGATATCATGTACCCCTGATATGATGCACTAGGAAAGGCATACCATTTTCTGAGATATCTTTCGCAATAATGCATAACCTCAATCTAATCAAAATAAAACATCAGACAAACCAAACTAAGGGACATTCTATAAACTGATCAGTACTTTTCAGAAGTATAAATTTTTTTAAAAGAAAAGTCTGAGGCGCTCTCCTATGTTAGAGGAGACTAAGGAGACATAACAACTGAATGCAGCATGATATCCTGGACTGGATCCTGGGACAGAAAAGGACAATATTTAAAAAAAAATGAAATTCACATAAATTACATATTTTGGTTAATATTGAATAGCATTGTATCAATGTTAACTTCTTAGTTTTGATAAATATTCTGTGCTTAAGTTGTTAGCATAAAGGGAAGCTAGTGGAAATGTATATAGAAACTCAGTATATACTATCTTTACCAACTCTTCCGTAAATTTAAAATTATCTAATCATAGAAAGTTTGTTTTGGGCTTCCCTTGTGGCGCAGTGGTTGAGAGTCCGCCTGCCAATGGGTTCGTGTCCCGGTCCGGGAAGATCCCACATGCTGCGGAGCAGCTGGGCCCGTGAGCCATGGCCGCTGAGCCTGCGCGTCCGGAGCCTGTGCTCCACAACGGGAAAGGCCACAACAGTGAGAGGCCCACGTACCGCAAAAAAAAAAAAAAAAAAAAAAGAAAGTTTGTTTTAATGCTCCATATTACTTTTTCCTTTTGTCCAAGAGGGCCCTAACAGTACTGAGGAGGGTGACAGTTACACCATAGTTCCTTATTGAGCAAGCAGAGAATGGAAAAACCAGCCCAGATAACACTTAAGCTGCTTCCTAAGCTTCCTGACACTTTCTATTCCCTTCAGGAACACACATAGCCAGAAGAGAAAAATAAGCAGAAGAAGAAAGTCAGAGTGGCTTATCTTCTTTGCATGCCCAGAAGGAAGAAGAAAGGCAGCTCTTAAAAACCAGAGAGAAAAGCTGAATATGATGTATTATTCCCAAACTGTCTCTATTTCTTTTTATTTTTTAACTTAAAAAAAAAAAATCTTTATTGGAGCATAATTGCTTTACAATGTTGTGTTAGTTTCTGTTGTACAACAAAGTGAATCAGCTATAAGTATACATATATCCCCACATCCCCTCCCTCTTTTTAAATTTTATTTTATTATTTTATTTTATTTTATTTATTTTATTTTTTATTTTTTGCGGTACACAGGCCTCTCACTGTTGTGGCCTCTCCCGTTGCAGAGCACAGGCTCCGGACGTGCAGGCTCAACAGCCATGGCTCACGGGCCCAGCCGCTCTGCGGCATGTGGGATCTTCCTGGACCGGGGCATGAACCCGTGTCCCCTGAATCGGCGGGCGGACTCTCAACCACTGCGCCACCAGGGAAGCCCCTCCCCTCCCTCTTGAGCCTCCCTCCCACCCTCTCTATCCCACCCCTCTAGGTGGTCACAAAGCATCGAGCTGATCTCCCTGTGCTATGCAGCAGCTTCCCACTAGCCATCCATTTGACATGTGGTAGTGTATATATGTCAGTGCTACTCTCTCACTTCGTCAGAGCTTTCCCTTCCCCTCCTGTGTCCTCAAGCCCATTCTCTAGGTCTGTGTCTTTATCCCTGCCCTGCCACTAGGTTCATCAGTACCATTTTTTTAAGATTCCATATATATGTGTTAGCATATGGTATTTATTTTTCTCTTTCTGACTTACTTCACTCTGTATGACAGACTCTAGGTCCGCCCACCTTATTACAAATAACTCAGTTTTTTTCCTTTTTATGGCTGAGTAATATTCCATTGTATATGTGTGTCACATCTTCTTTACCCATTCATCTGTTGATGGACATTTAGGTTGCTTCCATGTCCTGGCAACTGTAAATGGTGCTGCAGTGCACATTGTGGTACATGACTCTTTTTGAGTTATGGTTTTCTCAGGGTATACGCCTAGTAGGGATTGTTGGGTCGTATGGTAGTTCTATATTTAGTTTTTTAAGGAACCTCCATACAGTTCTCCATAGCGGCTGTATCAATTTACATTCCCACCAACAGTGCAAGAGGGTTCCCTTTTCTCCACACCCTCTCCAGCATTTATTGTTTGTAGATGTTTTGATGATGGCCATTCTGACTGGTGTGAGATGATACCTCATTGTAGTTTTAATTTGCATTTCTCTAATGATTAGTAATGTTGGACATCTTTTCATGTGTTTGTTGGCAATCTGTATGTCTTCTTTGGACATACAGATTGTTTCTTTTTAAATAATAATTATTTTATTGTGGGAGGAATACTCTTCAAATAACAAAATCTAGGCATCGTACTAAATAGCAATTCAAACAAGTTTAGCATATTTATCATTTTACTCTTGCTCCTCATAGATGTTTAAATAGAATGAAAGCAAATGGCAATCTGATTTCCTCATTTACATGGAGAAGATGGGAACAACATTGCCTGGAATATCAATTAATGAAAGTTAGGTTTCCAAAGAACAGAGATGATATTATTTTAAAATCATCTTATTAGAACACAGGGGGAAAGGTTTTTGATTTATATGTATATTTCAGACCACAAATTATCAATAGTTCTTTGACTTCATTATTTTCATCTAAAACCAGACAGAATGGGAGTGTATATGTAGGAAAGCAATGTGAGTGTTCGCATTGTGACCTATGACTATCATCAGCAAGTAGTTTAAGCAAAAGTAAAATCCACTAAGTAGCGAAGTAATTAATTACAAACCTCTACCTAAATCAGTGGCAATTTCTTGTCATCTGAAGTGAGTGACCCTTTTCCCTCTAAGTCCCACAATAAGGATAATAAATTCTGAAACTTGTAAGGGCAAGCAGATAAAATAATTGAATCAGGCAGTGGTAAGCACTATGGCAAACAGAAGAGCCCTTATCTCAGCATAAAACTGCAGCCACTAATAGGTGAGAGCTAACTGTTGCCTTACAGGAAGGTAAGCACAATGTTTTCAGATTGTTTTTTTTCAAGAGAAAGCAAAACCCCAAAATTTTATATGAAATCTCTTCAGCCTATGATTCCTTTTCCACAGGAGTGTTAGTGCTACTAGGCATATATAGTGTTTGTTTCTTGTCCAGCAGAAGAATAGGCAGCAGGGACACTGAAATCCTAGGGGAGTAAGAGTATGGGGATTCATCCTTAGAAGAAGACTATACACTTGTTAGAATTTGTTTTTTAAATCTATGTTCAAAGAAGAATGGGTAACGAAAGCTTAAGAAAGGTTTTATTTGCTGTAGAACACCTTAAGGATATTGATACACTAAAGTGCATGTAAATCTCCAAGAGGAGATTATCATATTCAACTTTTTCCTAAACCTTTCAAAGTATGAAGAGATATTTTATGGCTTTGAGACTACTAAAATGCCATGTATCTAAATTCATCTGCATTTATATATATTACATCTATTTATGAAGTTTTGTTTTCTGGGTATTTATGTACATTTGAGCACACATGCATTTTCTTGGCCTTCTCATGTTTCAGAATTGCCATCTAAGTTTGGTAAAGTGTGACCAGCAGATCGTTTTACCCCAGGTAAATGTGACCAGTAATCTTGAGTTGGGGTAAAGCAGATGTTTGCAGAGCTTTTGCTCATATTTCTGATTTTGGTACTTCAGCCTGTTCTTTATGCTATGATTATATTGCAGTACTCTATAATCATGCCTCATCAATTCACGCTGGTTCAATATACCCTTAGCGTGTTTCTTTTGTGAACTTCCCTTGTCATTGCCCTACTACAGCTGGGTATGTTAGCCTGCTGAGATTCAAGTCTCTGCGTATGTCCTTCTGAGAGCAACTGCCATCTCAGTGTATTTACATAAGTATATGTAGGTATATGTACTTTTGATTCTTTTGTTTGAAACAAAACTTTTATGTTATTGATAGTCAAAATTTGACATACGTTACAAGTAAAAATCTCACTGAGTTGCAGTGAAAGCCTTTAACTGGTAATCAGGATATCCTGACTTTAGATTTTGCTTTGCTATTTGTTAATTATAATAAACTCACAAGGCCAAACATAGATACCCTCTGTTTCTTTATCTGTGAAAAGAGAAAATCATACTAAATGGTCTGTGATCACAAAGGTTGTGATATTCAAAGGCAGTAGTTTTCTATTAAGAAAGCATTAAAATCACTTGTGGGGCTTGTTAAAACACAAATTTCTGGGACCCAACACCAAAGATTTGATTTAGCAATGCAGGGGTGAGGATCGTGAATTCACATTTTTCACAAGTACTCAGTTAATGATGGTTTTCCAGAGCACAATTTTTGTAGCACTACTCTATGAAACATCAGGCATCAGCATGATGTTATGTTCAACTCTTCACAATACACTCGCTGAGTAATATTTCCTAAAGTCCTATATGACTTTACTAATTTTAGAAGACTGCATGGGTTGGGAACATAAGGCACAACAGTATAAGAATAAGGACCTTGAAGTCACTTATACTTGAGATTGAATCTCACTTATCTCTGTAAACATTTTGAACCTCAACTTCTTCATTTGTAAAATAAGAGGACTAACATTTGTTTCATAAAGATACTATAAGGGTTAAATATGTGTAAATATGTGCATTACATTTAGATTTTATTTCCTCCTTCCCTCACCACCTTCTTAATTCCTTGTTCTCATTTTACTACAAAGATCACTTGTCCACAATTCAGGTAGCTAACACAATAAGAAAATTTAGTTATTTCAATATTTAATAGAAGCCTATTTGTCTAGGCATGTACAAGGGATAGGGAGACTAGCTGATAAGAAAATATAATGAAAGTGATTAATACACACCACCTGTTCTCAGAAAGTTTCATTCTAATAGATATCGTAGAAGCACTAAGGAAGGGTACCAAGCCCAACTTTGCAATTTGAGAGGGGGTGAGGAGATGGCAGTGTCACAGAATGCATCTTAGAGAGGATTCTGCCTTTACTTATCTTTAAAATGAGTTTGAGCAGTGAGCTAGAAAGGTTTTTCAGAAAGGTCTATAAAATATAATAGAGGCATAGGCATGAACTATCTGTCTTTGGAACTTAAGTATATGTAATATGTGTATATTTATGTGTATATATATATTTATATATAGCTTGTTAAGCATGTGTATTTTGATTTTCTATCAACACAGTGAACAAACTAACAGCAATCAGTTACTTGTTCGTGATTATACAATTAGGGCAGATTTTGGCAGGGATGGATCATCTGCTACACAAGCATCACTCATGTGACTGGCAGTTGGAGCTGGTCACTGGCTGGGGTCTCAGCTGGAGCTGTTAGGTATTAGGAGTTTGGATTCTCCTCCACGTGGACTTCTCCACGTGGCTGTCTGGTCTATCTCAAAACTGGATTCCAAGAATGAGTGTTATTGACAAGGGTGAAAGCAGAAGCAAAGCTCTTTAAGCCTGCCTTTTGGATTTGAATCTTAGCCACTTCTGTAAAGACATTGTGCCTCAATTTCCTCATCTTTTGAATGGGACTAGTAAGCTTACATCATAGACATGATGCAAGGGGTAATATATGTAAACTAGCTAATTGCATTTAGATCTTAGGTAAACAGCATGACTTCTGTCACATTCTAGTGGAGAAATTCAGTCATGAGAGTATGGTGATGGTGACGGTGACTGGACTCTACCTCTCAATGGGAAGAGTACAAAGATTTTATGGCCACCTATCATTACCACAGGGAGACAAAGAGTAGCAGGGCTAAAGAAGGTGACAGAGATCAGAATATGGAGAACCTCATAAACAACACTAAGTGCTTAACTTTCATCTTGAAGCTAAAAGAAAGTCTTGTAGCCTCTCCCGTTGCGGAGCACAGGCTCCGGACGCGCAGGCTCAGCGGCCATGGCTCACGGGCCTAGCCGCTCCACGCCTGTGGGGTCTTCCCGGACCGGGGCACGAACCCGCGTCCCCTGCATCGGCGGGCGGACTCTCAACCACTGTGCCACCAGGGAAGCCCCAGAAAGTCATTTTAAACAGTGGAGAGACGTGCACATATTTGGTTTGTAATTAGATTATTTTGACAACATCATGGGCATGGGTTTGAGAAGGGTACAACTGGAGTAAAGGAAACCAGTTTTAAGCTGCTGCAAGTTTTTAGATGCCTGGGTGTAAAAATCAATCTGGGAGAACAGTTGTAGTAAAGAAAGTGACAGAATGGAGATAGAGATTTATAAATTGGGGATAGAGGCTGGAGACAAAGGGGTTTGTTTTTGGAGAACTCTAGGGAAGGCAGCCTGAATATGCCTGGTGGTGAGGGAGGAGGGTGAGCTGTGAGAAGATGATGTATCTAATTTTGGACATTTGGGTTTAAAGGTGAATGAGAGACTTCAGAGAGAGTGGTACTATTTTGAGTTCAAACTTGTTGAATTCCTGCTTTGTAGGCAGATGGTCCAGAAAGAAAATATAGCCACACAAAATAGTCTACTATTTGTGGCATGTTAAAAGAGACTTTTTTTTTTAGAAAAGTCCATAAATTATTGAATTAAATTTCTAAAGGAGAACAGCTAAAATACACCTATGTATTAGAATTAAGAGAGAATACAGAACTTTCTCTATTTGTTTAAATGTTAATTGCTAATTAGAAATTCATGAATTTACATTAACCTATTCCTAGGAAATGAGTCTATATTCTTGCAGTGACTTCTATTTTAAAGGTTCCGTGGAGGTTGGTACATTGGCTGGGTTTATTTGCCCTTCATTGATTTGTACATCTTACACAAAAGAGATACCAAGATTCTTGCCTCTGCTGTTTTTCACAGTATCCATGAGTAGTTTTCTGCTTCTTCAACAATAGACTCAAAAGGATTGCTATTGACTTCCTTATCTCCTCAATCCATCCTCAGCCACTCCCCTTTAGAGTAGTGATTTTTTTTTAAAGGAAAAACTCATGTAAATCTGTCACGTGTCAAAATAGGTTGATACCTGCTGTCTTTTAAATCTCTTAACTAAGAATAGAATATTTACACTATAGAATTGCTCTCTCCCATATCCCATTTTATACTGCAAGTATTCCAGCAAAAACCCAGCTGTTTTTACCCTAAAATAATTTATATGTCCTATCAATATGTTTCATGCACATACTAATGAGTTAAATTGTATCCATAAGAACTTCTGTGAAATCTAAGACCCTTCTGCTCTGCCTTCCTCTGGCTCCATTGGCCATTCTTATTTAATCCCACTCGGGAAGTAAACTCTTTAACCTGTTTTGAATACAATTTTTCTAATTTATATGACCAAAATGCTATTTTTATTGTATTAATTTTATTTTTTTCAAGCTTTATTGAGATAAATTGACGTATCACATTGTGTAAGTTTAAGGTATACTACGCAGTGATTTGACAGACATATATACTGCGAAATGATTGCCACAGTGAGGTATCACCTTACGTAATTACTTTCTTCTGTGTCTGGTAAAAACTTTTAATATCTACTATCCTAACAATTTTCAAGTACAAAATACAGTATTGTTATCTATAGTCACTATGCTTTACATTGCATCCCCAGAACTTATTCATCTTGTAACTGGAAGTTGGTACTCTTTGACCACCTTCACCCTTTGCCCTCGGCAATAAGAATTTACTCTCTGTTTCTAGGCGTTAGGGTTTTTTAGGTTCCAGGTATAATTGAGGTCATATAATATTTGTCTTTCTCAGTCGGATTTATTTCAGTTTGTATAATGCCCTCAAAGTTCATCCATGTTGTTGCAAATGGTAGGATTTTCTTTTTTTTATGGCTAAATAATACATATTTGCAGTTTTCCTTCTTTCACCATTGACTATGATGTTAGCTGTGGGCTTTTCATAGATGGAGTTTATTATGTTGAGGTAGTTTTCTTCTATTCCTAGTTTGTTAAGTGTTTTAATCATGAAAAGTTCTTGAATCTTGTCAAATACTTTTTTTCTTTATCAATTGAGATAATTATGTGGTTTTTGTCCATTCTGTTATGTGCTGTATTACACTGATTGATTTTCATTTTTACTTCATATGTTGAGCCGTACTCACATTCCAGGAATAAATCTCATTTTGTCATGTAGTATAATTCTTTTAACGTGCTGCTGAATTCAGTTTACCAGTGTTCTGTTAAGATTTTTACATAAATATCCATTAGGAATATTGGTTTGTAGTTTTCTTGTATTGTCTTTGTCTGGCTTTGGTATCAGAGTAATGGTGTTCTTATAAAATGAGGACTTGTTTCTTTCTCTTCAATTTTTGGGAAGAGTTTCAAGAGTACTCGTGCTAATTCTTCAAATGTTTGGTTAATTTTTGTAGTGAAGCCATCTGATCCTGGGCTTTTATTTTTGGGGGCAGGGGTGGCTTTTGATTATTGATTGAAACTACTTACTAGTTACTGGTTTGTTGAGATTTTCTATTTCTTCATAATTCAGTCTTGGTAAGTGGGTGTTGCTAGAAATTTATGCACTTCTTATAGGATATCAAATTTTTTGGTGTACAATTGTTGATGATATTATCTTATAATTCATTTTCCATCTGTGTCATCAATTGTAATGTTTTAATATATTGTGTACCCATTAAGATAGATGTAGAGTTTAAAAAATATTTTTGTCACTTAAATTCTAGGCACCAAAGTTACAGCAACACAGGTTACTATGTCAGTCCATGTATTACCTTTACTGTAGAACTTTATATTTCCATTTGGCTTTATGTTGCTGTCTAGCATCCCTTTGTTTCACCTTAAAGGGGTTCCCTTTAGTGTTTCATGTGGAGTTAGCCTGTGGCAATAAACTGCCTAACTTTTTGCTTATCTAGGAAAATTTTAATTTGTTGCTCATTTTCGAAGGACATTTTTTCTGGATATAGTATAATATTCTTTGTTGACAATTTTATTCTTTCACCATCTAAGTGTATTACCCCAATCTGTTTTGGCCTATAAAGTTTATTCTGAGAAATCTGCTGATAAGCTTATGGAAGTTTTACTTTTATGTGATGAGTTACTTTTTTCTTGCTGCTTTCACGATTCTTTGTGACTTTTGGTAGTTTTACTATAATGAATGTGTATCACTGTGGTTCTATTTGGATTTATCCCAAATGGAGTCTTTGAGCTTCTTGAAATTATATGTCTATTTCTTTCATCAGATTTTGGAAGTTTTCAGCCATTATTTTTCATTTATTTATTTTTTTAACATCTTTATTGGAGTATAATTGCTCTACAATGGTGTGTTAGTTTCTGCTTTATAACAAAGTGAATCAGCCACTAGCCATTATTTTTTCAGAGAAGCTTTCTGTCCCTTTTTGTCTCTTCTTCTGGGATTTCCATAATGTGTATTTTAGTCCACTTGATGGTATCTTATAAGTCTCTTAGATTTTCTTCTTATTTCTTAATTCTATTTTCTTTTTCCTCTTCTGATTTAATGACTTCAGATGACTTTTGTTCAAGTGTGATCATTCTTTATTCTGCCTGAACATGTCTGCTATTGAAACCCTCCAGTGAAGTTTTTAGTTTTTTTCAACTCCAGAATTTCTGTTTGATTCTTTTTATAGTTTCTTTTGGTTAGTATTCTCATTTTGTTCATGCATTGCTTTCCTGGTTTCAATTATTTGTTTATCTGTAGTCTCTTTAAGTTTGTTAAACATTCTTATGACAGTTACTATTAAATTATTTGTTAGGTAGCTCATAGATATGTATTTTTTTAGGTTTGGTTTCCATAATTTTATATTTTTCCCTTGATTGGGCCATATTTTACTATTTCTTTATATGCCTTTTAATCTTTTTCTGGGATATGGGCATTTGAAGAAGACAACCTCCTCTGCAGTCTTTGCATACTTGCTTTATGAAGGGAAAAACCTTTGCCAGTCAGCCTGGCTAAAGGTTTTAGGACCTCTCAAATATTTTCTGATCTCTTGTTCCCCTTGGAATCTGTCTGTGGAACTGCAGTTCTTACATGCAGTGGTGCTTGCCTATTTTTAGTGGCTTCCAAATTCTGCCACTATTCCCTAAGTGCTCCAAAACAGGCAAGATAAAAGCCATTCCATCAGGCAGGCTCCCAACAAGCTAGAATGTTGGATGCATTCTTGTTTCCATCCAATGGGAGAGCCCAAGTATGGTATGTTTCCTCTGGTTGCATGCATTATACTGTGTAGGTGGACAGACACAAATGAGTATTTAAAACTCCATGAATTTTCAAACCTGTTTTGCTGGAATTCCTTCTTGATTTTACGTATACCTAAGTGCTATAGCTTGTCAACCACTCTCTAGGGTTCTGGTCTTATATACTGTTACCTCAATGTCTTTGTGGGGGAAGGAAGGTCTGTAGCATTCTATTCTACCATCTTTCTGACATCTCTCTTCTATCAACATCTTTTGATTTCCTAGACTGCAGCCATAATTTCTTCTATTGCGTATTTTCTTTCTTGGCTTATTTTCTAGTGTTGGAGTAACCCTGAATTTACTTTTGTGGAATGGATATAGGGTGGAGTGTGGAGTATATGTGTGGAAGAGTGATGAGATTGACTATTCAGCTATAGATTTTCAAATAATATTCAGATTTCATTTCTCTCCTTACTGCTACCTGCCTTTTTGTATTCCCAGGCATCCTGGGCATTCTTTAGCTTTCTAGGGGTTAGAAAGTGAAATTTTCTGAAAGCTCTCCATCAGTAACTGCTTTTTCATTCACTCTTCACCTTCCAAAATGTTAATAAAATTATGTGCAATGATGTTCACATCTTGTTCATTTTTTTGGTGGATTTTCTTATATATTGTGTTTTATTAATCTTATTTTAATGGGGTCTTGGGGAGGAGATACCATTGAGTGCTACTCACTCAATCTACCAACTTGAACTAGTTCTCATTTTTTCTTTGTGGACTTTTTATATGAATTGTTCAGTTCATCAAATATTTATTAAGCAAGGTTAGCTTGCTTCATGCTTGGTAATATGAGATCAAAGATATTTTCAAATATGAGAATATGAGTTCAAAGATTATGTTAGAAAACATGAGTTCAAAGTTATTTGAGCACTTTGTATTCTAGTCCAAAAAAAAAAAAAAGCATGAACAGGTACTTGCCATTCAATATAGTACTAATATTAACTGTAATTTTGAGTACTTCCTATGCGTTAAGCATTGAAAGGTACATTATGTTAAGCCTCAGAATGATGATAGCTAGCCACATACTTTTTAGAATTCATACAGGAAGACCTATGAATATTTTGTAATCAGTTTCAAGAGTTTCACTGAACTCATGAAGCTAATCTATGGACCTGCATTGATCCCAGATTAAATGTCCTTAACATAAATATTTTCCATTCGTTTGTTTACTAGAAAATTCTTATTGAGTACCTAAAACAAACCAGGCATTATTCCAATATGGGGGAGATACAGCAGTCAATGAAAGAGACAAAAATATCTGCTTTGTTGAAGTTTATAATCTAGAGTATATAGTATGGTATATCAGAGGATGATGGGTGCTATGGAGGAAAATAAATAAGGAAAAGAGTTTGGTGCATGATCAGGGGAGTCAGTTTTAAATAAATAGCCAGAGAAGACAAGGCTGAGAAAATGACATGAGCAAAGGCTTGAATGAGACAGGGAGCCAGCCTCCTGGCAACTGGTGCAGAACATAGCAGGGGATGGAGAGCAATGACATAACCCTGAGAAAAGAGAATGCCTGGCATGTCTGAGAATCAGAAAGGAGGCCAGTGCGACTGGTGTGGAGTAAGAGCATGAGATACTGAGGTATGTGATGTTAGAAACTTAGAATAGACACATGGATCTATTCAGTAGAGATTTGCACTTCAGCATTAGTGAGACGGGAAGGATTTAGGTAGATGGGATAGAGTACTGACATTATCTAACTCTTTGGGGAAGTAAAGTTTAAAGATATGCATGCCTGTAAAGCATTAGGTTGGCAAAGGAGAGAGTAAAAGCATCCCACGTAGATGGAAGACCATATATGAAAACACTGAATTTTTCCCTGTAAGGGAATGATCATTACTGGTGATTTCTCTCCACTTCCATTCAATGGGGTCAGCTATGAGATAAGACATGAAGGACTTTCAGTGTTTTTTTTTCCTGTTGATCATGGGGGTTAGCAATCTAGCATTAATTTCCTAATGACAGTATTAAGACAAACTCTTAATTAAATGACGGATGCTTTTAAAAAGAGAACCAGACAAAAGTTCTAAAATCCTAGGCATTATTACATTAATCCAACATTATTACTTGGATCAACATAAAACAGATTTTTTTTTTCAGTGAAATTACTTCAAGCACAAAAATATGACTAATTCCAAACTTTTAACAGCCAAAGCAACATGAGGATTTCTAATGACCAAGCTGTAAACAGCTTATAGAACATCCACATATAGGCCAATGCCCAGAGATGATTTTTCATTTTGTTTTGTTTTTAATTTTCAGAAGATTTAGTTTGACGTCTTAGGCTTCAAACTGGAAAAAAAAAAGGAACATTTTTTTCCTTTTCAAATAAACGACCTAAAGTCTCAAAAATTATTGTTGAATGGATGAAAAAATAGTAACCTATTTAAAAAAATAAAGCTCTAGAGGAACTTTTAGTATAATCACATGCTAATAGTCCAATACCAATAAAAAACATTTTTGGTTTCTCGGGTATTAATACTTATATCTTAGAAAGGTCTCTTTTATATACTCTATGGCACAACATCACCAGTATTTCATGGAAGCTCTCTTAAAGTCAGTACAAGATCACACAGAGATGAAAAAATTCCAAAATGAGTGTGCCAAGCAGATTAAATTCCATTAAGGATAGAAAATACTACACGATCATACTGAATACTGACTACTTCACTTTTATTTTCATTGAAAAGTCTGTGGCACAGATGTACATAAATATTTTCTTTTCTACTTATAAGATAGCAAGGATATTGCAGAAAATTCCCAATTATGTTGTTGGTACTGAGGCAGGAAGCTTTAATTTTCTTTTTTTAATCAAAAAAGTTTGCTATGCTTCTTGTAGATATGTTTTTTTTTTTTTTTTTTTTTTTGCGGTATGCGGGCCTCTCACTGTTGCGGCCCCTCCCGTTGCGGAGCACAGGCTCCGGATGCGCAGGCTCAGCCGCCATGGCTCACGGGCCCAGCCGCTCCGCAGCATATGGGATCCTCCCGGACCGGGGCACGAACCCGTGTCCCCTGCATCGGCAGGCGGACTCTCAACCACTGCGCCACCAGGGAAGCCCCTGTAGATATGTTTTTAATCTTATGTTTTGTTTAGATATATTTGAAGTCACAATGAAAAGTATTTGACACATTGCTCATTTGTGAAATAATAATAAGCTTAAACAGGCAAAATTGTGTTACTTGGTAATTATTTTAGTAGTCACTAAATTTATATTTTCATGTGTGTATGTACATATGTACAAATGAAGTATCTATATCTATATTTATATAGAGAGGGTTATATATGTATATCTGCATATGCACACCTACTTTATATATATATATATTTTTTTTTTTTCTAGAAGCTCATATAAGCAACTATTAAGCATAGTTACCTCTGGGAGAAGGTCAGATTCCATAGCTAGGAGTACAGAATTTTCATTGTATGCATTTTTTAGTAGTTGAAATTTTTAAATCTTTTATATAATGTGATATATATTTTATATATTACTTTGAAATAAAATAATGTAACAATTTTAAAGGACTTACCATTAATTGATATATATATATATTTAAAAAGCCAAAGGCTGCTATGTATTATGGGAGCTGGAGGGACTTTATCTAAATTCCTGGATGATCCTTTATAACAACCTCATATTTATCTTCACAAACAAGACAGACAAGAAGACTGGCAGAGTCAATAACAGAGTAGAAATTAATGTTTGCCTCTCCTTTCCACCATACTTTTCGGAGACCACGAAACTTGGCTAGGGAAGTGTTTTCCTTTCCTGTCTTCAGTGGCATGGTGTTGTACCGAAGGAGCTAGATATAACTACATTTCTTTCTGAAATCTTCATTACCAGCTGTGTGTTCTTTGGTACATTAAGTACTCTCTTTCAAGAGCAATTTCTTTACACAAAAAGTATGAATAATAACACTGTATTGGTTGCTGCTATGATTAAACAAAGTAATGTAGGTAAAACACCTGGAAAATCGTAGTATTTAAAAAATGTATTTTATCCTGAATTAAATATAATAAATATATTATATTGCTTATGTCATTGGAATGTCCTTAAAATAAATGTACTATGTCTTACAAAGCCACAGCCAACATCATCCTCAATGGTGAAAAGCTGAAACCATTTCCACTAAGATCAGGAACAAGACAAGGTTGCCCACTCTCACCACTATTATTCAACATAGTTTTGGAAGTTTTAGCCACAGCAATCAGAGAAGAAAAAGAAATAAAAGGAATCCAAATTGGAAAAGAAGAAGTAAAGCTATCACTGTTTGGAGATGACATGATACTATACATAGAGAATCCTAAAGATGCTGCCAGAAAATTACTAGAGATAATCAATGAATTTGGTAAAATAGCAGGATACAAAATTAATGCACAGAAATCTCTTGCATTCCTATATGCTAATGACGAAAACTCTGAAAGTGAAATTAAGAAAACACTCCCATTTACAATTGCAACAAAAAGAATAAAATATCTAGGAATAAACCTACCTAAGGAGACAAAAGACCTGTATGCAGAAAATTATAAGACACTGATGAAAGAAATTAAAGATGATACAAACAGATGGAGAGATATACCATGTTCTTGGATTGGAAGAATCAACATTGTGAAAATGACTCTATTACCCAAAACAGTCTACAGATTCAATGCAATCCCTATCAAACTACCACTGGCATTTTTCACAGAATTAGAACAAAAAATTTCACAATTTGTATAGAAACACAAGAGACCCCAAATAGCCAAAGTAATCTTGAGAAAGAAAAACGGAGCTGGAGGAATCAGGCTCCCTGACTTCAGACTATACTACAAAGCTACATTAATCAAGACACTATGGTACTGGCACAAAAACAGAAATATAGATCAATGGAACAGGATAGAAAGCTCAGAGATAAACCCACACACATATGGTCACCTTATGTTTGATAAAGGGGGTAAAAATATACAGTGGAGAAAAGACAGCCTCTTCAATAAGTGGTGCTGGGAAAACTGGACAGCAACATGTAAAAGAATGAAATTAGAACACTCCCTAACACCATACACAAAAATAAACTCAAAATGGATTGAAGACCTAAATGTAAGACCAGACACTATCCAACTCTTAGAGGAAAACACAGGCAGAACATTCTATGACCTAAATCACAGCAAGATCCTTTTTGACCCACCTCCTAGAGAAATGGTGGAAATAAAAATAAAAATAAACAAATGGGACCTAATGAAACTTAAAAGCTTTTTCACAGCAAAGGAAACCATAAACAAGACCAAAAGAAAACCCTCAGAATGGAAGAAAATATTTGCAAGTGAAGCAACTGACAAAGGATTAATCTCCAAAATTTACAAGCAGCTCATGCAGCTCAATATCAAAAAAACAAAAAACCCAACCCAAAAATGGGCAGAAGACCCAAATAGACTTTTCTCCAAAGAAGATATATAGATTGCCAATAAACACATGAAAGTATGCTCAACATCATTAATCATTAGAGAAATGCAAATCAAAACTACATCATGTACCACAATGTTCAGTGCAGCTCTATTTACAATAGCCAGGACATGGAAGCAACCTAAGTGTCCATCAACAGATGAATGGATAAAGAAGATGTGGTACATATATACAATGGAATATTACTCAGCCATAAAAAGAAATGAAATTGAGTTATTTGTAGTGAGGCGGATGGACCTAGAGTCTGTCATACAGAGTGAAGTAAGTCAGAAAGAGAAAAACAAATATCGTGTACTAACACATATATATGGAATCTAAAAAACAAACAAACAAAAATGGTCACGAAGAACCTAAGGGCAAGACGGGAATAAAGATGCAGACCTATTAGAAAATGGACTTGAGGATATGGGGAGGGGGAAGGGTAAGCTGGGACAAAGTGAGAGAGTGGCATGGACATACATACACTACCAAATGTAAAATAGATAGCTAGTGGGAAGCAACCGCATAGCACAGGGAGATCAGCTTGGTGCCTTGTGACCACCTAGAGGGGTGGGATAGAGAGGGTGGGAGGGAGGGAAATGCAAGAGGGAAGAGATATGGGGATATATGGATATGTATAGCTGATTCACTTTGTTATAAAGCAGAAACTAACACACCATTGTAAAGCAATTATACTCCAATAAAGATGTTAAAAAAAAGAAAAGAAAGAAAAATAAAGAAATAAATAAATGTACTATGTCTTTTATGTCATTCGGACACCCTTGCCTCTGGGTCTTCTATCTCTACATTTCTCTTTCTGATTTTTCTCCAGTGAAAGAATACAGTGAGACTGTTATTTTTTGAGCCTTGCTTCAGGCACATGCACACAACAGAGTTGTGTGAAATTTATTCCCAGAGATCCAAGGGAAAGATACACTAGAAAGCAGGCTATTGTCACAGGATGTTGTGAAACCAGCTCGTTCTCTTTCTCTTCTGACCCAAGAATGTGTGTAATCACAGCAATGTCTGTAGTTTGAGTCATAAGATGAGACATCAAGATGACTCTCATATTTACTTTGGCACCTTTTCTGGAAGCTCTGCTTGTTCTTTATTCTATTGACGTATTTACTGCTTGCTGTATATCACTGTATATCTTAATGTTTATTCTGTGCCCTAGAGATTTTAGGAGTCACATCCCAAGTTCTATCACTTTGTTATTGTACTAAAAATGCTTATCTTTTTACTGATATCTTTGTAGGTAAAACTGAGATTATGACAAATAATTCTCATACCAAGTGTTGTGCACTCAGCCTTCACACTGTTTTAATGAAATTGAACAATTTCTAATAATTAAAAATAGGGAGATTTCATATGAAAAATGAAGGAGCCACAAGTACCCAAAGCAACAATGACCCAAAGCTCAGTGGCAGCTGCCCTTCTTGAGAAAGCATATGCTGTCCTGTTCACTGTTACTCCTGCCCTTTCACTCCTTTATGCTACTTCCTGGTGGGGCCAGGCATTTGAGTTTATGACCATTAATGTGATGCATTTAGTCATTTCAGTACAGAGAACATTTTGCTTAATTAGGTTTGTTAAATTGCTTAATGGTCTTTGAGAACTACATAAAGATACTCAGTACCCACAGGGCACTGAGTATTTATGTAAAAGAAAATGGATAATGCAAAGAACCAGCTTTCTCCTTTTGCATTTCGTTTTTACTTCCCAAACAGAAACGTAGAAGTCAAGTACATCCTTGACACTCGCCTCTCCTCTTTGATGCTTCATATGTAACCCATCACAATATGCTGTTGATCTTTATGTTCTAAATATTTAATAAAAATTTCTCCAGTTTTCTTCATGTCCTTAAACAGAATGCAAATCACTTCTAACCCCTTTGATATTTCAATACTTCCCTAGCTGCTTTACTTGAACTTGAACACCATGTTTAGTCTCCCTCCGTTTGTATGTGCTCCTCTTCAGTTTATTCTCAACACTTCAGCCGCAATGATCCTAGTATTATAAATGGAAGCCAGTTCATGTCAGTCCTCTGCTTAAAATTCTCCAATGCTCCGTAAATCATTCTGAGTAAAAGAGATATAACATCAGCAACGAGGGGGATGTACATGGTTGGCCCCTAATTATCTCTCTGAACATGTCTCCTATTGCTCCTCTCTTGTTTCCTGTGCTCCAACTGCACCATCCTCTTTCTGTTCCTTGAACACACCAGCCATGCTCAAAGCTCTAATGCACTCTTCCCTCCTGCCTGGAATACTCTCCCTGGAATACTCACAGGACCTCTTCCCCAGCCATCTCCAGGCTTTATGCATCCATTTCTTTTCAGTTAGGACTTTACTAGCCACCCTTTAAAACTACAAATCCCCCAACCCCATAATTCCTTTCCTTCTTCCCCATTTTAGTTTTCTCTTTAGCTTTTTCTGACATGTTTTACTGAGAAGGCCAAGTGTTTTTCTGCTTTGTTCACTGTTATATCACCCAGAACTGTTCCTGGAACATAGACATGGCTCAAGGAATATTTCTTTGAGTTCACTTTAATAGAATGAAAGAATAATAGAGTATAAGTAAGCAAATGGTAAAATATAAATTCTTAACGTGGACCTAAATAGATGTGGTTTTAAATTCCAGGCCCATCACTTTGAGACTGTAGGTAAGTGATGACCTAAACTTCAGTTTCCTTAGGAAAACAATTATAATATCTTTTAATAGGACCATTGTGATGACTAAGTGATGCTATCCTATAATAACCTTGCCATAGCTCCTAGGATTTAGCAAGTGCTCAAAACTGTTAGCAATTTTAATTTACCTGTGGACTTAATGTGAATATGGTTAGACTGATTTTGGGGTCTATTACCATGTGTTTTGTTAAGGTTACTAAACTGAGAAATGTAATCAGTTTCTAAAATACATTGGCTTTTGAAAATTGTACAATACCAAACAATTTTTCTCAATTTCTGAAATATATGATTTTTTCTATGAATATATTTTTAAATAACATCTCTTGTTTTATTGAAGCTTTTATCCTATAAAATATCAGAATGATATGTGTTCCTCCATATAATCCTGTCAAATTTTCTTGAGGTCAACCTTTATCTTTCTTTGAGCTTATTTTAATAGAATCTCATCATATAAACTTCAAGTCCTCTTGCACAGAATATTATGTTTCTTTAGTTTTAAAATAAAAATATAGTTTAAAATAAAAAAAACTAAAAAATATTATGTTTCTTTAGTTTCTAAAAATAAAAGTTTTAGAATTTTTTTTAAATTGCTCTCTTCATTACAGTCTAATGTAAGATTAAAACGCATTTTTTAAAAAAGTTACAATTTCTTCATACATATTTAATTTATAAACTTAAAATTATATGTATAGATAAAGATAAGGGTTAAGAAAGGAAAATTTAAAGAGCATTTGTTTCAATATAAGTAGTGATTATATAATTTGTATTATTTAAATTCTAGAATGAGGCAAATATATCTTTTTCAACACCAGTAAAAAAGTCATTTGTGCAGATATATTCTCTTATCTGCATAAAGAACATTATAAAACAAATATATAATTTTCATTATGTGTGTGCAAAACTCTACTAGTCTATTTTTATTGTCATAACCACAACAAATGTGCAAAATTCATGAAATATATCACTCTTAATGAGCAGATATTCCTTAGCTACTTTTTTTCTATTCTCAATCTTTTTTAAAAAATAAATTTATTTATTTATTTATTTTTGGCTGCGTTGGGGCTTGTTGTTCCACGTGGGCTCTCTCTAGTTGTGACAAGCAGGGTCTACTCTTCATTGCAGTGCGCAGGCTTCTCACTGCAGTGGCTTCTCTTGTTGTGGAGCATGGGCTTTAGGCACGTGGGCTTCAGTAGTTGTGGCATGCAGGCTCAGTAGTTGTGGCTTGCGGGCTCTAGGGCACAGGCTCAGTAGTTGTGGCGCATGGGCTTAGTTGTTCCATGGCATGGGGGATCTTCCTGGACCAGGGCACGAACCCATGTCCCCTGCATTGGCAGGTGGATTCTTAACAACTGCACCACCAGGGAAGCCCCTCTATTCTCAATCTTAAACATGAATATTAAAACCAACTTGTTCTGAATAATGACCATTAATATAAAGAAAAATAAACAAATGTACAATGACAGACATTAAAATAAAATTTTAGAATTTTCTAGAATACAATAGCTTGTATTTGATCTTTAAAATAACATCTCAACAATGGGTTATGGTTTTCTTTCTTGGCTTTGGGCTGCACACAGGAGTGACCTATTTTCTCTTGCACCATCAATGAAGTTTTGAGGATGTCTGCTTTGATATGTTTTTCTTTGTATCTTTCTTTTATATAAACCAGAATTTTTAGTATCTTTTTATACTTTTGGCATCTTTCAAATAATCATCTTCCATTTTCTTTGATTTTTTCTTTACAAAAGGAAGCAAAAGAGGAAAATAGTTTCTGCTCCATTTTTATATATACTATTTTCTGAGTTGGCATTTTCTTTTTCAGTTAGAACCTGTTACAACTAGTTCAATACAAGATCTTCAGCATCTTGGTTCTGGGGCAAGAATGAAGAATGGGGAATACAAAAGCTAGAACATGAAATGATTCCCAGGTAGAAAAATAACATATAAATAAAGGCACAGCTGTCAGAAATTTTGGACACTTTAGGGTATTCTTCACTGACCTGCATTACGTGTACTGGAGAGAACAAAGATTAGCATGGAATTATAGGTTAGAACCATACTGTGAAGAGCCCTGTATAGAGTTTATCGCAGACAAAAAAGAAATGTTTTCCAGATGGAAGGGTAGGAAAAAGTATGCATAGGTTGGTAAATCTTTGAAAGGGATCAACATGACACTGCAAACATAGATGTGTAAATTCTCGGTGTATGAAGGCAAAAACAGCAGAGGAATGCATAGACCATGACTCAGATTTTCCTTACAGAAAAAGATATCAACACACTAAGTTTTCTAGCATATCTATATTCAAATATAGATAGAATAATATATTACTATGACTGGTTAATTGAGTTGTAGGAAAAATCGATTAGAATTCAGTTAGTAACAACCCCAAAGTCTCATTGGCTGATGATGAAAAAAATGAATGTTTTCTCTCTTACCCATGAATTGGTGAGCAGCAGGGGTGGTGATTAGGTTCAGGTGTCCTCCAAGTGTCTTTGTTCTCCTTAGACCAATGACTTCCCAGCACAAGCATTCTCAGAGCAGATGGCAGAACCACTACAGGGGCAAGTGGGAAAAGGTGATGCCTATTAAATGTTCATCTTGGTACTAACACTTTGTCTCTTCTCCCCACATTCCATTGGCTAAAGCAAATCATGTGGATACACCCAACAGCAATGGGGTAGGATTATATTCTCAGTTAATGGAGGTAACTAATGATGGGGAAGAAAGGAATAACTGTAAGGAAATAACATAAACTTTCAGCCTGTTGGAGGGACAATTTGTGGTGAAACAATATTCTGTGTTATCAACTTTACAGGTTAATATTTCCATAAAAGCCAAAACCTAAGTACAGTTATTAAGCCCCACCCAGAAAACATGTGTATCCTAATTTTCTATCTTTCTAGTTTCTTCCACAGAAAACTTCAAGTGTGATTTGACTAAGGTATGTTTGCTTTTAGTCTGGTATAAAAGCTTAGATTTAAGAAACAAACTTCTAGCTATTAAATTTCCAGAATTATTATTACTTTTTAAATCATGAGGACATCTAAAATAGATTAGGTACGTGGTCATGTGTTCCACTTGCTTGTATGTCAACCCTAATGGTGTCCCTTATATCAATGGTTTCCAAATAGTGGTGAGTAAACAAAAAGGAATTTCAAAATATCTTTATAAATATTTTAAGTGTTCATTATGGCCATGTTTAATATATGTATGCCTCATCACTTCGTTTTCAAGTGATTTATTAAAACTTCAAAAAAATTGGGATTCCAGAGAAATACGTCCTCAAAAATAAAAGAACCATTGTTCTTGGCACATTTTTATACTTAAATATATGTTAGAACTATACTTAACAAGCAACTTATCAGGTATTGTGGTTTCTATCCAAACATATGTTGCTTTTTTCAGCACAGACATCTTACATTATGAATGCAATTTTTGTTCTCTTTTAGATAATTCTCCTCTAAAACCTTTAATAACATATTTATTTTTATTAATAATAATATAACCTTTAATAACATATTTTCAAAGCTAAGCAAATTATAAATAAAAGAAGCCTACTTGAATTTCCCAAATGCAAATTATAATGTAATTGGATACATGGATCATCAGGCCATTCCATCACAAAAATGTCCTGTGATATTAAACAATAGACTGAAAAATTTCTCAGAGTCAACTTAAAGTTAAATATTATATCTCTGTGGTCTTCTAATATCAAAACACAGTTGAAAAAAAGTAGAGTACATATCTACAACATAAGTCAACGTGTTCATCTTCACAGTAATCTGTATAATCATTTTGAACACAGTATAAAAATATTAAAGAAAATTTTACAGTCCTCTGCTAATTTTTAAAAGGTAAGTGCTGTGTTTTATTATGGCTGAATACATAAAGAATTCTCTCTCTCAGCACATACACAATATTTAAAAGTTACTATATAGAAGCATTTCACATATAGGTAAATAGTTATATAAATAAAACTACTAAACAAATAAATACTATTATACAAATTAAAATGCCCTCTAAATATTACTTTATACTACATATAATAAATATAATTTTATATAGTTTATTATATTATAACTATATATTATTTTATACATCATATATGATCATATATAGAATATAGATTATAAATATAATAAATAAATATATTTTACATATTATAAAGTATAAATACAATACATTTATTATAAAAGTACACTATAAATATTATTAAAGGGGCAGTAAAATGGTCTATTATTTGAGAGTAGCATATCTAGAACATATCTAAATACAAATGAAAATAACAAATAGTATTAAGATAATGAATATCACAATTTTTTGTTGTAGATAAATTCTTCAATCTTGACATTCTAATGGTTACTCCTAAATCAGTGAAGACAAAATCAACTCTGAATATTTACAAGGTTTCACAATAATACATTAGCTCAATTAAGGAAAATGCGAATTTTCACATTGACACCAAAATTAGTGACTATAAGGAACTTATTGTCTACTGTTTCTCATCTGGGTTTCCCCAGAAATCACCCCAAAGGAAAAAAGTGAACAAATACAAAATAATTGTGAAAAAATCTTTATTTAAGACATTTTCCTCCCCCAAATTTGCATGATAAATTCTTTCTGAAAACGTTTACTCATTCTTCAATTATGACATAATGTGAGGAGTTCCACTGCAATGAGAATATAGATATTTTATCACATTTAATAAAGACAAAAGTAAAGTAGATTGATATTAATCATCATTATGCATAAAATTACTTATTTTCATTTATACTTATAAAAAACTCATACACTAGTGGGAATATTTTCTATTAATTTACCTCAAAGTTAATTTGAAACCTCTGATTCTAGTAATTCACATTACCCATTTTATTTATTGGTGCTCTGACTTTCAATGGTTAGTTTGAGAAGGTAATTTTTTAAAATTCATTTTTAATGACATTTGGGTTGATGAACCTTTTTAGTGTTTTTGTTTCTACAAAGCAGCAGACAAATTGTGAAAAAAAAAGTGAATTTTTTAGGAAATTTATACAGATTTGTTTAAAAAGTTAACAAACATGATGATAGTAACATTTATTTTTTAATAAATTAAACCTACTGGTTTCAAGTTGACTGATTGTGGCTAACATTTTGCTATTTAATAAAAGACAGTAGGAGTCCATCCATTAAACAGTCCTATCAGGTATATCTATTTTTTATTACAGAGTATATATTTTACCACTATTATTTATTTATGTAACATGGTTTTGAAAGCTTGAAAACATTATTTTTTCTGCCAGCTTTATTTTTATCTGCTACTCAAGAAGGATTTATATATTTTTTATTAGAGCTAAAAAACAAAGCTTGATTGTGCTGAAACTTGTCAAATTTAGCTTGTGTGTTCTGAAATGATGTGATTAAAAACTTTTTAGAGGTTTAAATTAGAATATAGGAAAGCTAAATTGAATCTCTAAATTTAAGTTTTCTGTTTCAAAAATCAGAGATGTTTCTGCATTAAAAAATCTAATTTGACAAATATTTACCATGCTCCTCCTAAATACCAGATTCTTGAGGAGTTCACAGTGAAGGGAAGGATATTTTGTACCTTACCGTATTTGTAATTGGTTCCTTAATGTTAGAAGTTTACCACCAATATATCCAGTGATTCACTGCTGCTTGTTGGTACCTGAAATTCCTACTAAGAAGTCCCTTACATGGGCTTATCCAATGTCCAAGTCAAGTGGGTGACCAGGGAAAGTTAATGATTTGCTGTTAATTAGAACTAAATTAGTTCAATGCATGCTAAGGAGAAAGGAATCGAGGAGCTGCTTGCAATCAATTTTGCTCTTATTCCTGAGGCTGAGGGGGGCAAATTCAAGGAAGAAAGAAGGCAGGTACGTGATCCTGGTCTAATCTCCTTATGAACATAGTAATAACTGACCTTTTGGCAAACAAATTAATGCAAAAGAGTCTTTCTATAGCACAAAAGATATGCTATATAATATCTTTAAAAGATATGCTATATATATATAAATACAGATTTATATTCTATAAATATACTGAATGTCAGATGTCCATGATCTAAGATTACTTAAGACAAACACACTTGGAATCTATGGGTGAATTAAGCATGGCTCTCTGGAAAATGTCACATAAGCTGTATAACTATCTGAATAGAAAATGGAGGTATTTTGTAACTGAATCTGGTCCTGACTGTGACGAGATGTACACTTTCCTAACTTGAGACCTCAACTTTTACTTGGGCAAGAGGGTGCATCTGTCGTAGGTAGGAAGGCACAGTAAAAATCCCTATACCTCACCCTTGATCACTCATGACTCTCAAAAGCCCATTTACTCAAAATTATTAATAAAGGCTAAAACTGAATAAGATCTCTCATTTGTGTGAGTCTGATTTGACAATCTGATCCTTCAATGTTAACTCATGCTTAGTAAGTGTTTTGTGGGGTTGGCATGAAATTTATTTCCTAATGATGAAGTGTACACAGAAAAAGACTTGCTTCCTTGTCCATTTCTAGCTAAAGTGGAGAAGATACTGTTTTTAAGAAAATCCATAAAACTTTTTTGACAGTTTTTATAGTTTTATGCTCTCTTCAGATCTCTTTAGAAAGTTTCCAACTAAGATAACATTTTGGAAGCATAGAGATGTCTATGATTTAGGTAATAAAATCAATTGGTTTGTTTGTTTTCAGTTTAACTAAAATGTACCATGAGATATTTGGTTTAAAAATTCATTGTGAATTTATATGCTTATTGCAAAATTAATCGGACAGAGGTGAGTTTTCTCTAGGAAGCTTTGCTCTTGTTTGTTTTCTTGGGCTTATTTTATTTTACTTATTTTTGGCTGCATTGGGTCTTAGTTGTGGCATGAGTGATCTTCGTTGAGGCATGCAAGATCTTTAGTTGCGGTGTGCAGGCTTCTCTCTCATTGTGGTGGTCGGGTATTTTTTCTCTCTCTAGTTGTGGTGCACAGGCTTCAGGGCATGTGGGCTCTATAGTTTGCAGCACGCGGGCTCTAGTTGAGGCTCCTGGGGCCAGTAGTTGTGGTGCACAAGGTTAGTTGCCCCGTGGCATGTGGGATCTTAGTTCCCCCACCAGGGATTGAATCCACGTCCCCTGCATTGGAAGGTGGATTCTTTGCCACTGGACCACCAGGGAAGTCCCTCTTGCGCTTATTTTAATTTCAGTGTAAATGCAGTGTCTCTGTTGTTGAAAATGTGCACTCTTAGCACACTTGGTACATGTATTCCCTGCATTCAAGTGCCCCTCAGGAATGCTGGGCAGCTGCCTTCCCTTTATTGGTTCTGCAACTTCTCTGGGCTTTCCTCCCACCTCCTGATGTACTTTCACTGCATATCTATTTATATAATTATTGCCATTTGAAAAAGGACAACTTCCATTTATTCTATTTGCTTGGATCTCATACGTACATTCCAAAATGAGAAATCTAAATGTCTAATATATTTGTAAATTGTTATCAATGATCTAAAAATATGCAGTGTGGTGTAGAAGGAAGATAGCTGTTTATGAAAAATAAAATACGTGGTACAGAGTACAAGGTACGACACTCACTTCAGAAATAATTGCAAGCTACAAATTTCAGGGAGATGTTTTCCCGGATAAATGAGAGGATAAAAATCATATTTTTAAATCAGTCATTGCTATTAAGCTACCTACTTCTGAAGAAGATGCAAATGCATAACTAAATAAATGATACAAGTGGCAGGAATTACAGGTACTGGTTTAAAACAGTGGGTCAGGTATTGTGACCAAGTGAGGCCATTTATTCAGTATACTCAGATGGTCTGTCAACTACCATGAAAATTTAACCAGATAGTTTTTCAAGCTCAAGTTTTCCAATGCCATTTTAAAATAATGAGTGACAATTTAAGGAAATGTTACTGGTAAAGTTTTTATTTCTCTCAGTTACCAAATGCATTTTGACTTTGTAATCAGTACTCTGAGAGATTGCTTTTCTCTTTTCTTTGAGATGAGCCAGATGGTGGCATTATTTTCATTTGAAATGTAGCTTTGAACTTTATTATCTAAATATTTTGGTTATTTCTGTCACAGTGGATTTTGAGTGGTGTTTTCATGCCGATTTCCATTCCCACAAATTTGTCAAATGTCTATTCTAGTTTGGACATCTTGCTAAGGAATAGGGATAAAAAGATGAATGCTGCCTACCCTTGAAAAACATATTTTGCTCCAGGAGGCACATCATGCAAACAAATAATTAAAATTATAACTTTTATATTCTTCTCTAGAAATACACAGAAACTACAAAACTGTTACAAATTACAGCAATTACCTCCATCTATTTCTGTCAGGGAAATAATGTAAAGCATAAAGGGAAAGTGACACCTGACTTGGATTCTAAGGAATAGGTGTTTACTGAGCAAAGGTAAAGGATATTTTGGACAGAAGAGAAAGTTTGTGTAGCCTTGGAGGGAAGCTAGAATGCTGGGCTGTGAGTTTACCTGTAGAAAAATATTTTGAAAAATGAGCAAAAACAACTGTGAATATAATATCAAGTGAACAAGGTCAAATAGATGTCAGAGAACAAACACACACATCAGAGTTGAGTTGATGGAACAATTTTGGGGGTAAACTATGAGTCTGGGTCAATGGCAGAAGTATGGATCCCCTGTAACCACTTACTTTTTGGGTTAGAGCCTAGGAATAGAGCAGGAACAGTTGCTAGACTCTGGCAGAAGGATCAAACCCTTAGACTGTGGGGTTATTTAGACCGCATGATTAAGAAATCATTATCCCTTCCCTGGCCTGATTAGAATTGGGATTGAACAGCACTCCAGTGGGCAGGCACTTGGCTCCAGTGCTGATCTCCCAGCTCAGCATACATAGTCGGAGGAACTACGTATGCTGAGCATACATAGTTGTATGTATGCATGCTCAGTGTGGGCAACCATCATGGTGTATTCTGGAGGCTCGGTTCCAAGCCTTGTCTTGCATCTGCGTAACATGTCAGGCCAGTTTCACGATCCTCCATCTCAGCCTCATCCAGGCTTGGCTCCCTCAGAACAATGGTTGGCCTCCGTGGACATTTGTAGGAGGCCAACCTGCAGAGAATCCACTTTGGAAAAGTTAACCCTTAGTTCCTACATATCCCAAGCGTGTAGTACACATCGTGGCATAAGAGAACCTCTGCATACTTTCATTAGTAGTTTGCGGCGTAGCTAGCATTTAAAATCAGGCCTGCTAGAACGCAGCGGCGAGGGCCCCGGCACCGTGTTGGGGCCGAGGGGATGGCGCAGAGGTGCTTGAAGCTGCGGGAGCGGGTCGGACCTGGGCTGGTAGGAGCCCCGCCCCTCCCGCCTCAGCGGATCATGACCCGGGCTGTGGCTGCGGAGGTCGCGGTGGCGGGGACGCGGCGTGGCGGAGCCAGCGCTAGAGGTGATGCTGTTTCCGGTGACCACCCCGGGATCACAACAGACCCCGCCGCCGCCCAAGCACTATGGCATCCCCTCCCCCATCAGTTTAGCAGCCCCCGGGGAAACTGACTGCGTACTCATCCAGAAATTAATTGAAACCCTTTGGGGTTTTTGAAGAGAAAGAGTAACTGTAGCTCAGGATTTTAATTTTGGAGAAATTAAATAATCTGGTAAAGGAATGGATACGAGAAATCAGTGAAAGCAAGAGTCTTCCAAAAGCTGTAATTGAAAATGTTGGAGGGAAAATCTTTACATTTGGTTCTTATAGATTAGGGGTGCATACGAAGGGTGTAGATATTGCCACGTCGTGCGTGGCACCAAGACGTGTTGATCGAAGCGACTTTTTCACTTACTTCTATGATAAATTGAAACTACATGAAGAAGTAAAGGCTTTAAGGGCTGTTGAGGAGGCATTTGTACCAGTTATCAAACTGTGCTTTAGTGGGATAGAGATTGATATTTTGTTTGCAAGATTAGCACTGCAGACTATTCTGGAAGATTTGGACCTAAGAGATGACAGTCTGCTTAAAAATTTAGATATTAGATGCATAATAAGTCTTAATGGTTGCTGGGCAACTGCTGAGATTTTACATCTGGTACCAAACATTGACAACTTCAGATTAACTCTGAGAGCCATCAAGTTGTGGGCCAAATGCCACAATATCTATTACAATATATTAGGTTTCCTAGGAGGTGTTTCCTGGACGATGCTAGGAGCAAGAACTTGCCAGCTTTATCCAAATGCAATAGCATCAACTCTTGTATGTAAAGTTTTCTTGGTGTTTTCTGAATGGGAATGGCCAAATCCAGTGCTACTGAAAGAGCCTGAAAAACGAAATCTTAATTTGCCTATCTGGGACCCGAGAGTAAATCCCAGCGATAGGTACCATCTCATGCCTATAATTACACCAGCATACCCACAGAAGAACTCCACTTACCACGTGTCTGTTTCAACAAGGATGGCCGTGATTGAGGAGTGTAAGCAAGGGCTTGCTATCACACGTGAGATTTTGCTGAGTAAGGCAGAGTGGTCCAAACTTTTTGAAGCTCCCAGCTTCTTTCAAAAGTACAAGCATTATATTGTACTTCTAGCAAGTGCACTGACAGAAAAACAACATCTAAAATGGGCAGGCTTGGTGGAATCAAAAATCTGAGTCCTGGTTGGAAGCTTGGAGAAGAATGGATTTATTATACTGGCACATGTGCTTCCAGCACCCAAGGAAAATCCTGACAAGGAAGAATTTCGTACAGTGTGGGTGATTGGGTTAGTGTTAAAAAACCCAGAAAACTCTGAAGTTCTCAGTATTGATCTCACCTATGATGTCCAGTCTTTCACAGATACAGTTTATAGGCAAGCGATAAAGAGTAAGATGTTTGAGATGGATATGAAAATTGCTGCAATGCATTTGAGAAGAAAGGAACTTCATCAACTACTACCTAATCACGTGCTTCAGAAAAAGAAAACACACTCGACGGAAGGTGTCAGATTAACAGCTTTGGATGATGGCAGCCTTAACCTGTCTGTAGACAGTGAAGACAGCACATCTGTGTCTTCACTTTCTGGCTCTATGAAGACTGGCCCAGTGACTGGCAGCGCTCAGGGTAGAAGTAGTCCTGCCCCAGCTGTGACGGCAGCATCTGTGACCAGTGTACAGGTTCCCAAAGTTATCTTGCAACAAGCAAATCCCAGTGACAGCTCAGGGGTGCGTCCAGCAAAAGCATCCCTCAGACTGCCCCACAACCAACTATTTCTCCATCACCGAAGCCCATGGTCACCAGAGTTGTTTCCTCAACATGTGTGGTCAACGATCCACCCAGGCCTTCAGGGAGCACAGCAGCAAATATAGCTAATCCTATCACAGGAGTCTAGGGGACATTGTCACGTTACAAAGAAGAAAGGACCAAGGAAACCAGAACAGAAGATGAACTTGTCTCATCAAGAGACAACTGTGACTCAGTTGGAAACTATTCAGACAGCAGCTTCTCTGTTGGCCTCACGGGGAACATCCAGTGCAGACCTTCTCAGTACCCTTGCTCTCCCTGCAAATCTTATTTCTATCATCAAGAATTCAATGAAACAGATTGAACTGAGAAAAACAACCTCAAGCATCCATAAACAGTATCTGCCAACTCAGCCTGCTGTCTTCAAATGCTAAAGGAGGAGGACGAAGGGTACCAAACTAGATATGGTTCAAAATAGAATTGTTAGGCTTATTGGATGACTTCCTTTATTGGGCTAATCTTGATCAGAAGTCCAGGTTAGTATGTGAAGCTAGAAGTACTGTTATTAATGTGTCAGATTATTTATGTGTCAGCCACAGTGACGCTAACTATTTCAAAGGACTCCTGCCCTTTAAGAGGAAAAAAACCCTCCAGCTATATTTGTACCCATGACTGACATCGGGACTGGATTGATGTTTGATGCATTGTTGGGGAAAGTTTGCAATACAAACTGGTATCAGGAAAAAAATAAAAAATAAAATCAGGCCTGCTAGACTTTTCAGCACACATCTTTAAATACTATGCAGTGATGACCTTAGCATCAGTCACTATACATTCATTCATGCTGAGCTTTATCACTAGTCACTACAGGAAGAACAAGGATAAATAAGGTAATGTCTTTTTTCTGCTGTTTCCTTACGCAGTAGGACTAAATATACCAAGAAGCAGAAGAAAGGGATTATTTATCCTTTCTCTTGCAGTAAATAAATGGAAGAATCACATACAACACATTTTATAAATATGTGTTGACAAAAGGTAATATTCAAAATCAAAAATTATAAAATATGCTGAACATATTTTTGAAATAAAATATATTTATTATAACTAGTACAGTTGCTGAAAATTGTGTCTGCCTTTCTATTCATTCTCCTGGTTACAAAACGTACACACATAGCCGTGTTAATTAGCCTATGATTGTGGGTACAGAACTAAGTCAGGTGATCAAAGATCTTCCGCAGCATATTTCTAAGCACAGATGATAGAAAACAATCTTTCTCTAATGCTCTTAGACTATAAACCTAGGGTTCTAGGAAAGTGTTTCCACAACCATTCAGAGTATCTTTATCATGCTTGGAGCATTAAGTGATATGACAGGGAAGTAAAGACAAAAGGGAAATAGAAACAGAGTAGAGAAACCTTGGTTCCAGTAGTGACATTGGGTCAGTTTCCTACAGTTTCCTACGTTTGAAGTATGCTAATCAACGATCCTCATACTGTAGTTGAGGGTTT
Source organism: Phocoena sinus (assembly GCF_008692025.1). Lineage (NCBI taxonomy): Eukaryota > Metazoa > Chordata > Mammalia > Artiodactyla > Phocoenidae > Phocoena > Phocoena sinus. Next base: position 56,323,118 of record NC_045774.1, on the reverse strand, counting down.
TTTCCCCACTTGTAACTCTATTCTTGACCAGTACAAATATATTTTTTGGAATTTCTGGGCTAAAACTTGAAGAAAAAAAAAGAATGAAGACTAAATGCAGTGGGCATGAAGTGATTATTGAACAAAGTGTCAGAAGTTGTACCTAGGAGGATTATCTGACAGAGTTCATGCAATTGGGAGACATTTTCAGTTCAGAACCACTCTGGGAGTTATTTCCCCAAAAAATTCCCAAAGCATTACAACTAGTCTATTAATGCAATGGAGGAGATGAGAGTGCACAGGATAAACTCCATTTCTGGACACAGGATATTCAAAGCATGCTGGAGGCTGTGGGTGCTTTTAGAACATGTGTGACTGAAAACAGAGATAGCTAAAATAGTGGAAATACATTTTACATAAACTTTGAACTAAGCTTACAATTTCTCTTTCTTTGTTATTAAAGGGAATATTGCCAAGTGAAGTGGAGTAGACCAAGATTATCACAAAACAGAAATTATAAGTGAATCAGAACCTCTGACTAAAATAGTGGAGTAAAGATGAATGTGGAATTTAGGATTTTACTCAAGTTTCTGGACTTGGTGACCGGTTACATTCTGAGCACACCAGCCAAGATAGGAAATGGATAGAAAGAACATATTTTGTTGTGAAAGTGATTGGTTCCATTTGCGGTATTTTGAGCTAATTTTGGTTACTAATAAAATGCATTCATTTGGATACACTCGTATGTGTCAATCCAAAGCTGGACAAAGAATCACGACTAAGCTTTATGATTATTGGAGCATATAGTATAAAAGAAATAACTTAAGTCCTACCAAGCCTTAGAGAAGCATGGAAATCCAGGGAAGACATAGATTTCTACTTTAGGAAAACACAATATGCTGAGACCACTGTATACATTTTAGATGATTAAATTCTCATCATTTAAAAATATTCTTGATTTTCTACTATTGTCTAAAATTTGTATCTTAATGTGTTCTAAAATATAACAAACCCAAACATAATGCTTCATCTATAAAAACCACTACTTAGCTGGGCTAACCACTCTAAGTTTCTAAAATGCTTTGTACTTATTAGTTGAAATCTGTCTACCTGGTTCATGTATCAATCTTTGAATATATCTGAAAAAAATGAAACACTATAAAGGCAAATAAATTAAGAAGACTGAACCCTCCAAAAATGAGAATTTGGTAAATTTTGATTCCATTTTAACTTTAATATATACATATGCATATAGATACAAATAGGCAGATAAATAATCCATATTTATTCAATATGTAGATATATACTATGTATCTATAATACATCTATGTATACAAACACTAGACAGAATTAATACATACTGTAATCCTGTTACTAATATTAAATCTTAGACCAAGATATTAAAAAGACAAGACAGTTAGGAAGCTACTGAAATTCTTTCTGTTCTGAGTATTTCTGTATCCCAGTCTGGTTTTGTTATTGTTCATGGTCTTGACACTTCTCATCCCAGATGACACTGGCTGTTACCATTTCTCTTCTGGTTTATTGCAGTCGCTTCTACTATCCTCCCTAACTCCAGTCTTTCTTTGGCTTAGAAACTTTCTCCACTTAACTGAGGAAGAAATTGCCTAAAACATAAATCTGACCATGTAGTTATAAAATCTAACTCATTAACAATGTTCCATTCCCTCAGAGAGGGAAAAGAGTGAACATTTGGTAAGTAACTGCCGTGTGGGAGAAATACAGAGGAGTCTTGCAGGGATTAACTGAACTTCATTGCCTCATTTCGCTGAAGTTGTTATGGAAGAACAAATGTAAACAACAGGCAAGCATGGAAACAGAAATACCTGTAAATAAAATATATTCTGTGTGTGTTTATAAACCAGATGTTCGGAATGCTTCATTAAAAAAATGTATTTGAAGATGACTCAAATGGTGTTAAAATCACAGGAACTCTGGTAAATTGTATGAATCTATCTCAGGATAATCTTTCCATTTTTTTGCTCTGTCTTAAATCTCTTCCCTTTCGTACGGACTTTACACTGTAGATTATTTGTTCTCCCTCTTGTATATTTATCTCCCATCCCTTTCAACAGGATAACTCTTCTTCAAGTTAAATTCATTTTGCTCTTTCTAAAATTTTTAAAAATAAAATAGATGATAGATAGATAGATAGATCTTCCACTTGACCTTTCATGGTCTTGAAGCTACTGCAATCTCTCTCCTTCCTTTCAAAACCAGGAATCCATAATGTTATGTTCATTCTCCAATCTCCCATTAGTTCTTTAAGCCACTCCTTTCTAGCTTATACCATAACATGCTTCTGGAAATGGGAAGTATCACTAAACCCAGTGGATATTTTGACTGCCTCATCTTACTTAGCTTCTCAGAAGCACCCAAACCTGTCCAGAGCTCTCTATATTTTGAAGTTTTCTCTTCTTGGATTTATGATGTAAACTTTTCTTGGCCTTCATAACTATTTTACTTCTATTGAATGATGACATTCTGCAAGTCTCAGCCTAGTCTGCGACTCTTCATCTAATATTTTTACGTACATCTCTCTATAGACAAATCACAAACTGAAGTTTAATCTAGATCAGTCCAGCTCCACAGAATGTTCCACTATCATGGGATTGTTTTATATCTGTATAGACCAAAAGAGTAGTCACTAGCTACATGTGGCTATTGAGTACTTGAAATGTGGTGAGACTGATTTTTTTCATTTTATTTAAATAGCTAGAGGCTACTAATTGGATGTATTTTGTCTTACCTCTTGGAATCACTGAAAACTACCTACTACTAATGAAGCAAGACTGAATTTTCCTTCTATCTGCATTTCTTCTATATTCTGCCACTTGTCTAGTTACATAAACTGAAAATCCAAGTCATCATAGACATTGACCTCTTGTATTTCCCTATAGATATTCCTTTCTAAATATCTCTCAAATCAGTCCACTTCCCCCATATTTACCACCCAGTAGCCACCCAGTCTAAACCACCGCTATTCCTGTGTGTTTTGGCAGCAACAGCTTCTCTTACTCTTCTCTAAATCCTTCTCTAGACAGCCACTTTAGGCTTGATGAAATCAAATCTGCTCGTACTCATTTGCTCTGTCCTCACCCCTACATGCCCAATTTGAAACTTTCTAAAAGTTATATTTGCTGTAATGTGAAGAAAGAACACCTTAAAACGGCCTGTGGAGCCCTACATTTCCTGACCATCTCTACCCCACTGGCGTCTTCCCTAATCATGCTTTCCCTTGCTCAATGTCTAGGCAATGCTAAATATACAATTATTTTCAATATCTGTATACCCTTTGCTAGCTTATAGAGCACGTTTGTAAAACTTATCAAATTTAATGCCCACATTCTCCCAAACATCCCCTATTATAGCCACACAGTTTTGTTTTGTTTTCAGCTCCTTGAACATACCACACTGCCTTCAATCACAGGGTTCTGGCACTTATTTTCCTCTTTTTCATTGCATCTATCCTTATGTAGCAAATTCCTTCTAATCTACCTTCATTTTTTCATCAATTTTTCAAGAATCTAATGAAGTTTAAGTTCTGGAGACTCTCACTTGCATGGGCTACTTCTAAGATGCCCTGTGCCTGATTTGAATTATTTTCCTTAAAGTGGGACTGCAAATTGTGTAAGATTTGGGTCATAATAAACCTGGATCCAACAATGGCCACAATATACAATAACTTTACTTCTAAACTTTTTTTGAAAGCCTGATGATTGCTCATTTGCATGAATTCTGATAATGAACTGGGAGGGGTTTCAGTAACCTAGTCTTTAAATTTACAAGTTTGTGTAGAACTCTTTTTGTGTAGCAGGTTAGATGAAGAAACTGGATTTTGAAGTTAAGATATTGGGAAAATTGGGTGAAATGGATGAATGTGGTCAAAAACTATAAACTTCCAGTTATAAGATAAATAAGTCCTCGGGATACACAGTCTCCTGACTATAGTTAACAATACTGTATTGTGTATTTCAAAGATGCTAAGAGAGTATGTTTTGAAAGTTCTCATCACAAGAATAAAAATTATAAATGATTGTAGTGATGGATGTTAACTAAACTTATTGTGGTAAGCGTTTTGCAATACATACATTTATCAAATAATTATCTTGTACACCTAAAACTAATACAATATTATATGTTAATTACATCTCAACTTAAAAAAAAAGAAGTGTTCCCAAGGCGATCATCTAGTGATTCCCTAACAAGAATCCTCTTCTCCTGCCTGGTAGATGGCTCCTTCATGCTTTATACCAAAGAAGACGGGAAATTTTGAAAGTATTAGTACTCTATTATTTTGTTACAAAATGCTATTACTAAAATATTTCTGTTGCTAAAGCTTTATTTTTTATGAAATAATTTCTGAAACAAAAATATAATAAATGTAATATGCATTTGATTTATGATAAAATGTAACAGTGTGTATATTTCCAGAGTAACATGCATATATATATATATATATATATATGTTTGAAATAAGTAAAAAAGAGAAAATCTGCCCACTAATGATCATTGAGTGATACAGCAATTTTACTCAAAATATGGGTTCAAATATTAAAAGAAAAGAAAGATCAAATATATTTCTTCTAACTTGTTTTAAAAAATCTGAAAAGTAGCTTGCAAATTCAAAACAATAAAATTTGGTATCCTTTAATCCATTAGATTACATATCCATGACAGCATGTACAATGTTTCAATTAACTTTTTGTTTCAGTGTAAAAGTTGAGCATTCTCTCTTACACTTTGGGAAAAGTCTCACATATACCTTAAAATGTATGTTGTCTAATGAATATAAGGGACAATTTTAAAGAACTGATTATCAAGGAGCAATAACATGGATTAATTTATCTATTTTGAGAGTAAAAGGCAGAACATGAGAGCCATAGGTTAACAATTTATTTAAATCCTTATGTATCTGTGAAATGTGTAAAAGTGCACAACATAATTCTTTACTGGCAGAATTCTTCGAAGATGTAAATTTAACATGCAGAAATGAGATAAAATCTCTCCAAAGATCGCAAGTTTATTTAGGAAAAAAAAAAGCCTTCAATTTTTGTTTTGTTAAAAAATATGGCAACACTCCTTAAAGCTTACTTATCTGACAGCTACAGTTTTCTGTACTACTTCAATGAGAGGATTAAGCAAAAAGTGGGAGAAGAATTAAAATATGCTAAAAGAAACTATGGAATGAATTTTAAAACTTTTCTTAACAAACTTCAACGTATTTTCATTTCGCTTTATATGATAAATTTATAAAAGATTGTTCTAGTTGAAAGCATCATCCTATGTAAAACTTGAACAATTATCAATTGCCTATAATGAAATCTAAATGGTAACATATCAAATTAATAAAGGAAATGAACATTTCAGGGAATAATATGAGACATGGTATGTCGTCTTTTATGGGCTCATCTATACATTTACTCATGAAATACAATTCAAGTTTTCACTCACAACCATTTCCTAAAGTTAAAATTTACTGAGCAGTACTCAATTTACCGAGTTTGCTTAATATTATTGAACCCATGCCTTTTGTTCCTTACGAATCAGTGCAAGAATCAGCTTGCTTGGTGCTAAGGAAACTATTCAGTCTTCTAGTAGTGGAGAGAGAGACCCAATGTAAAATATTGTTCATGGAATGTTCATTTGGAATAATCCCCTCATTAACTAGATGATGGACCCTAAGCACAAAAGTGTTAAGAAACTTGCCCTGAGGACCAGTGTCATCCAGGTGCTACTCCAGGCATCTACTAGAGTACATATCGCCAATGGGATGGACAGTTCTAGGGCTCTTTTAGGTAATATAGAGAGTTATTGAGTTGACTACCAGTATCTATTAACATAAGATTAACAATTTTGTATATTTAACTCCTAGACATCAAAATAATAGCTCAGGATGAAGTTCTGTTTTGGTAGAGAGGACTGATGATTTATCATGATAAAAGTTTCTCTGTATATTTGGTAACTAGCACAGTGCCAGGTACACCACTGATGCTTATTATTTGTTGAGTTAAATTGAATATATCTCCCAGAATTCTAAAATGTGAATGTCTATTTTAATGTGGTTATAAATAAGGTTTTAAAATTAAACCTACATTTATTAACATTGCATTAAGGAGGATTTAAACAATTAGCATATTCAATGAGTCTTCTTATAAAACAGTGGAGATTTGCTTAAGAAAGCTAAGAATCCTTAAATCTCTATAATTACGTATTTCAGAATTTAAAATTACATTCCATTTAAGCATTTCAAAGAACACAATAAGCAATGATGCTTTGCAAAGTATACACCTTTAAATAAGTCAAATTACAAGAAATAAAACAAGATCATAGATAATATTAGGAACAAATTGGAAAGACAGATATGAATATTGTAGTCATTGTTTTTCATGTAATCTTGGCACTGAGGATGTACCAATGCTTTTTCCCCCCTTAGTTGAAAAGGAAAAAATAAGATGGGGGATTTCCCTAAGGTCAGTATGTGCGAGAGGATCATATTGGATTTATTTGTAAAAAGTAGAAAAGATACATTCTATACCTGTTCAGTATTTCAAATTGCCTTAAATTACAGAACTTTTTCTCCCTTTGGAAGGAAAGATAGGTTTTATTTGGCAAAAAAAAAAAACTTTTTTGTAAAAATAACTCAAATGTCAAGGAAATGATGAGAAGGAAATTGCTTAGAAAACCACAAAAAGAAAGCATCAACATAAAACCTGAATGTTTTAAAAATATCATAAAACTTTAAATTAATGCATATGTGGAGGGTCTACTAAGTTTTATCTCACTCTTTATATACATAAAAATTAATTTTAGAGTCAAGTGTTGGTCAATGTTTCATTATTAACTTTATTATTTGCCTTCAGGATATTTGTGTAGTTGTTTTCTCATTCAGTTTTTACTAATATATACATTTGTACCTTATTAAATGAAATATGTGAAATTTGATTTGCTGAATTTGAGACAATATGGATAATAAACCTTGTCAGAGCTTTCATTTGGCACACTTCCCTGGCTTATTTTTAGGTTCAAATGAGGCAAAATATGTTAATAACATTTGTGAAATACAATAGAAAGCTTTTTTGAGAAATTTGTTTTATTATGTTAAGCCTGAATATGTAAATTTAAAATTGCACAGTGTTCATTATGTCTAAATTGGTTTTAAAGAATATATAATATTAAATTAAAATTTTTCATGATATTACTTTATTTTTTTCCAAAAGATTAGTAAACTAATGGGGATTTTTTGTGAAAATATTAGAAATTTAAATATTTTTAATTTTTTTCAAAAGATAAGATACAGGTAAGATACAATAAGAGACAAAAGATAAGAATATAAATAAGTTCAAAATTAAATGACCTTCCTAATAAGGTTTCCTATTCTTAATTTTCCCCAATCTATTATTCTAGGTCTTTCTTGTTTGCCTATATTTTCTCTCTTTTTTCTTTTTTTATTGCGGTACGCGGGCCTCTCACTGTTGTGGCCTCTCCCGTTGTGGAGCACGGGCTCCGGACGCGCAGGCTCAGCGGCCATGACTCATGGGCTTAGCCTCTCTGCGGAATGTGGGATCTTCCCGGACCAGGGCACGAACCCGTATCCCCTGCATCGGCAGGTGGACTCTCAACCACTGCGCCACCAGGGAAGTCCTGAGTAAATATTCTTTTAAATGCATAAGCCAGGACCCCAAACTGCAAAGTAGAAGGACTTATAGGTATCTGCCCTGTGAGCCAGGAGATCAGCAACATATTGTATGGACTGCAATAATGCCTATAGCTCTGTGCTGATCACTGGAGAAACTGTCTACTGCTTTACTTCCACCTTGTAAATCTGGCACAAATCCCTCTTGTGACCAAACCTAACCCAGAAACATACAAGAAATGGAAAACTAGGGAATATGTTTCCAACTTAGCTTCAATTTATCATAAAACAATTTAGAGTGCCTTGCAAAACCTCACTATTCTATATTACTATACCATTATGATTCTGTGCTTACAAAATTATACTGGCAAAGAAATATTCTCTCAAGTTCTGCGTATTAACATATTCTTATGCTACAGACACAGTATGAACACATGCTCAGCCCATTTAAAATCGTGGCAGGAATGAAACAATGTTTTTCATTTTAGTCTTGGAGGACAAGTATCATCGACACAGATAGAAAATCAAACAATATCTTTCTATTTCATTAAGTAAAGGCTTTATTTGCTTTAATACTAATTTTAAATTATCTGCAACTTTAAATAATATAAGGCTACAGGCTCTTTAAGCTCTAAGGCTCTTAAGTTCAGCAAGAGAACTTTGCTAAGAAAGTTTGCTTGCCAAGCAATTTTTCACCAGTTCTCACTGCTATCTAAATGTAGTTCCTGTTTCAGTGTTTGACCTAAATGTATTTTCTTTAAACAGAAAGAACCTAAAGAACAAGGCCTCAGGGACATGGTACTACCTGAGTCATTCACTCTGAGCCAAACAAAACATAAATACATTCTTTCCAAGGCAGTGGGGTTTTGTGAGGCATTGTAAATTGTTTTGTGATAGATGAACCCTAGAAAAACGGACCAACTCTGTTAAAACAATCAAGGAAACAATATTCGAGTAAAGAAATACACCCCAGGGTACTCAGGGTCATTATGTTATGAAGCTAGGGGTGTTGACCCTTCTATCTATGGCACAACTGAAACCACAGTTGAAATACTGTACATGGTGCCAAAGAACATGAAAGATGCCAAACCCTTACAACCAGGGAAATGTCAAAAGATGAGAGGTGATCAGATGGCCAGAATACTGCTGCAAGGTAGGATGATAGAGATTGACTTAAAATATAAATGAGTATATCAAAATCTCACAATTCAGGGAAAAAGTACACTTTCGTATAGTGCTTGAAAATTGTCATACATTTGGTGTGGTAGAGAGAAGAAAACATTTATCACTCACCCCAGATTTCTCTTTCTGGATTCGTAGGTTATAACATTCATTATATCTGATGGAAATAGAAGAAGAAATAACATTTTCCTCTACATTTTTCCTATGTTGTCTCTTTGAAGCAAACAGCAGCTTTTGCTGTGAGATTGGATTGTATTTTATGCATTTTTCACCTAAGTACACTCACATAACATACTAATTAACTAACAATAAGAGAAAGGAGAAAAAGAGGATGGTAGAGATGCTATATATATATATATATATATATATATATATATATATATATATACACACACACATATATAGTATCCCATATATATGGAATAATATATACAATACAATATAACTTTTAAAATTATATGTTATATTTTAATAATATAATTATATATAAATAAATATGATATAGTAACATGAACAGATAAATGTATACATTTCTAAATATATATATTTATATAAATGTATAAATATATTGTATAATACATATATAATGCAGAAAATGTATATTTTCTCTCTTCTTCAACTATGCCCCTTGACATCTCTTTCTCTATTTTTACCTATCTCAGCTTGGGATGGCGAAGGAAGAAAAACAAAATATGCAGGGTCCTTGTGACTCTATTTCTGTCTATGGATTTATAGAGCTATGGTAAAGGAAAGCCAACTGATACATTCCAGAATGATTTTTCAGGTGTCACTTTGCTCTGATTTGGTTTTAGCATAAGTGTAACTAAACAGAAATGACTCTGTGTGTTAGAAAGAATATCGATAAGCATCCTTGAGTAGGAAAGAAATTTACCTTTTATTTTTTAACTGTGCTGAGCGATGTTATGTAACAGAAAGTAATGAAAACAACTTCTCCTTAGAAATGTACTAATAATATGATGTGGCCATAATAATAGTAAATAGTATAGTTTGGAAATAAACATTATTTCATGTAAAATTTTAACATGAGAGTAAGAGAATAATTATTGACCGAGTGAGTCAGTAAGTTGAGCGCGAAATAGATATCTAGGTCATCAGCCCAAAACATACAAACGTGCGTAAGCACACACAAAACGCCAGGTAAAATAGAGTTAAAATTAGAATATCTCTGTGTGAATTTAGAAATTTTTTTGTATGAAAGCAGAATCAATCTCAAAGTAAAATATTGACAGATTCATCACTATAAAACTATAAAAGTTTCTGTTGAAACAAAAACCACAGAACAACAAGCTTAAAATTTAAAAAGCTAAACAAATTTAGGTGAAAAAATTTGCTACAAGTACAAAAATGGATTGATATTTTTAATCTGCAAATTAACAATATCAGTCGATAAAGACTGATATAGGCTGAACTGGAAAAAAATAGCAAAGAGCAAGAAGAGAACATTTATACTTGAAAAAACACAAAAGACTTCTAAATATTTTCTTCATGTTCAGCTTCAGAAAAAAAAATAACTAAAAAACCTTTATTGGCCTAGAAAATTAATAATTTTTGGAAACATTTTAATATTGTAATATTTAATTCCAGTTAATATGGTTAGAAAGAGACAGTCTCAAGTGATATTGGTAAAAGTTATATTGTTAAAATCTTCCTGAAAATTTTGCAATCCGTTAATTTATTTCATTTGGTGTAATAATAATTTTATACTATTGAACTTGGCAATTTTATTTCTAATAATTCTCCAAATCCATTACTGAAATTAATTTGCACTGCCAAAAATGTCAAGATCACTACATTAATAAAATGAAGTATGAAAACCATATGACCCTCTCAATAGATGCAGAAAAAGTGTTTAACAAAAAAATTAAACATCTTTTTCATGATAAAAGCTTTCAATAAATTCAATATAGAAAAGGAAGACTGCAATATAATAAAGGCTATATATGACAAACACACAGTTAACATCATACTCAATGGTGGAAAGCTGAAAGCTTTTTCTCAAAAACCAGGAATAAGGCAAGGATGCCAACTCTTACTACTCTTATTCACCATAGTACCTGAGTCTTAACCAGAGCAATCAGGAAGAAAAAGAGATTAAAGTCATCCAAATCAGAAAGGAAAAGTAATATTGTCTCTGTTTATGAATTATACGAACTTATATATAGAAAACCTTAAATGTGTTACCAAAAAATGTTTAGAACTAATTAACGAATTCAGTAAAGTTGCAAAATACTAAATCAATATATAAAAATCTGTTGTGTTTTTGTGTACCAACAATGAACTATCTGTAAAAGAAATAAAGAAAACTATCCCATTCACAATAGCATCAAAGACAATAATATACTTAGGAATAAATTTAACCAAGGAGGTGAAATTAACTGTACACTGAAAAATATAAGGCATTGATGAAAGAAATTGAAAAAGACACAAATAAATGCAAAGATATTGCATGATCATGAATCAGAAGAAATAACACTGTTAAAATGTCTGTAATTCCCAAAGCCATCTATAGATTCAATGCAATTTCTATCAAAATCCTAATGGCATTTTTCACAGAAATAGAAACAATAATCCTAAAATTTGTATGGACCCTGAATAGCCAAAGAAAAATTAAGAACAGAGCTGGAGGCATCACACCTCCTGATTTCAAATTATACTACAAAACCATCCTTATTAAAACTGTATAGTTTTGGTATTAAAAACAGACACATAGACCAATGGAATAGAAGAGGGGGCCTAGAAATAAACAGATTCATCTATGGTCAACTAATATTTGACAAGGGAATCAAGAACACTCAATGGAGAAAGGATAGTCTCTTTAATATATAATATTGGGAAAACTGGATAGCTACATGCAAAAGAATGAAATTGGACCTCTGTCTTACACCATTCATAAAAACTAACTTGAAATGTATTAAACACTTAAGTGTAAGACCCCAAACTACAAAACTTCTAAAATAAAATGTAGGGAAAAAGTTCCTTGACATTTGTCTTAGCAATGATTTTTGGATCTGATATCAAAAGTGCAGGCAACAAAAGCAAAAATAAACAAGTCAAATTATATCAAACTAAAGAGCTTCTGCATAGCAAAAGAAACAACCAATAGAATGAAGACAACATATAGAATGTAAGAAAATATTTGCAAACCATATATGAGAGGTTAATATGCAAAATATATAAAGAACTCATATAACTCAATAGCAACAACACAATCTGATTAAAGAATGGGCAAAGTACCTGAATACACATTTTTCCAAAGAAGACATACAAATGGCCAATAGGTACATGAAAAGTTGCCCAACATCACTAATCATCAGAAAAATTGAAATTAGAAGCACAAGGTGTCACCTCACACTGTTAGAATGGCTACTATCAAAAAGACAAGATATAACAAGTTTCGTTGACAATGTGGAGGAAAGGGAACCTTAGTGCACTGTTGGTGAAAATGTAAATTGATACAATCATTGTAGAAAACAGTGTGGAGGTTGCTCACAAAATTTAAAATAGAACTACCATATGCTCCAGCCATTCCACTTCTAGGTATATATCTGAAGGAAACAAAATCACTCTCTCAAAGATACCTGCACCACCATGTTCAATGAAGCATTATTCATAACAGTTGAGACATGTTAACAATCTGTCTACCAGCAGATGAATGGATAAAGAAAATATGAGATATGTATACACAAACACACACACAATGGAGTATCATTTGGCTATAAAAAAAGAAGGAAATCCTGCCATTTGTGATAGCATGGATGGACCTTTAGAACATTATGCTAAGTAAAGTAAGTCTAGAGCTTCCCTGGTGGCCCAGTGGTTGAGAGTCCACCTGCCGATGCAGGGGACACAGGTTCGTGCCCCGGTCTGGGAAGAACCCACATGCCGCAGAGCGGCTAGGCCCGTGAGCCATGGCCGCTGAGCCTGTGCTCCGCAACGGGAGAGGCCACAACACTGAGAGGCCCGTGTACCGCAAAAAAAAAAAAAAAAGTAAGTCTGACAGAGAAAGACAAATACGATGAAAACAAAATTCAAACTTATAGAAATAGAAAGTAGAATGATGGTGGCTAGGGGTGGGGGAAATGGAGAGACACTGGTCAGAGTTCATAAAAAAATAAAAGTGTCAGGAAATATTTTCTAAGATCTGGCAATGGGCAAAAGAGACTACTGCATGTTTTTAGTAGGTATAACTTTCACAGGGAGCTGATAATATAATGATATTTATTAAGATGTACACCTTGGGGCTTCCCTTGTGGCGCAGTGATTGAGAGTCTGCCTGCCGATGCAGGAGACACGGGTTCGTGCCCCGGTCCGGGAAGATCCCATATGCCGTGGAGCGGCTGGGCCCGTGAGCCATGGCCGCTGAGCCTGCATGTCCAGAGCCTGTGCTCCGCAACGGGAGAGGCCACAACAGTGAGAGGCCCGCCTACCTCAAAAAAAAAAAAAAAAAAAAAGATGTACACCTTAGGAATTATTAGGATATAACGGTGTGCACCTTTGACTGTCTTTCTAATGACTAGTCTATTTTACCACTTTGTAAGTGTACGAGTATTCTTGAATAATGGTTGTCATACCAATTATTTTTGTCCACAGCAATGCAAATAGATATCATCCACACTAGAGAAAATTGACTTCCTGTCTTCAGAGACATAATCCCAAGCATTATATTTTATTGCCTCATAGAATGCTAACCAAAGTTGCGTTTATTAACATGTTAAGTTCGGCATTCCTGATTGCTTTTATCTACTTCTGGTGTTCAAATTCTCCTTTATAGTGGTTTTAATATCTTACTGGTTTCCTCATTAATCAGTAAGTTTAATAAAATATTTGGCATGTATTTTATATTTCCATAATAATCATTTTTAACATTTTGAAAATGATATATTAACAAAAGTTTTATACTCTATAATATACATTGCAGTTTTATTTACAATAGATTAAAAAAAAATAAGCCAAATGTCTAACAGTAGTAAAAAGGATAAAGGTAAAGTTTTGAGATGAAGCAACATACTTCTTAAGAATTTGCAATAACTTTGAAACGTTCTTATGTCATCATGTTTAGTAATTAAAAGAAGAATATGACATTGAATATGTGAAATGAGGGAGTCTGGCAAGAAACATACCAAAGCTAATAGAGTTTTCCTCTTGTTGGTGAATAATTTTTCTTGTCTATATTTTCTAGTTAAACACTTTCTATTTTAAGCATTTACTAACCTTATTATTAAAAAAACAGTTTATTAGAAATACATTACTGGAAGCATAAAATACAATTTGTGCTAAACAAAGGTTAAATAATATTTAAGCAAGCAATAGTGGGATCTCTGTCAGAGAAATTAGGTGTTACATTTACATGAGAATATTCAAACTATGCACATTTTCTGAATGTACTAGTCTACACTATAGTGTGATTAAGAGATGCATTCCAAAAAGATCTCACTCATAATTCTAATAAATACACGCACTACTACATTATGGTTTTTAAACCCACATTAATATTTTAAAGGATGTTAATGACAATGTGTTGCCTCATTCTAGGGATTTGGCAATTTACAAGGAGTTTACTCTAGAAGATACCTGAATCCAAAACCTCAATCTTTTGTTAAAAGAGTAGTTTTATTCATTCAAATGTCACACATGATGAGAAGTAGTGGTGGGAGAAAATTCTCTGCAGCTAAGTTAACAGCTATTTTCATAAAAGATTAAACCCAGGAAGGAGCAAAATCTATATCCAAACTTGAGCTTAACCTCTGAGTGAAACTGAGCTTGGTATTCTCTCTGTAAAACAAGAAAGACATCATTGACTCTCTTTAAGAACTTCAGAGTCTCCTGGATAGTTTCATACTCCATCACTTAGATCATAAATTGTACAAGGGCACTGGCCTTTCTATCTTGTTCACATATACCTTCCCAGTGTACAGGGTCTGGCATATACAAGAAACTCAACATACACTTTGTTTAAGTGATCAAAATATTTGACAGCAAATTTGAAGAAATTATATCTGTAATTCATAATATTTAATTGTGAATATCAACGGATTTTAGGAAGAAGTCACAAAGACTATTAAGATAAAGAGGACTATCCCTCAACTATAAATTTAGGCCAAGAGAAACTCTAGACTTATTTACTCATGTCAAACATGGATCAGAAGAAAATACATAGAATGGGAGAATCTTCAAAACATTTACATATTTACAGAGTGGAAAAATGGGAATAAAGTGGTAAATAACATGGCATGATAAAGAAAGAATCATTTCTAGAAGGGATATATTCGGTAAAAAGGATATTTCTTCCCTTTGATAAATTCTTCTAACTCTCAGCAAAATGGAAAGATGATGAAATAAGAAATACAAACTCAAATGAAAGTAAAATTGATTAGAATGAAAAAGCAAAAATATATCACTGAAAACTCAATTTGACTTCAAAAAGACCACTATGTAAAATTAATAGATAAAACCAAATGACATGGTAGAAAACTGAATCAGTTAATTGGAAAAAATCTCCAAGTTATGACAAGAAATGCAGAACAAAGAACCAATTAGAGAAGATAGTTTTTGAAGTCAGACAACAGAGATTGATCAGAGAGGTTGTTAGTGTTTTATAAATAGAGGGCTGATTAAATATACACTGACAATCTTTAAAGTATAATAGAAGAAAAATTTAAAATATAAAGAAATAACAGAATCTACAAATTAATATGCCATCTTACTACAGGTAAATTTTATCTAATTTAATCAACACTATCTAGATTTAGTCTATTGAAAAAATTTTAAAAACCTCAAAAAAGAAATATCATGTATATAAAAGATAATGTATTAGGTAGTCTTATATTCTATGCATACAGGTTCAATGCAGAAAAAAATTTACCGAAGATATGAATGAGGTAACATTGAATCCAAGATTTTTTCCAATCAGTCAAGATTTCTTTCAGATAGAAAGGCAACACAGACTTTTAAAAACAGACAAGGTTTCAGGGCACAGCTATTCATTCACATTTCTCCTCTCATCCTTTTCTCTCTGTACTTTTAATTTCAAATAAAATGATTGGTTTCTCTTGTCTGGGGAGTTGGTATAGGTAGGGAATTAGAGACTCTTTCTGCCCTTGTGTTATTTCCATAGCATTTTAATCTATATTATAAATCCTCTGCAGTCCACTATAAATTAAGGGTTTTTGGACAGGAAATCCAGGTTTGTTTTTTGTTTTCTTTTAGCATTTATGTTCTGGTCATCCCTTCCCTGAGGTAAAGAATACTGAGTGATTTATCTGATTTTATGGGTGGTGGGGTAGGGAAAATAATTGGACAAAACAGCAACAGGTAGACAACTGTTGATCTCAAACAACTAAAGACACAATTTCTTACTTATAAATATTTGCATCCTTATGTATCCAGTCAGGGTCCAGTCAGTAGGCAAAATTACACCAGTAGTTTGAACAAAGAAAATTCAATATAGATGTTTTAAACAGTAAAAGGGAATTAACTACTAAGAAGGATAAAAATAAACCTATAAGAAATAAGAGTAGCAGATGTCAAAGCACAGTTACTACTTCTAGGGCTGAGATACAGTACCCAAGGAAGGAAAAGACTTGTGAGAGTCACCACACTCCTCCCCAAACCTGAAGGAGGCCAATAGAAACCTGCCCTCTAGAGTGCTGCTAAGACTTGGGAATCATCACACTGGAGTATTGTCAAGATTCACTGGGAAGCCACTGGGGTTCCAGGGTCCATTGATAGTATTAAAAAGCAGGGCAAATAGGGTGTATTTGAAACTGAGAGCCAGTTTCTTGATAATTGGCACATCTATTGAAATATTTATTATATCCTGGCTTTCTTTTCTAAGAAATTAGAACCTGGGCACCTATCTTGCAGTCAAATGCTCTACCCCTGAGCTAAAATCCCTGCTGGGACTTACCCTAAATTGTGTTTACCATAACCAAAACTCAAACCTAAAAACAGCACAAGACTGCATGAACATTTTTTCAAAGATCACTAGACATTGAGTTGATAAGCCAAGATTCATAGTGAAAGTTTTTCCTTTTGAAATAGGGTAACTAAGGAGGTGATGCCCACTCTCACCACTTCTATTTAACACAGCATTGGAAATCCTAGCCACAGCAATCAGAAAAGAAAAAGAAATAAGAGGCATCCAAATTGGAAGTGAAATGGTCATTATTGCAGATGACATAATACCATATACAGAAAACCCTAAAGTTTCCACCAAAAACTATTAGAACTAATAAATGAATTCATAATTTTCAGGATGAAAAATTAATACAGAGAAATCTGTTGCTCTTTTCTATACTAATAATGAACAATCAAAAAGAAAAGGTAAGAAAACAATTGCATTTAAAATTGCATCAAAAAGAATAAAATACCTAGGAATAATCTTAACCAAGGAGGTAAAAGACCTATACTCTGAAAACTATAAAACACAGATGAAAGAAATAGATGATACAATGAAATGGAATGATACCCTGTGTTCACAGATTGGAAGAATTAATATTGTTAAAATTTCCATACTACCCAAAGCAAGCTACAGATTAATGCAATCCCTACCAAAATATCCATGACATTTTTCACAGAACTAGAACAAGCAACCCTAAAATTTATATGGAACCACAAAAGACACCAAATAGCCAAAGCAACCTTGAGGAAAAAAGAACAAAGCCAGAGATATTATGCACCCTGACTTCAGACTATACTGCAAAGCTACAGTAATCAAAGCAGTAGAGTACTTGTACAAAACCAGACACATAGATAATGGAACAGAATAGAGAGACCAGAAATAAACCTATGTACATATGGTCAATTAATCTACGACAAAAGAAGCAAAAAATATAATACAGAAAAGATAGTTTCTTCAATAAGTGGTGCTGGGAAAACTGGATAGCTACCTGTAAAAGAATGAAATTAGAACATTTCCTCACACCATATATAAAAATAAACTCAAAATGGATTAAAGACCTAAATGTAAGATGAAAACCATAAAACTCCCAGAAGAGAACATAGGCAGAACACTCTTTGACATAAATTGTAAACAATATTATTTTGGATCTGTCTCCTAAAGCAAAGGAAATAAAACAAAAATAAACAAATGGGTCCTTATTAAACTCAAAAGCTTTTGCACAGCAAAGGAAACCATCAACAAACAAAAAGACAACCTACAGAATGGGAGAAAATATTTGCAAATGATATGACTGATAAGGGGTTAATATCCAAAATATATAAACAGTTCATACAACTCAATATAGAAAAAAAAGACGGATTAAAAAATGGGCAAGAGACTTGAATAGACATCTTCCAAAGAAGACATATAGATGGCCAGCAGGTATCTCATGAAAAGATGCTCAACACTGCTAATCATCAGAGAAATGCAAATCACAGTGAGATATCACCTCACACATGACAGAATGGCTATCGTCAAAAAGAACACAAATAACAAATGTTGGGGAGGATGTGAAGAAAAAGAAACTCTAGAACACCATTGGTGGGAATGTAAATTGGTGCAGCCACTGTGGAAAACAGCTTGGAGGTTCCTCAAAAAATTAAAAATAGAGCTACCATTCTATCCAGCAATTCCACTCCTGAGTATTTATCCAAAGGAAACAAAAACACTAATTCAAAAAGATACATGTACCCCAATGTTCACAGTAGCATTATTTACAACAGCCAAGCCACAGAAGCAACCTAAGTGTCCATGAACAGATGAATGGATAAAGAAGATGTGGTGTATATAAACAATGAGATATTACTCAGCCATAAAAAAAGAATGAAATTCTGCCATTTGCAACAATGTAGATGGACGCAGAGGGTATTATGCTAAGTGAAATAAGTCAGACAGAAAAAGACAAATGCTGTATGTTATCACTTACATGCGGAATCTAAAACATAAAGGAATGAATATAACAAAACAGAAACAGATTCACAGATACAGAGAACAAACTAGTGGTTACCAGAGGGGAGAGGGAAGGGGGAAGGGGTAAGATAGGGGTAGAGGAATAAGAGGTACAAGCTGCTATTCATAAAATAGATAAGGATATATTGTACAGCACAGGGAATATAGCCAATATTCTATAATAACTTTAAATAGAGTGTAATCTATAAAAATATTGAATCACTATGTTGTACGCTGAAACTAACATAAAATTGTAAACTAACTATACCTCAATACTAAAATAAAATAAAATAAAATGTGAGGATAACTACTTATTCCCCACTCTCCCACTGAGGAAGTAACTTCTCGTAAAGCCTAGTTTCTTCATTCTCATGCAAGTCTTCCTTCTACTTCTCTTTTTCTTTTTTTCTTTTGATATTCCTAAGTGTCTCCTAACTTTTGCATTTTTCACAAAGTATGAAATTTTGTCTTTACCTTTCTTTGACTCCTAGTAAATTAGGATTACCAATCCTCAGCTTTATTTTGGTGACTCTTCCTACCCTCTACTGTATTCTGTTGGTGTAGGGATAAAGGTTACAATATGTTCTCATATAGGCCAAGATTATTTATTGGGATCACTTTAACTGGCCTTCCCTATTCTCTTCCCACACTTTGTAAATAGCAAATCTTCTGAACATTTCTGAAGTTATGCCAGAATGCTTGAACACCTGGGGTGTCAGCAGCACAACCTTCTCCTCCTCTGGAGCTTCTGGACCCTGTGTGAAACTAATAGCCCAGAAAGGATTTGGAGTTTAGTGGTTATATATAATGGTTCAACATAGACTATTTCTTCATGATGTTCAATGATCACCCATACAAGTCACATCTCAAGACTAGGGTTAAACGACCAGGACTCCATCTTGTGTACCACAGTCTCCAGAACCTAGAACAGTGCTTGGAATATTTAGTGCTTAATTATTACACATTGAATAAGTAAATAATACTTATATTTTCCCATTTCTTCCATTTCCTTCTGCCACCTACTTTTCTAATCTTTTTCAAATTAGCTTCAAATGATGCCTGTAAAATTTAAGTGCTCTTTATCTCTTCATGAAATGTCACAAACTAAAATAGAAAATAATCTCATTTACCATAAGTCATTAAATTTTTCATATTCTGTTATCCAGTTAACTCTGGCCTTTTTCTAAATTGGTGTTTATGTATATTTCATTTTTCTTTTCTTACATTACGGAGTAGCAGTGATAAGCCTGGGAATTGAGGCTTTGCACTTAGCCTTTAAAGGCCATTGACAACTCTTGATCCATTTTATTTTTTGCTTTCTGTATTTACTATTTGATTATATGTCCAGGGATTTCTGTGGTTTTTGTTGTTGTTGTTTTGTTTTGTTTTAATGAAGATCTTTGTCTCCCAATATGTATGGTGTCATTTACATAAACCTCTGCTTTATCTTATTCTTGGCATAGGTTATCCAACAATATGCATGCTCTGGAGTTAGCTTGGATTTGAATTTATGCAAAGGTACTTATTATTTTAAGACCTTGGGAAAAATAGCTAACATAATTTCTGGTGAAATGTGAGCTGAGGATATGCCCTTTCCTCAAAGAGTTCTTTTCATAATGCATATTCCTGCCATATATTAATAGTCATTATTTCTTTAAAAGGCTGACAGTCTCATCATTTAAGAACATGTATTTAAATTCAGTTCATACACTTCTCTTATAAAGTATATAACGAGAAGTTTATAATTGGCTCTCCTGAGAACTATTTCACTGAGTTTTTCTTTTTTTTTCTATTTTTTTCTCCCTGGAAATGAAAATGAAACTTTACTCAGCCTACACTGATCAACATTTAAACAAATAAACAAAGAAACAACTGAATGTCACTGAGGAGGTTTGAAGGAAAGCTCATAATTACACATAATTAGGGAACTGCTTTGATTAAACTTCTCATACAATCAGTGGCAATGAAAATGTGTTAATAAACAACTTGATTAATTCAGATACAATGCTCAATGACAAATGAGAGTAAATAATTGCATTATTTTGCATTTCTCCTTACAAATTTGGGATACATTGGATGAAGGGGTACCATGAAGTCAAATAACAGATGGGAAACCTAGGTACATTGATTCTAGTCAATATTCTCCAAATGAGGGGCCAGAAAATTACTTTAGATGCAGCTTCAAAATAGCTAATTTCAACTACTGATGTCTAACTTATATACAATTCCTGAATGAAAAGTCATTAGCTTAATCACTTACCAGGCACGAAATTGTTGTAAGACAACAAGTCAAATATGATTCAGGGACCAGACTGTGAGTCTTTGTTAATGGTCATCCAAAATGCAAGTTATTGATGTTTGACCAACATCATATTGGTTTGGTTCATTGGGTTGTTATAGCACTAGGATTTTTTTTTTTTAATTTCCCAATATCTGCTTTGCAATAATCAAAACATAATAGACCATAAGAAAAAACAAACAAACAAACAAAAAGACTTCTGACTATGGATGCAACAATGTTAAGAAAATAAATTAAACAGTCATATACTAAAACTTTTAACACCTTGAACTAGTTTTGTTTGAATAATGCAAAAATGATTCACTGTGAAAAAAATCTATGAGTATAATATACAATGTCAATAATCTAAGAAAGTCCATTTTTATTTTATAATTAATAACTGCCAAAATACATTGAAATTTAGCAGCAAGTCTAAATTTAAATAGAAATTTGAATACAAAAAATACAGGTAATTAATAAAGTTATGGAGAATTAATCCCACTTTCCAAAAGAAGAATCCTGACAAATAAAATCTATATAAAGTTGGTGTATATTCTCTCAGGTTGAATATTTATTTGGAACATGGAATTCAGCCTTAAAAAATATATTTCGGGCTTCCCTGGTGGCGCAATGGTTGAGAATCTGCCTGCCAATGCAGGGGACACGGGTTCGAGCCCTGGTCTGGGAAGATCTCACATGCCGCCGAGCAACTAGGCCTGTGAGCCACAACTACTGAGCCTGCACGTCTGGAACCTGTGCTCCGCAACAAGAGAGGCCGTGATTGTGAGAGGTCCGCACACCGCGATGAAGAGTGGCCCCTGATTGCCGCAACTAGAGAAAGCCCTTGCACAGAAACGAAAAGCCACCACAGCCAAAAATAAGTAAATTAATTAATTTAAAAAATATATATATTTCACTAGAAAATATCTTTATATATTCTTTGGCATTGCTTGAAAGGAAATTTTTATTTTTGATTTCAGATCACTATTAGTGATGTTTTGAAAGAGGGGACTTTGAAGGTATCCTAATCTGGTTTTATGCAAACACTGTAATTCTTGTTCAGTTTTATTGTATAGTTAGTTTTTGAGTACATGAACCCTAATTTACCAGGTTCCTTAAGAACTATACTGAAGAAATCACTGAGCCACATCCCTTTAAAACTTGAGCATAGGCCTACATGAAAAACTGTAACTTTGTCCATTAATGCAAAATTAGAAATCCATTTTTCCAATTGTGTCTTAGGTTTCCAGCCATTTCTCTTTTTTCTCCTTGTAAGACCAAGTAGACTTATAGAAAACCAATCATTTAAGATGATTCTGGCAGAAGAGTTATAGAATGAGAGCAAAGAGAATTGCAAAGTAATATGGATAAAACTTGATAAAACCAAGCATTCTGAAAATGAAAGAAACTGATGAAGTTAGAACATTTTTATATCAAGTTGTTACTTAAGTGAAGCATGAAAAGTGTTAATGTTATATGAACTTTGAAATCATAGACTGACTATAGAACTCTGTATAATTTATAATTATTTTATATATGTTTAATACATATACTACAACTCTATACATATACTGTCATATAATGACATATATATTTCCATATATATTCATCCTTATATATATATATGTATACACACACATATACTTCTATATATATTCATCCCAGCCTTCCCCAAGATATATTCCATGACATAATAGCTTGCATGTATTCAGAATCTGGGCCACTCTTTGTGACATAGGTAAATATTACCATGCTGCACTTTACTTACAAGATAATTGGGACTTGAATATGTTAAATATTGCCTAAAATTATACCTATGAAGTAATAAAGCCGTAGTTTGAACTTGGATGTGTGCACACCAAAGTCTATGAACACATCAATTCCACTGATCTCTCACATATTGATAGAAGTTTAGATGAAAGGTATCCATGGTAAAATTAGTCTGGGACACAGGCAGAGTTAAACGTTAGACATGTTGCTTTACTGCTGAAATGTTCAAAGTCTTTTATATGCTAATGCACATTGTGAATTAATGTACTTTATATAAGAAGGATCTAATATGACAATCTGCTCAAACTTATCGACCAAAGAATCCTTTTCCTTCTCCCAAAATATTTTTAGAATTTCAAGGAATTCATTTGTGAGCTGCTATCATAAGACATATAAAACTGTGAATACTGGAGTGCATTTATTCCAGAGCAACAAATAAAACAATTATGAAACATTTTTAAACAATACTATTTGATATGATGTATGTGTATAGACAAGTTGGGTAGCTCTGGGAAAAAACAGGACAAAAGGAAAATCAATCTTCTGCATCATTTCCCCTTGCTCCTGATCTTGCGCCCACTTATATCTCCATTGATTTTTTTTCTTTCTTTTTTTTTTTTTTTGCGGTACGCGGGCCTCTCACTGTTGTGGCCTCTCCCGTTGCGGAGCTCAGGCCCCCGGATGTGCAGGTTCAGCGGCCATGGCTCACTGGCCCAGCCACTCCGCGGCATGTGGGATCTTCGCAGACCGGGGCACGAACCCATGTCTCCTGCATTGGCAGGCGGACTCTCAACCACTGCGCCACCAGGGAAGCACCTCCATTCATTCTTATATATGGTGCTTTTGGGGAAAACCTGCTATATTTCAGATCAGAGCTTTTCAAAGGTTATTGTATATAAGAATCACCTCAGAGGAAGTTAAAATGCAGATTCTGATTTGGAAAGACTGGAGTAGAGCACAAGATTCTGCATTTCTAGTGAGTGCCTAGGGTATGTTTGAACCACACTTTTAATAGCAAGAAGCTAAGGCAGCATCCTCTCCCCATAAGTGTATTTTGAAAAGACTTTCAGAGTAATCAGTCTGTCCCTACCAAGCTTTGATCCGATGTAGCTGTTCCACTGGAAAAAAAATCTAAAATATTTCATAATTTGATGAAAGTGTAGGATACTAATTACTTTTTTTCTTTCTCTGAATATTTGTATTTAACAAGATAATAAACATGTTTCAAGAAGAGATTCTCTAACTGGAAACATTTTTTCTGTTTTGATACGAATTATATTGCCTTTATGCTTGTGTAAAATAATAATTTTGAGACATATTAAAGGGAGAGAATCATATAAGAATAAATGAGTTCATTAGGATAGGCCTTACTCAATATAACTGGCATTTTTGAAATAAAAGGAAATTTGGACACAGACAGGCAAACACGAGGGAAGACCACAGGAGGTGGTCATCTTCAAGTCATGGAAAGATGTCTCAGAAGAAATCAAACTTGCTGACCCTTTGATCTTGGACTTCCAGTTTCCAGAACTGTGAGAAAATAAGTTCCTGTTGTTTAAGATACTCAATCTGTGATATTTTGTTATGGCAGCTCTAAGAAACTAATATAAATGCAGTTTATCCAGAATTTGTGAGTATATTTTTATTAAGGCTTAATTGTGTCAAAGGGTTGCAAGATTGTACCTAGTAGATATAATCTATTTCTCATTATATGGAATGTGGCACAGATATGAAGGCTCAGATATGAAATTAAAAATAAGATTAGTTTGAAAAATTGAGTTAAGTATGTTTTGAAAATGTGTATGCGTGTGTAAAATATTACACTTCAAATTTTCACTATCAGGTTAGCACAAAGTTCAAACATTTCCTATTTAATTTCTTCACCTGTGAAATGAGGGTAATGACAACCAGCTAACACATTTTCGTTGGGAGATACAGACTAACTGTAAAATACATAGCATAGTATCTAGAAAAACTAAGTAATGAAATAGAGCTATTAAAATTCCTCCCCCCCCAACAAAAGCTGTTCTGCTTTTGTTTCTAATTAAACTCTAACTAGTAAATAAGATCCAGTTGTTTTTAGAATGTCCTCTTGCCAGAAGACCTGTAGACATTAAGCCAGTTTCTCTGCCATTGCTTCCTGTAAACATGCTATGCATGCTTCCATTCCCCAATCATTTTGCCAACATGGCATTAGTAACTATGAGACTTAAAAATCACCCTTGAGGGATGGGACTAAATATAGGGAAATTAAAATAAGAATGCAGATTTAAAGAATGCAGCCACACAGCACAGGGAGATCAGCTCAGTGCTTTGTGACCACCTAGAGGGGTGGGATAGGGAGGGTGGGAGGGAGACACAAGAGGGAGGAGATATGGGGATATAAGTATATGTATAGCTGATTCACTTTGTTATAAAGCAGAAACTAACACACCATTGTAAAGCAATTATACTCCAATAAAGGTGTTTTTAAAAAAAAAAAAGAATAGCTGGTATGCTCTTATCAGTCCCCTTCCATCCAATAAATATGAAATAATATTGGTAGTAAGAGGGCAGCTGTAGATCAGTTTAATTTGTCCATTTGTATTGGTATACTGGATGGGAAAATAGCCACATCATCGTAAAAGAAAAGTGAGTAATATTATTTATTCTAATGTATCACAAAAAGAAAAATTAATGAAAAGGATAATAATAATATATCTCTTTTGTAAAATAAGTTTAAGGAGACTCCTTGGACTAATCCCCTTTATTAATACATAAAAATGCACATTCCCCAATATGTTTTTGAATTTTTTAATTGATGTTTTCCTGGTTTACATGGAAGTTATATAACTCTAGTGTGATTTTACTATCATGAGCGTCACTATAATTTATTAGTTCCCAAAATTCTTATCCTACTAAATTTTGATTAAAATGATGATGTTGCTGTTTTAAACTGCATTGTGAATTATTGTAAGCAGGCTCCATCATTTTGTAAAATCACAAATGTATTCCTAAATCTTCAACTCTACAGCATTTATTTGTAGATGAACATTTGTGATAAAAAGGAATAAACCATTATTCCTTGACTGGAACAGTTTTAAATGTTAGAATTAGTGAGCTGAGATCATTTAACCTAGATAGTCTTACTTGCAATATAATATTATATAATTGTGAACATATTGATGTGATAACACATGGGCCTGCCTTAGATGGATATTTGGGTGGCACAGCTGGCAATTTTGACTGAGACCTCATTTAGAATATTTAATTAGGGTTTAACTGTAAATTTAAAAGTCATTTTTAAATGGTTAGTCTTATATATTCAAATGCTCTTATAATACATTCTAAAAATTCAAATTCATTCTTGATTGAAGTCACAACATAAAGTTTAAATGTTATCTCATGGACACTCATTTTCTCCTCCATAACTAGTTGTGAGTCTCCATTTCAATTCTAAGGTTTTTTCCCTTTTTACTGTAATATATCTTGAAAGATTTAAATCACATATTCAAAAAATAATTGTCATTTTAAATTGAACTCAGAGCAGAACAAACCAATTACTGTAGTTGCATCAGTGTAAAGCATTTTACTCTTTTAGCAGCTGTAGAAGTGTGCATACTTCCTCTATCACAATTATTAACTCATTATTATTGCATTTGTATTCAGCTCCTGAAGTAGACTAAAAAGCTTCCAGGGGAATGAATATCCTTGAAGTCCATATTGGATTTTAATGGTCTTATTTGACCCAATTTAAAATATGAGAAATGCATAGTTAACTAATTTATATTCATCCACAAAATCTTTGGTCATATGAAATTCCAGTTGCCCATAACCTCACCAGTGCATGGTAGTATCAATTCTAGCAGGTATGTAATAATATTTTCTTGTGGTTTTAATATACATTTCTCAAGTGGCTAACGGTTTTTAGCAACTGTATGTATTTATTGGCCATTTGTGTGTCTTCTTATATGAAGTGTTTTTTCAAATCTTTTGTCCACTTTTATTGGATCATTTTTGCCTTATTATTATTGGATTGTAAACTTTCTTTACATATTATGGAGACAACTGTTACATTGGTACCACAAGCCATGAGAGAGGCTACAAAAGCAATTAGCTGGCTTTTTATAGCCTCTATAGTGGAAGAAAGGCAAGGTTTAGAAGGCTGGTTATAGCACTTGCATTAGCTTGTAACCAATGTTTTCCATGGCTAGCAATCCATATTTATAACAGCCGAAAAAATTCTTATAATATGACATGCAACAATACGTGTGGTTATGAGGGCATGTGTGTACAAACATGCATATATAGTTATTATATGTAGTATGGGGCATTGGGTGAGGAACTGAAAAGAATAGTACCCTGTTTACTTTCTGATTAAAAGCAAAATGTGCAAAAAAGTCAAACAAGAGAATAACAATTATTATTTTTTTACAGTTAAATTCCAACTGCTCTGTGATCCCTATCTATGATCATAGGTCCTGGATTTTCTAGGCTAGTTTTAATATTTCGTTTTCTTTTCTTTTCTTTTTTTTTTTTTTAAATTGAGGTATAGTTGATTTACAATGTTTCAGGTGTACAACAGTGATTCAGTTATGTGCATATATATATTCTTTTCCATTATAAGTTATTACAAGATATTAAATATATTTCCCTGTGCTATACAGTAGGTCCTTGTTTTTTATTTTATATATAGTAGTATGTTATCTGTTAATCCTAAATCCTAAGTTTTACTATGATCCCTAAAATGAGGAAAATGTTACATTGTTCTCATTCATTATTATTTGCTATATACTGAGGTAGAGATAAGTGGTGCTAGGTACAGAACACAGACTTAACCATCTACTTAAGGAGAAATGTGACACTGTTTAATTCCAAATGCTAAGTGTCATATAAAATCACAAACCATAAGATTTATAGTCATTCATAGTAAGAGAGACACCATCATAAAGGTGGTAAGGGAGGTGTAGCATTAAATAAAAATCAGAACATACAAAAGAGAAAAATAAAGCAGAGTTTTTTATATAAAATGATGAGTATAAGCAAAGAGGAACACTGACCACTGAAAAAAGTTTAAAAATATATACCACATTTCGGAGAACCAATTGTTTAAGTTGCTTGCCAGGCTCGAGATCCAACAAGAGTCACTGTTTGAGTCTGAGTCCAAAAGCAGTAAAAAAAAAAAAAGAAAGAAAACAAAACAAAAACAGATGTTCCAGCTCAAGGCAGTTAGGCAGGGGGAGTTCCTTCTTACTTAGCCTTTTTTGTTGTACCTAGGTCTTGAATAGATTGCATGAGGCCCATCCAGCTTCGGGAGAACAAGCTGCTTTACTCAGTCTGCCTGTCCAGAAACACCCCACAGACACACCTAGAATAATGTGTGACCAAATGTCTGGGCATCCCTTGACCTAGTCAGATGGACACATCAATTTAATCATCAAAGTCACATTCCTTCTTAAGTAGATGGTACATCTCTATCTCCACCCCCCATGTGGATGGATATATCTCATGTTATCTCATGTTCAGTGTACAGAAAATTCACTAAATGTATGTAATGTAATATTTTCCTCATTAAGGACACTTAAAACATGATTGAATTTGATTGTATTTGTTGTCTCTTTGACTTTTTTGCTTAGAGACATGAGACTCTGCTTTATCTTTAACTCTCTGTATACGTGCTACGTATATGCTTTGTTATATATTTTGATCCATCTGCTTGAATTTAAAATTTCTTGAGGTCAGAGAACATGTCCCAAAATGTGTTTGTATTTTTCTCAATTGCTCAACGAGTTCTGGGCACATTGGTGTCACTAAGCCATTCTCTCAAAATGGTTAATTTGGGTGGTAAGTAAATGTGAAGCAGTAGAAGTGCCAACCAATGTGACTTCCATATGCTTGGCTACTGATGACTCACAGAGGTTTTTGTATGTAATCAGTATTGTTAGATACTGGACTTCCCATCTGGTACTCAAGAATCCAGTGTTATGTTAACTACTGTCTTTTCTCCCTGTAAGTAATTTCCTGGATTCTTCACTTGTGATGTAGTCCTAATCCCTTGTTCTCTTTCTGGTTCCTATTAAAAGAAAAATCAATGATCGTCAAACTTCTAAATATCTCCCTGGCTTCCAGTCCACTTGGCCACTGACCACTGTAGACTCAGTCTTTTCTATGATTCTTTCTAGATTATTGTACTTGGAATAGCTCACTGTTCTAACTTAACTCATGCCATAGTTCAGGCTGGCTCTGCTAGTCTGTGTATAAAATAAAACAATTTGTCAATTCAGATTAAGAAGGCAAATATAGTAATTAATATAATATAAAAATGAGAGGGATAGAAATATCTCAATCAAAGAATTCATGCTGATGTGTCTAGAGCCATGGTGTGGTTTGAGGCATGGAAAAGACAAGGGGGTTCTTAGAGCAAATAAGAGAGCATAGCACTAGGAGAGGAGCAGAGGCAAAGTGGCGGCCACCACCACTTCTCCACTGAGCAAGGACTATCATTCATCTTAGTTTTGAACTCTTTGGAGACGCCATTAGTGTTTTGTTTTAAATTTTGCTCTGTTATAAATAGTAATGTTTTACCTAAAAAAGAAGTATGATGAAAGTGACATCTACCTTTCTACATTTCTGTCTATATTGATACTACATCTAATCTGTCTCAAGGTACTGGACTATTTTATCTCTTAAATAAATGTGTTATTTTTTTCCCACTGTGCTTATTTACTATTTGTTATCTTTCATTAGAGTATACTGCCTATTTTCATTTTATTATGTATAATAATGCCTGTCATATCTTAAGATATTTTCTGTTGCATTGATATCATTCAAAATATCACCACTGGGAAAATATCTATATCTATCGATCTATATATATAGCTACTGGGAATGCAATGTTAAATAAAATGTGGTTCCTTTTGATGAAATTTATTTGACAGGACTTATTTTCTCATATCAAAAGTGATAGAATAATTTTAAACATTTGCCATACAATAATTAAGTTTCTGTAATAATAGTTTGTTACATTATAAAGGCATGCAGACCTATAGGGTAATTAATAGCAAGGGCCATTTAGTACACATTATCTATCCTTTTGAGTGTCCAATGTCTGTTAATTCTTTTTTTGTTATAGTTGTGTGAGTGTGTTTGTTTCTTTCTGTGATGAAACAGAAAGGCAGAA
Source organism: Phocoena sinus (assembly GCF_008692025.1). Classification (NCBI taxonomy): domain Eukaryota; kingdom Metazoa; phylum Chordata; class Mammalia; order Artiodactyla; family Phocoenidae; genus Phocoena; species Phocoena sinus. Next base: position 56,293,183 of record NC_045774.1, on the reverse strand, counting down.
GCAGCCATCAGTCCAAAACTATAGGCATACAAAGACTTGCGGGGTCAGAACTTTTTTCCACACACACACACACACACAAACACACATGTACACACACAGTTAGAATCTGATTGGCAAGACGATTCAAGCATTAGAAAAATTAAATGGCATTCAAAGTGACCAATTAATAAATATTCAATGAAATCTTTACTAACTACTTCAAACATAAAATTGAATAAGACACAATCTCTAAATTCAGAGCTCACATCCTAGGAAAAGATTAAGTCCCATATAAAGATAGGCTATGTGAATACCCTTTTACGGCAGTACAAAGTAACTCCGATACTTGGGAGAGATGAAATGACTGGTCTTCACGAAGCAGATAGTGACATAGGACCTAGCTCTTGATAGATGCTTGGGCATTTGTGAAATGAAGAAAAAGATAGAGAGTATTCTATGTAGAAGGAAGAATGAACACAAGACACAGGTATGTGAAAGACTCTACTATTCCACATTTGGCAAAGTAGCTGGAAAAGTAAGTAGAGATAACTTGAGATAGCTTTTGTACTCCTTGAAGAGTACAGCTGACCCTTAGTATCCGCAGAGGATTGGCTCCAGGACTCCTCCATACCAAAATCCGTGGATGCTCTAGTCCCTTGTGTAAAATGGCATAGTACTTGCATATAACCTATGCACATCCTCCCATATACTTTAACTCATCTCTAGATTATTTATCATACCTGATACAATGTCAATGCTACATAAATAATTCCCAGAGTGGGGCAAATTCAAGTTTGCTTTTTGGAACTTTCTGGAATTTTTTTTTGGAATACTTTTGATCAACGGTTGAATCCACATATGTGAAACCCTTGTATATGCAGGGTGACTGCAGTTTGAACTTTATTTGCCTTTGGGTTTCTGTGAGAGAGTGAGATATGCAGCTCTACCTTTATGCTAGGTGACTCTAGCATCAGGGTAAATAATCTTGTAACAGTCGGGGCAAGAAAAGGGACTGGAATATGTTGTACAAAAAGGATGTATAAGAAGGATGGGTAAAATGTTTAATATAGATTTGAGATAATCTGTGACAGCCTGGATTAAAGAGAAAAACGACAGATAAGTAGACGAATTTCAGTACCTACTTATTGAAATACCTATTTATTGAATGAGTAGGATTTCAATAAATTTAGAGAACAGGGAGGACTTTCTAAGAAAAGAGAAAGGCTATGGACAAAAAAAGATGGCATTGGCAAGCTGACTCATTTGGCTCGAGCAGAGGGTAGGGTGCAAAGAAACAGAAAATTGAAGAGAGGGTTTTAGGCCCAGAGTTCAGACAAACAAAAGTATCAGATATGGAAGCAGAAAAACTATGTGCTGAAAGTGTCATTCTGGGAAGATGTGTCGATGGCTCTGTAAAGGATAGTATTTGGGGATATGGAAGCCAGCCTTCTGCAAAATGACTAGAGTCGAGAAGCAAGGGTAGAATTTGATGAGAAACCAATAGTTCATTCACAAAGAAATTCACCAATCACTCCATTTAGAATCAGGGCTATTTCAAAAATTTTTTCACACATATGAGCACTGTGAACGATAAAACCAATACTGTGCTGGTAAATAACTAACAATCATTTCTTTAGGGGAAAACAGGAAAAAAAATGAAAAAATTGATATACTGCATCTGCCAAGTACATGGTGTAAATACTCAGACCATGGCTGATTATGGTGTAAATATACCATGGCCGATTTCAAACTACCAATGTGCTCACAAAACTCTTTCTTTCTTCCTTTCTCTTCTTTTCTCTTTCTAACTTTCTTTCCTCCCTCTCCTCTCCTCTCTCCTCCCTCTCTCCCTTCTTTTTTAGTTGAAGTATACTTGATTTACAATACTGTGTTAATTTCAGGTGGACAGCAAAGCTCACAAAAATTCTTGTACATTAACAATCGACTCTCAGATCCAACAGTAAGCTCCGAAAGCACGTCATTGCTAAATCTAATAACTTACAGTAATAAGGCTACCAAGAAACATATAGATTATCTAAATTCCTCAAACATTTCTATTTTAAAAGGAACAGAGAAGAAATATGGTTAGTGGTTTCATAATCTGAGGATGACTTTCACATATTGGTTAAACCTAGAAGTGTTCTTTGTTGACAGTATAATGTGTGTTTTCTGGAGTTCCTAAACTTTGGAAAACAACTACTGTGGCATTATAAAAGCTATGTTTCGTGTCATTTTATAATCCCTCCAATAAACTAGTCTCCTTGCATACAAATTAAGTAGTTCCATTTTCGTTGTTGAAACTCTTTTTCTCTATATGAATGAATTTAGCAATCTAAAGTGCTTAGTTTTGCGGCCCATGGCAGACCTAATCATCTGGGAAATGAAAGTCCTATTATATACCCTTATAATTCTTGTTTTATACAGGCACAAGAACATATAACTCAATACAACATCTGTTCCAAAATACGTAATTTTAAAATTTTGAAGTGATTCAAAGAAGTCAGAAAAGTGAATTCTGTGGAACTAACCATCTAATTCTGAAAATTCTACTTCCAAATTAATGTAATTAAATGTTTTGAATTTTATATTTCAAAAATCTAAACTTCTATTATAGGTTCTTCTGCGTTTTTTTTTTTTCCTTTTAAATTAAGTCACTTTGCCAAATGCACTGAGCTAAAACTCCCTTTAGCTGAAGTTTCTTATATCCACTATAGATGAATTTAGCAGTTAATTAGTCTCACTTTTAAATGTCTTTTCTATGCAAATAAATCATTTAAATATTAATGTTTTAGTCTCTTGTACTTAGGTGAGTATACATAAGCGTTATTTGATTCATCATAGATCAGTTAATAAAACTTAAAAGATACATGATATTCTCAAACTATGGAGAGTAAAATATAGATACCTGGTTTAATATGCAATTTAATTAAAGCATATGAGCTATTTGTTTAACACTTCTGCTAATTATATCTGAGGACTTTTTCTCTTTGTAAATTATCACATTTTTTAACACCATGAGATCTAGTCTACTTAACATAAGACCTTTTATTACTTTGCAAATGCACAGCAGGATATGTAGTCTGAAAACTAACATTAGATAAAAATAATCTTTGCCTAATTTTACCAAGTATGCTAACTTTCAAAAGCTGATTAGAGGTTTTATATCACTTAATATGAACTTGGGTCTTGTCTAGATGTAGAGTTAACTAACATTTTGTCATTTTCAAAAAGATTTATTAGTCTCTCGCAATTAGATACCTACAAGGAGCATAAAAGACTAATTCAATACTTAAAAATGATAGTGTTGTGTGGGTATGCACTCTCTCGTGTGTGTGTGTGTGTGCGTGCATGTTGTATTTTGTTTTATTTTATTAGATTTGGACTGGTTTGGTGTAACTTTTACACAAATGCATTGGTATAGGTTTGGAACAAAGACTTTAACTGTGAAGGAAAACCTTGCTTATTGAAATGCTCCTTCTCTTTGACTACAACGGTTGGTTGTTTCCAGTTCAGATTGAAAATTCAACTCCTAAAACATGATAGCTTTCACTAGGAGCACCAAGTGTACCCAGAATTTTAAAGGGCAACAACATAGCATTCATAGTTACTGTAGACTGAAAGTCTTGTGATTCCCAGGCATAGATGCTGATGTACCAAGATCACTGTGACTTTAGTCATATTGAGCTCACACAGACCATCTCAAACGAAAGATGCCATCAACCCTCCAGCTTTTAGCTTGCTAGTGATATCCTCAGGAAGACACAGCTAGATTCTATTATCTGGGACAATTGTATTTAATCAAGACTTATTTCTCTGTACTCGATAAATATTCTTGACAATGAGAAACAGGTGTTTGTTCCTATAAATCATACCCCCTGGCACATTCTCATTTATGTGGCTCTGCATATGCTCTTAGAGAATTCTTAAGTTACGCTTTCAGGAAAGATTTGATGGATGGTCACACATCTCTAGAGCTAGAGGAAAATCTAGAAAGTATCTGCTAATTCTTCCTACCACTTGGGCTCCAGCACAAACCAACATAAGAGTGCGAAAAAATGAAATACTGAGGCTTCTGGGAGAAAACAAAAAGGGCAAAACAAACAAGGGATAAATTATATTTTGTGAAGTAAAAAATATTAAAATCAAATAAAATTAGTAATAAGTATGTAGTTTTGGGGCTTCCCTGGTGGCGCAGTGGTTGAGAACCTGCCTGCCAATGCAGGGGACACGGGTTCGAGCCCTGGTCTGGGAAGATCCCACATGCCGCGGAGCAACTAGGCCCGTGAGCCACAACTACTGAGCCTGCACGTCTGGAGCTTGTGCTCCACAACAAGGGAGGCCGCGCCAGTGAGAGGCCCGCGCACCGCGATGAAGAGTGGCCCCCGCTCGCCGCAACTAGAGAAAGCCCTCGCACAGAAATGAAGACCCAACACAGCCAAAATAAATAAATTAATTAATTAAAAAAAAAAAGAAAAAGATCTTTTAAAAAAAAAAAATAAGTATGTAGTTTTAAGAAATATAACATCACCACAGTTTTCAGTCATCAGAGAATGGGAAGTCAGAGCATTCTTGAGATTATTTCAGAGGTCAATATAAAATTTCATTGTCTTACTTTGAAATTACTTGGGTAACAGAGTTCTTATTTTAAATTAACATTTAAATGATACTTTAGACTTCAAAGACCATATTAATTTGGAGGTAGAGTGATTATAAAATAACCAGGATGCTAAACATTTATAACAAAATAAAATACATCTATGCTCTGACATAGATGAAAACATTTCTTCACTACTCAAATTATATTGCTTTAATATATTATTATACAAAATAATCTATTATATTGTAGTATTTTTGTACTAAAATGACCAAAGATATATATAAAAATGTAATCTTTATCTCCAGAAATGTAAATGGTTAGATTTTCTCATTATGGATTATATATAATCCATATATAGACATATATATAGCTATAGTTATAACTATAGCTATATATATGTCACTAGCATGACAGAGAAAGATAAAACAAAAACTACCCTAGAGGGGAAAAAAAGAGAATTTAAATGGGAGCTTTAATCAAATTCTAATTAATATACTCAGTGTCATATAAAGTCTTGCTCTAGTACCCTAAGTTTTGAAGCAATTCGTTTTGTAACATTAGTAATGGTAACATTCATCATAAGATAATAAACTATTATGTAATCTTTGATTTTCATCACATACATATAGGATTATTTTGATAATCCTCAACTAAACAAACATTAAAGTCATAAAGCAAAAAAAGTAATATGAATATACCTAATCATCTATGTTACAAGCCATCAACTCTAAGTCAAACCACGAACATTCCAAAATTTTAAATGGATTTTCTTTCCTTAAGGAAAGGATTATGACTAAGGGTTATGACTATTTCAAAATTATAGACAATTTTAATTTTCTTTTCATATTGACTGAATCATAATCTCTATAATTGTTTCTGTCCAATTCTATTTATTTTATTCTTATTACACAAACAATGTAGAAATATCATCCTGGTTTTACCAGAAACATTTTGTTCAATTCACTTTCTTTTTTTAGTTGTTCTTCCTGTATTCTTCTGAGTTCTTGATTTAATTTGAGATAAATGCTTTGTGGGTTTGTTAATCATCTCCCACAACATATTTGTTAATATATACATGCAGACTCATATGTGTGTATAAAATATGTATGTATGATTAAACATATATATAAAATTGTATATGTATAACTTTACATATATAAAAAAGTTGTATATATATATTAATACCATAGTTGTGGACTTCCCTGATGGGTTTCTTATTTTCACAATGGTTGTGTGGAGTTTGGATTGAGAGGGATGCATCTGACAGGTAACTAGGAGAATATCAATTCCCGCCATTAGGAACTAAAATGATATGCTGAAGAATACAACTTTCCCAATTCAGATAAATAAAAGACTACTGTAGAAACTGGCTTTAGGAATTTAAAACAGTATTCTTTCCACAATTTTGATATATTTTTATCTTTATAAACTCAACATACTTTTCCTACAATTCTGTATATTTTATATATATTTTACCACTTCTCGATATACCCTTCTCATCTGGTCCAAGAATTTAAGTATATCCTTTTAGCAAATGTTCTTCCCCATATCAATCCAGACTCCTCTATAAAACACACTAGTAAAGAGCTAACCACAACATAATGTGATTAGTTCTAAATAAATGTCTGTGCGTAGTACCATGGGATATTTCTTAATGGGCAAGTTTTATAATCAAAGAATCAGAAAATGAATGATCCTTATCCCCGATCTGCTTTCAATAAGTTTTTCACTCATAGACTCTATGAATGGACATTTTAAAAGAAAAATTTAAGTTTGTTCATTTAGTTGAAAGAAGTATATGTATAACCATTCACATTCAGTCCTACTGTATGATTACTTAGGTAAATTAAGATGTTTGGAATTCCTTCCTACATGTAAATATTTATTGCATTTGAAGAGGTTATTTACAAATGAAATACTGTAAACAAGAAAAGCTGGTGGTGCACGGTGCATATTGACAAGGAATTTTTAAAACCATATTTAATTTTTCAGAAGCTATAGTTTTAAAAGTCAATTCCCATTTTGCTTATATCAAGGTTTGCCACATTAATGAATTGTTTATTTGCCTACTTTGTTTTTTGTGTGGGTTGCTTTATCATTTTTTTCATTTTCTAGTTCACTGAATTCTAAATAAGTTTTATGAATGTGGAAAATTCTGATGGTGTTCTGTGGATTACCCGTTCATTGTCTCCCCCCCTTAATTATATTTAATCTCTCTTGATTTTTTAAATGTTCCCCAGATGAAAGACATCTTATATGCAGATTGTGATGATAATCTATAATCTTCTTAAGCATTTTACTTTTTCAGTTCATAAAGTATAAAATCACTTGCATTCTATTTTTAAAGATGAAATGCTTATCTCCACAGATTTTGAATATAAAAGCATATATGCAGTCAGAAACAGGTGAATAAATAGAAGTCCATGCCTCAAGAGAAACTGAAAAACTGCTCCTTTGGCGTTGACAGCTAGGTATGCTATATCTATTAAATAGCAACTCAATTGCCTTTCCTAGGAAGAGACATTCTTAGGATGGATTCAAACTTCTAATGAAGTACAAGCTTCTTAAAATACCGCAGCAATTCTTATAGGAACGTGTATAGTCCATCTAAAATCACATTGACATGACTGGGGACCAATAAGCCAAACACTAATGCTGTATCTCAATTCAGGATCTGGTGAGGGAGAGAGGGGTCAATTGGCTTTAGTTTTCAATCTTCTCATTAGCTCTGTAGTGGATATTAAATTGTCAAGCAATTCTGATAAATGCATGTAATGGCACAATTTATATTTGCCTTTACTATTTCTTTTCCAGAGCCTCATTGCCCCTCTACCCATCATCTATACCCCATTCCCCCATAGTCTGAGTAGGGATTTTCTGCCACCTTCCCTCATGTATCATCTCTCAACTATAACCGAAGTTCTCAAGAACTTTTCCTGCCCTTGAGAGTGCTAACTTATGAGTACTGTGAAGTAAAAAGGCCATGGTCTCCACATTCAAACCGCAAGTCTTTTACTTCTAGCTATGTGAGTGTAGACAATTCATCTGATCTCTTGGAGCCTCAGTCTCCCCATCTGTACAATGTGCAACCCCTTTGCAGTGACAACATATTAATGAGATGAAAAGCAAAAGAGAAGGAACTTGGTACAAAGTATTTGATATTAAGATATTTTAAAAACTAAGCCTAAATTACTTATGGATAATTTGTTTCCTGAGACTCATACTTTGATTATCTGGTTAAGAATAGAATATTATGCTTCAAGTGATTTGCCCTTGACCCAGTTCAGAATTGAAAGTGCAAATCTCTCTTAATTTTTTGGGTAATAGCCAAAGTAGTGACAAGAAGAAGGCATGGGAGACCCTAGGTGGTTTATGCCTATATTTTATGTTTTTGTTGGAGAATTGGTATCCCAATTAGAATTTTTAAATGTTGACTACGATGAAGTTGCAAATTTATCCACATTGTACTCAGATAAGCAAATTTAGCTTCTTTAACTCTTCCCGTAATTCATCTGATCCTTCTCCATGTACCCTCTTCCCTCGACTTACAGAGAAGTGTGGTATTAAACACACTCACATTCACATGCATGCACACTCCCCCCACACAAACATACAAACACATGCATGTCCTGAAAGTGCAGTATAACCCTGTTTGATAAGCTCAGAATGGCCAAATAGTTTTACCATCAGTTTATGCAATCTATTTGTTCTTGATAATTCAACATTTCAGGTTCAAATCACACCTCCAGATTCTTCCCAAGACAGTATCAGTATACGGAAGTTTGCATGATCATGTTTTGGGAAATATATACTGGTTACTGTTCCCAGAGAAGAGATCAGGCAGAACCTGTTCCTGGGCCCAGTGCAGGTCAAGTTGATGGCTGCTGTGATCTCTTCTCTGGCTTTTCAGAGGTCACTTAACCTCACCTTAGCTATGCCATACCACCACTGCAATTCCCCTTTAGTCTGACCCCAGGTTTCTGCTCTGGAGGTTTCAGTTACAAAGTACTTTCTCTTCCACCTCCCTGAAATCCCCAGTAAACTTGCCAAACAGAACCATCAGATTCATGTGACACAGGTGCTGAAGAGACCCTCAGGCCTTCCTTCTGCTTCAACAGGTCTCAAAGCTCATTTTATTCTCATGGCGGTTACAATGTGAAAGACACAGTCTACAAGTCTAGAAGTCTTCCCACAACAGCGCAAACAGAAAAGAAACAACTCCTCTGCCCTGGGCTGTCTCTTCAACTTGTTTATCACTCCTCAGGGACCCTGGGATTGTAGTTTAGCAAAAAATGAGTGGAGGTCACAGCATACCCTCTCCCTGCCTTCCTGAAAATCCCTACCCTTCATCCCACAATCCCACTGAGTGGCAGGAGTCAGCTTTTCCCCTTCCTCTTTTGACAATCCACAGGAGCAGAAAAGATGTGCTTTCTCTTTTCCCTTTTTCCTGGTTAAGACACACATATGTCCCATCTTCTGATTTTCTAAAATAACATTTATTCACTGTGTCACTCTCATGCTTACCAGAATGGAAACTGGATTACTAAATAGGAAGCATGAATCTGAAGGAAACTCAGAAATTAAAAAATCATTACATAACTTTTATTAATGGATTAACTATTACCTATCATCCCTTATTATATAAAAAAATTTAGCAAATACTGCAGGAATTGAACCTGATTACAAAAGTAAATTTGCGTTTCATTGTTTGTGATAAATGAAGGCACAGTTCATATTTTTGTGGCTGGGAATAAGATTTGTATAAGATGTTGTTGTGTATGTGAATATATTATATATATATATATTCTTTCTTTTCTTTATTATCTTTTAGTCTTCTTCCTTTCAATCTTGTATCTTGGAAAAAGGAGGTTATGTAATTTTTTTGCCTGTATGTTTGTATTTTATTTCATTTGTAGAGAAACTCTGGCATTGGATATAACATTGAAATAGTTTTACATGGTTGTTTTAGCTCTTCACAGCTTATTATCACAGTGACCTACACTGGACAAATAGGTTTCCTCACCTGTTGTCCAGAAGCCTTTCAATCCTTATTTGAATTAACAAATTATCTCTTTAAAAAAAAAAAAAAAAGCCTATGGGGCTTCCCTGGTGGCGCAGTGGTTAAGAGTCCCCCTGCCGATGCAGGGGACACGGGTTTGTGCCTCGGTCCGGGAAGATCCCACATGCCGTGGAGCGGCTGGGCCCGTGGGCCATGGCCGCTGAGCCTGCACGTCCGGAGCCTGTGCTACGCAACGGGAGAGGCCACAGCAGTGAGAGGGCCGCGTACCGCAAAAAAAAAAAAAAAAGCCTATGACTTCATCCTCAAATAAAAAACGTACTGCAAATGTGAAAATGTTTTAGTTATTTATTTTGCTATGGATGCTGTATGATTAAATTCTTTAGCATTGTTAAATTTTGTCACTTCTGAGAAAAAATTAAAAAGACCTAAATGAAAGTGAGTTGGGCTCTTAGAAGTGAGTACAGATATACTGCTGGCAAACTAGTGCCAGTGAACAGGAAAAGAGAAAATGATCTTTTTACACCATTTAAAAGCTATTTTTTAATGGCCAGTGAGAATGACAGCTCTTTGTACCTGATAAAATTATCTGATTAAGAATCCAACTGCGCCTGAAAATTGTCACTTTAGTCGAGGCTGAATGCATGAGACATATGTCTTATCCCCTGCTTGCACTTCATGGTTTACAGTTTTATTGTTTCTTCACTTGAAATACAATCTGCTATATAGCCATTAGAGCATTACTTTTCCCAGTGCTATAATTAAGGTCTTCTCAGTACTTCTACTGCAACCCCTATTTTTCAAGGATTTTAAATGGTACTATGAAAAACTTTAAATTGGTATTTAATATTTAAAGGATAACTGTATATTTTTTTCCAATTAAATTAGAAAAGTAACTGGGTAATTTGGAGTGATGAAATCATTGAAAAAAAGGAGATATTTTCATGATTTTTTTAAGCTACATTTTGAAGACGTGATATATTTTAAAATGTAGCAGCACACGTATACTATAAAGGAAATTCGATGGAAGATTCATATGTAGTAAATATAAAATTAACATGTAAATGCACAAGTCTGGTTTTCAGTTGTAATCGACACTGTTGATTCTGTTCCTCCCCATACATTTAGCCGGTGATGCTCTCATACTCTGAGTTGCTACTTCCTCCTGGAGAATAGCTCTCAACAGGCCAAGAACAGCTCTGTCTGTCTTACTGGGGAATATTAGACTCTTCACCAAAGGAGTTAAAAAATTTGGTCCCCTGGCATTAAATTGGACAAATTTTATTTATTTTAGTTTTGCTAGGTTTAGGGTTTGGACATTTTGGTCTTCTGTTTACATAGAAAAATGATGGGGATGGAGATTATGAGTTTATGTCCTGATATATACACAGCTTGAGGGTATTAAACTAGGGGATTGTGAGCAGTTTCACACAAAAGACTAAGAAAGGGAAGTCCCTCGGGAGAAAAGAAAGTCAGACATAAAGCTGATGACTTTGGAAATTGATAAGGATTTTCTATGAACCCCCCTTTTTATATTTAGAATTAACAATTTGAATGCCTCACCCCTTGTGGTAAATTTGGTGGTTAAATAATCAGAGGAGGTGGGAATAAGAAATAGGAAAATCATTGTGGCACCAGGCCCAAGTTAATCCCCTGCCAAGATAACATCCTTTTTTACCTTTGATCCCATAACCTTCCCTGTTTCCTACACTCCTCTTCTCCTGAGAGCACTCCCTCAATCAATTCCTTTCTCAAAAACACTCTCTCTGCTTTTAGGGAACCCAATCTAAGGCATTAGTACTCTTCCCTCTGTCTTTTAATGAAAATTCATTAAAAAGCTCAGAGCCAATATTGCAGAATGAAAGGATACTCTCAATTTAAGATTTTTCCTTATATATATAAATATTTCAAGCCAAATATTTACACAGCTACTATCTTTTTGTCAACAGCTAGAGTGCTTTTCTTGCCAACAAATATTTTTATGAGGCAAGAAAGTAAAATGTTACCTGTATGCTTCTTTTGATGTTTGCCAAATTCAAGTGTTGAAAAATCATAGCCTTATCCAATGTATTCTATTTCACTGTAGAATATATATTTATCCAGTTAAATATAGGAATTCCATTAAAGATTCTTCCCAAATGTTAAGATACTCCAGAGTGCAAATAGAGACCTTCTGTCTGCATTTCCTACACCTATTTCATGTCCTCTGAAGGTATCTTTCCACGTGCCCCTAGTGACTCCATCACAGTCTGGTGAATTGTGGAACTCATGCAGTTCAAGTCACTGTTCACTCTGGTTCAACTTACTGCTACACCAAATGGCAACCAATGTTTCACTTAGCACCATCAACAGGAAGTGATTCCTCACTGGTCACATTTTCTTTCATGTTTATTAGTGAAGACCTTGCTTGCTACTCTTGAAAGAGAGATGTTGGTTACACTGAGTCACAAGTGTAGGGGAAAGAGATAAGGTCTGTCTCAGATTTTACCACATGTGAATGTGAAAGCTCTTCACCACACCTGGGTTGCACATATTACTAGGTAAGACAATGTCAGAACTGGAAGTACCAAGTACCAAACCCATTCTGGCTTATATCAATAAATTTTTTTTTTGGACCCACTGCACAGCTTGTGGAATCTTAGTTCCCTGACCAGGCATCGAAACTGGGCCCTCGGCAGTGAAAGCGCAGAGTTCTAACCACTGGATAGCCAGGGAATTCCCTTTACTAAAATTATTAATAATAATATTTTGATAAGAAAATAAATAATCTGGGCCAATTTAAAGCTCGATGGAACCAAATATCCGATCCATATAAGTGTGATATATTTAATAAAATATAACTTGTACCTCTGCTTTCAGTCTAGTTCCACTCCTATGAATTATCCATGCTGCTGCAGATGGGATATTTATAAAATCCAAATATGATCATACTACTCCCTGTAAAAAAATTCCTTCTGTTCTCCAATATGCCTCAGAATAAAGAACAAAACCCTTCCTTCTGCGTCCCCTCTCAAGTTCAACCTGGCCTCTACCTTTACTTCCCCAAACATACCAGTTCCTTATGATGTTGTTACATCTTCCTGAATTGCAATTCATCTTTCTCCCTTTCATACATTACTCACCAATATTCTATTATCCTTCCTAACTCAACTCAAGTGTCACCTCCTCCAGGACACCTTGACCTCTCCACTCCAGCAAGAATTGGTGTTTCTTCCTATGCCCCCATACAGCACTGTGCTTACCTCCATTATGGTAGCTATGAAAAGGTATTAAACTGATGGCTTAATTGTCTTTCTCTAAGCAAACAGATTGCAATATCCAGATGCAAAGGTTTAGCTCCTTGGAAAGTACCTAATACCATACTCCCTAAATATTTGACATAAACTATTGCATAAATAAAATCTGAATGTACAAAAATGGATAGAACATGGTTCCTTTTTCTAAGGAGCCGGCCATCTAGTGTGAACAGATGCTTTTCAACTTATTAAGCTATGTGCAACAATTATAAATAGATTATATCCACATAAGAATTTTTTTAGATTTTAATCCAGAACCTACCTGAGTTTTCTGGGTCTTTTCTGGATGAAGAGAGGAAAGATTTAAAGAGTATATTTGTAACAATGTTTCTTAGCCTTTTTTTGGCTGAAGTTTACATGTTGAAGTGCCAATATGTGGATCAGGTAACATCCCATTCACCCTGCCCAGAACTTCCATCTTTTCTGAGCAGACAAAGCCTTCTTAACTGTCAGTGTACTTGAAACACTTAAATGGGCATCTAGTCAAATGTCCTCATTTAACAGTTGGTTTTACATGCAAATAGACAGACTGTAGAGGGACAACAAAAGCCAAATTTTAGTGAAGGACAATGGGAAACGTGAAGGAAGATGATTTGCATGTCATGTAGGAAGCTGGCCTAATGAGGTTGTGGTGGACACAGTATGAGACTGAGCACAAACTCTCCTTCTTTGAAGTTCAGAACTCTTTCCTTATGCTTCTACCATTGCCTATCAGTGACTCTAAGCCAAGGAATTTTATCAAAATTACAGTGGCAGTGGTGGCAATGAATTTTTCAAACAATGCATACACCTTTGTGAAATAAAATTCATATTTTATGGCAAGACAAGAAAAATTTAAACAAAAAATTTCTTCTCTGCCCTTTGGCCTCTTCTCTCTCCTCTATTGTGTATTATGTATCTGCATTATGCATCGACGACCAGTCCTCTCCACTGGCGGAAATACCTGCTCAGCCATAAAGAGCAACATTCTCCTATCACCATCAAGACAACTCCTTAAAAGACAATATTCCTTCATGACCTCGTAAGGGTCACGATGACCCACCACTTTGTACTTACAGACCTGGATTGTGCAAACTGTCAATAATACATCATTTAATGTACAGCCCTCTGTCTCAGAAAACCCATATAACTGTACTTTAACTTCTAGTGAGTGGAACTGTTCTCAGATGTCTCTCAGAGGCTGTTCCCAGTTTATAATCCTCAATTTTACACAAATAAAAATTTCCATTTCTTTCTTACATTGACTGATTAATTTTTTGTGGACACTCTGGAGATACAGATACATTTAATAGGTCATTTTCCTCTTACCCATCAATTTCTCCCAGTCCAATCACCCCCACCCAACACACACAGAAACTCAAACACTGCCACAAAAATCATTTAGTGATTCAGTGATAAAGATAGGGATATGTCACATTCCTCAGATGCAAAGCTGTAGAAAAAAGATGGAGTTCCACTAGCCTATATATCCTAAGAAAGAAGAGAGAGTATGGTAGTAAAATAATGTAAAAAACAACAAAAAAGAAAGAAAACAACTTCTAATTTCTTGAGCTACTCTGCAGACAAACCATCTAAAATTAATGGAGAGTAAAAGGTAAGGCGTTTTTTGTTTATTTTCAGGTGTCTGCACCTGGACCCTGGGAGGCTGACAACATGGTTAAATTGCAAGACTAAAAGATCAGGAGTGGGCCAGCCCACTTCTTTACAAGGCCAGGGAATCTGCAGACTTAAAGCAAAGGACACCAAAGAGTGTGAGAAGATCTGCAAAACTGCAGAAGGCAAATGCAAGTACTTTAATCCATTGTCCTGCCTCATCCTCATTTCTAAAGAGCCACAATTCAAGGAAGTGAAGGGATTAAGGTTTTTAAATTGTTAGGAAGTCCATAAGTCTATTGGATTTAGGGACAGACTATTAAGGCAACTCCTACAGGAACCACAGATTGATGAGATGTAGGGGACATTTTGTATATATCCCGATAAACTTGTAATTGCATTCAGCACTGATTGAGCACCTAATCTGTGCTTTGTCACATGCCAGTTATGATATAAGAATTACTAGTTCATGAAACTATTTCTTTATCCTTTTTTCTTTTCTGGCTCTAGAGATTGTTATTGAAAAATATCTGTACTATGAATGTGACAAACATTTATTTATTATTACTGTGTGGTAAATTCCGTAAAAATAACCCAACTAGCTATGCATGTAGAAATAGAATAGGGAAGATTTCCCAAATCCCTAACATACGGTATTGGCAAAAGTTACAAATAAGTTCTTTTAATTTTTCTCTTTCATTCTTGTAGCCTGCCATCAGTTGAATGGTGATACAAGTAACTGAAACAAATAAAATGATGTATATCCAGCATGGGTAGAAGTAGAAACTAGAGATATCTGCTCAGCGGCCATGGCTCACAGGCCCAGCCGCTCTGCAGCATGTTGGATCTTCCCGGACTGAGGCACGGACCCGTGTCCCCTGCATCGGCAGGTGGACTCTCAACCACTGCACCACCAGGGAAGCCCCGAGTTAGCGTACTTAATTGTGCTTTTTAGTACATAAATACAGCACTCATTCTTTAGGTAATGTCTCCCAAGTTGCTTAAATTTTTTTTTAAACAACTGATGAAAGATGTTCAAGTAAGCACTAAAAGAAACAAGTCTCATTTGGAGTTGAGACTGCACTATTAACCACAGCTCTCACCTTCAACTCATCTCTTTTATTGCTTGCGTTTGTAATTTTTTTTAATCCTTTCTATTACCTATGATAAATCTCAGTCCATTCTCTTTTTATGACCATAGTTTTTACTTACATGCACCTACCAGTTGGAATAAAGGTATTACATAACTTATTATTACACATTTGCTGCTGATTCTGAGCTTTAAATGCTCTCGCAGCTATTAAATTTTCTCAGAATAAAGGGTCTCTCCAGCCTTTTGAACTTATATTTTAAACCGCTGGCATCTGCTCTCAGTTTTTAACACTACCCAGCTCTACACTTCGGTATCTACAGTCAGCTTCTTCTCACTTGTGGGTTTCAACCATCATAAAAGGCAAGCATATCCTTTTGTTGTTGTTGTGTTTTTCCATATAATATAAGATAAAGTTGTAATTCTTCCAGAGTGCTAGCCTGTTCACTTGGAGCTTCGTGTTTTTATTTTGGTTTAGAAAAACAATGAAATCATTAAGCCGCTTGAACTAAAGCATGCCTTTAGACAGTTAAAGCATATTACTTTATCATGATTCTCATGTAAAGTACATAGCTAGATAAACTTGCATCAGGTAGGAAATGCACCCGTGCCATCTGGAAATTTTAGTTGTTTAACTGTCGATTTCAAAAGCTCTGTATCATACAGTAACATTTTGACCCATAAGTCTAATTTTGTACATCAAAGCTCTCTTTCCATTTTGTAAAGTTTTCAAGTACGTATTTATCATCAAATTATTTGAATCTCTTTTAGTTCATTGAGAATAGGCCACATTAATTTCTTTAATATCCTAAGTATCTCTTGCCATGACTATGTGGTTCATAATACTATTATCTTCTAATAACATTTACACAGCTCATGACTAATCTTTAAAGTAATTAACTGCAATGTGAGTGAGTAAAGATTTCAAGAAAGACTCCTTTGTTGTTTGGTTATGAGAAAAAATATGAAGCCAAAAAAAAGTTATGCCAAAGTGACTTCTATATTTCATTTCATTATCACATTTTTAAGAGCCATCATGCTCATTAATGATGTTAATCTTTCATAAGCTTCTTTCATTTTCAAATCAATTGCTTGTCAACATAATTACTTTTTATAATCATAAAAACATTTACACATGCATTAAGAATCACCTGTCGTATACATTTTAAATGTGCTAATGTCTATGGGAGAATTAAAAATATCCTCATAGGAAACAAAAGATTTTAAGAGTACTAAAATGTATCAAGATTATGGGCTTCCCTGGTGGCGCAGTGGTTGAGAGTCCGCCTGCCGCTGCAGGGGACGCGGGTTCGTGCCCTGGTCCGGGAAGATCGCACATGCTGCGGAGCGGCTGGGCCCGTGAGCCATGGCCACTGAGCCTGCATGTCCCGAGCCCGTGCTCCGCAACGGGAGAGGCCACAACAGTGAGAGGCCCGCGTACCGCAAAAAAAAAAAAAAAGGACAAACCAAATCAAAAAAAGTAAACACACACACACAACTACTGTTTACTTTGACTCATGTTATGCTCCATCCACTCTGCGGAGCTCAATTTGTCTTCCAAACATGAATATGAGGAAACTGAGGCATAGAAAGTTAAGTAAACCATCAAAAATTACACAGCTACTAATTGACAGAATTTGTGAAACAAAGAACCAGACAACCTCACTTCAAAATCCAAGTCCTTAACCACTATGATATATTGCCTCTAGAAAATGACATCTGAAATATAAAAGAGTGATCTATCCAGTAATGTTTTTTAATGTTAAGAAACTACTTGACTTAAGAGGTCTCCCGGTCCCAGTTTTAGCAAATATAAAATTAAATATGTATACATATCACTGGATCTAATGCATATACTGTAAACTGTAAAGGATTTACAGAAATAGTTGTAGTTGTACTATCATTATTGAGGTTGGCACCATGGGAATGTTTCAGAATAGCTGTATTGCTATTCCTCTGCAATGGAATAATGCAATTTGACAATGGAAAAATGATGGATGCCTTCTCATTTGTTTCAGCCTCAATTTAAAAAGTAATATTTATTTATGTTGCACAAACATGGAATTCTGACCATCAGTCTATAAAATAAAGGCTAGAGTTTACAGGTGTATTGTAATTTAATTATATCTATTACTTTTAAGTGTATTTCTTTTAAGCAAGTATCAGGAGGGAAGCCATATAAATTATTTCCTTTGTGGACTCATCATCAAAAAAGATATAATAATACAAAGCCTTTTATAGTTCTACCTGGCAGAATAAACTAAGACCTCAAAACAAATAGGAGCCTTCTTAAGCCTTTTTGTTTGTTTCCTGAGCTGAGGTATAAGCAGTGAGCAAGCTCTATGTGCTAGAACAGCAGTACATAGCAGCCGGTGCTTCATGCCTTGTCTAATACATATGGATGTAGCAGCTTTTCATGAAAGGAGTAGTTCTGCCATTTGTATAAGAGAGGGAATAAGTTGTCTAATTCTAAGCTAAGGGCAGGAAGGTCAGCGAGAGAAGCATATTTTACTTCACTTTTAAGACTAGCTTGAATGGTAGCAACTGTGGCTGGAAGCTTAGGCTTCAATCCAAGCATGAAAAGAAAAATATAAAAAAATAAATAACTAAAAGCGGAACAGCAAAAACTAGGGAGAAATCAATAGACTAAATGAGATAGTGTTTGTCTTTCATTTAGTTTTGTATATTAAAGAAATTGATTTGTCATCCAAACTATAAAATCTATGAGAGCTAATTAAATACAAAACCTTCCATTACCTAAATTTTCTCTCAACAAACGATGATATTAAAATGTCAGTAACAATAACAATCTAAGAAGCCAACAGAAATGGAATCAATGACTCACATGTTAGAGTGGAACATATCAGAGTACTTTAGATGGTCAGAATTTCTTCTATTATTGAGGGATTTTATCTCATATCTATTATACATTATTATAAAAACAACTCAGAAGGAAAAACACTGCTAGAAATTTATTTCAAGAAATTGGTGCTTGGGCTTCCCTGGTGGCACCGTGTTTGAGAGTCTGCCTGCCGATGCAGGGGACATGGGTTCGTGTCCCGGTACGGGAAGATCCCACATGCCGTGGAGCGGCTGGGCCGGTGAGCCATGGCCGCTGAGCCTGTGTGTCCGGAGCCTGTGCTCCGCAACGGGAGAGGCCGCAACAGTGAGAGGCCCGCGTACCGCAAAAAAAAAAAAAAAAAAAGAAATTGGTGCTTAGCATAAAATTTCTATATTAGTTAAAAGGAGTTTTAAAATTAAAAAATGATAAACTTCTTTGAGTAACAATTGCCATAGTTTTGTCAAAATGTATGTATTAGTTTGTATCATAAGGTATAATAGTAAATTTGATGTAGATATCTCTAATTTTTAGAGCACTGTATTAGACCCTTGGGAAAGTTTTATTCTTCAATATATATTATGAAATCAATGTTATGTATTTCACACAATAGCTATTTATAATGATTTTTAATTAAGTGGTTTTTTAAATTCAATTCAATGCTTAAATAATAGCATACTAAAATGTTTAAGAATAAATATTCAGATGTACATATTATAATGTGCATATTATTTTTAATATATAAGGTATGATAGCAGACTAAATCTCAGGAGTTCAGTTGCATACAAAAAGACATTAGAGTTTAGAAAGTGTAATAAATAGTTGAATAAAAAACTAGACTATGATAGAATATCAATTGTGTAATTATTATGGCAAAACATATAGGGGATCACCAAAACCAAAACAAACCAAACAAAACCATGGATTATTCCTGGGAAGTTAAATGAAGCTTCTCAGAAGGAGTGCTATTTAAATTAAGCCTTGAGGAATAAATGGCTTAATCAGACCTGTGTGTGAGTAAGATAACTCTGACAGCAATGTAAAGAATGACAGAGATCTAGAGAAGCGAGAGAGGAATATTTGTTTTCAACATTTTAAAATAAATTTGAATTTATTAATAATTATAAAATTTATTTTTAAACATTTAAATTAATAAAATTTCATTGAAGATGTACATCAGCTAGATTTAGTTTTTAACTTATTACCACATTTGCTGTATGTACATAAAACAACAATTCAGCATGCATCTACAGAAATTAGAAGTATTTTCTAAATGAACATTACCATTGAGCAAAAAAAAAAAAAACACACACAAAAACTTGAAATTCCCTAGAACAGTTAACATTCAATCCATATTGAAATTTCATAATTGTCTCAAAAATGCCTTCTTCAGCTTTTTTCAGTGTGCACACGTTGTATACTGACATCTCTTTAGCCTCCTTTAATATTGAAACAGATCACCCTCTTACATCTTCCTCATGGTATTTACTTTAAGAGACAAGTGCTGTTGTCTTGTAGAATGTCACATAGTCTGGATTTGTCTGACTGTGTCCTTGAGGTGTTATTAAACTGATCTTCACCTCTTGTATTTCCAAAAAAAAAAAAAAGGCAGGTTTAAAGAACTGATTATAGTCACGTGAAATTTTATTTGGTGTAGACTCTTTGGCAAGTGATGTGACACTAGGAAACTCATTAAGTCAGGTGGCCCCTCCATTAGCAATGCTCTACTATTACTTGTTTGGTGCTATGGTTTATTTTCACTTCTCTGTAATATTATTTTGTTTTTATCTTTTCTCTTTTCGAAGGAGAGCTTTGCGTCCACAACTATGCTATAATGAGCATATAGCATATATGTATGTATATGTTTATCTAGGATATAAATCTAAAAGGGGATCTCTAAGTCATAAATTCTGTTCATGTTTCATATTAAGAATAATGAAAGGTTATTTTCCAAGGTAGATGTACCAGTTTACATTCTTATGTTATACTCTCATCCCTTTAATCTTCATTTATATTTACTATTTTCAGATTTTGTCAACTGCTTAATATTAAATAAGATGCCTTTCTAGTTTTATATTTCACTGATACTATAGATAAAGGAGTAGAGCACAAAGGAATTTTGGGGATGACAGCTATGGTAATCATCTTAATTATGGTGAATATATCAAATTGTATGCTTTACATCTATATACATAGTATGTCAGTTATACCTCAATAAAACATAAAAGTCTTTTGCGTTCATAAAGTAAGCCACTTTTTCACAATGTACTATTTAATATGGTTTCTTATTTTTGCTTTGTTTTATTTTAGTGTATTTACTTCTATATTCATTCATAAATGAGATTGATTTCTATTTTGTTTTTACGCCTTGTCCAAAAACATAACCAAGACCACAACTTGTCTGCAGGTAGTTTATTTGGGAAGAGTTCAAAAACATGAGAGAGCAAAGAACATGAGAAAGAGAAAGCCAAAAACAAATACAGATGGAATCACTAAGCTGGTTGGTTACCACAGTGTGTTAACTGTGGCCCTGTCTTGCTAAGGACTTGCTGAATCAGTTATGAGAATTATCTATTTATTTATTTTCTTAGTTTTACTTTTCCTGATATGAACATGTTTAATTTATTATTATTTGCAAAAGAACAATTTCCCCATGATTTGTGAAATAGAATATACATATCTGTACCCAAACCACAAAAAAAGAGGTGGAGGGAGAGAAAAGCAGGGAGCAAAAGAGCAGGTGAGGCACGCAGTGAGAACTTGACAGACAGACTGCTTGCAGCATGTAAAGGACTGGTCCATGGCACATAAAGCTGAAATCAGAGGTAGACCGAGGGGATATGGCATGGAGCACGAGTAATACTGTGATTGTAAAATAGGACTACATCTTTTACTCTCCTCCCAATAAGAGGTGAGTTCTATACACTAGTTACTTAAACTTTCAGCCTTTGCTTTGTTCTTGGAGCCCTCAGCCACTATATTAAAAGTTCAAACATTTAGTGGTCACCATGCTGTGAGGAAGCTCAAGTTACACAGAGAGGCCACAGGTAGGTAAACATTCCTAGCTGATCCTGATCTATAAGTCATCTCAGCCTAGATGAGATGCAAATGAGTATCAAGATAATTCTTGCCTTCTGTTGCACTCCTCACCTGCAGGTATTTTAAGAGAATGTTTCATAGAAATAGCTGATGCTTTCCAGATGGTCCAGATGTTTCTAAGCTGGGTCACCATATACTGCTACCAGAGGAGTGCAAATAGAGATAGGAAATAGAGATAACTATCCAGATGTGCCCTATCAGAATGCCTGCCCCACACAATGAAATGGTTGTTGTTTTATGCCACTTACTTTGGGATAATTTTTATGCTAAAAACTGAAATAAATAATACCTGTCATAGCCATTAAATTTACTTCCTTGTATAGTTCTTATTTGTAGGTAGTAATTAGGTCATATAATGGGTCATATAATGAGTTAGAAGAGTGTTTCTCCATTTATTTTCTCTGTTAGAGTTTCAGGCTTGAACTCTCTGTTCTTAACTCACTTAATTTATTCATTATTTATTACGTTTGGTCTAAATCATCTTGTCATTTATCTATATGTTTTCCTGCCTATTGTTTCAGTTACATTTCCCTGTATTATGAAATTTCATCTTTCAAGGTCTTAACCTTCTGAGATTCAAGAAAAAAGAACAAAAGACTCATAATAACAGTCAGCATCCTTCTGCTTTTTGAAGTGTTTTATGCATGTCTTGAACATGTCTAATCATAGGGGACATTTTTCGAGACTTGGCTTTCTTTAGTTTTTTTTTTTTTTCTTCCCTTTGGACAGACATTCAGTATTGACTCAATTATGTGTAGCATATTTATGAACTAACATCCTTGCTTATATAATTTCCCATCAAGTAACCCCTAGCTATTGGCTACTTTTGAAATATGTTTTGGTTTTACATTTTAAGTGGCAGCAAATTTCAAATACGCATATCAAAACTATTGCTTTTTAAAAATTAACCAGGCTTCAGCCTATTCTCACAGGTCAGAAATGTTAATGAAGAAAAATAACTTTTTTGCTAGGTGTTTCCATATGTATTGTTCATTTCATTTACACAACCACACTTCTTGCTATTTGTTATTATAACCACACTTTGGAGATGAAGATCATGAATTTCATAAGGATTACGTTATTGCGTTGGGTCAATATGGCTAATAAGTTCCACACTTGAAATTTGAACCTAAAATCTCTGATTCCCATGACATATATAAAACACTTAGCCCAGTTCCTGCTGTATACAAAGCAGTCAAGAAATGTTAACTATCAGTTATAATGTTTTTATTCAAGACAATAATTATTATGCATATTTTAGATAGTGTCAGCATTTCTAATTTTTCTAGAAGTCATCTGACAAGATATAGGTTATGCAGTCAAATGGTATTTCCATGTTAATTTACTTTTTTAGAAATTTCAACCAATTTAGAGTCTCACAGGCAATATAGATACGTGTGTCTTTTATACTTTTTACATTGTGTAATTTAATGTTTTATGAAATGAGTAGATGTATTACAAGTTTATTTTAGTTAAAACCAAAACTTTATATCAGAAATGCTCTACATTTTCATTTTATTGATGTGCAACATCCAGAGCCTAACTTCTTTTTTTTAATTGTTTTGTTTCAGACTGTGTAGAGGGAAAGAAAATTTGAAGATTTTGTTATCACTGCGACATTGATTATTCTCACTGATCGCACTTAAAAAATTTTTTTTCTATCTGGAGAACATGTTTCTTCTTTTTATGTATAATTACACATAAATCTGTTTTAAAACTTTCATTATTGCTTTCATTCAGAAATAAGGATCTTCTTATATTTAAGTTTATAACTGTAAATCACGTTTATTTTCCTAGTTATGAGAAACTGTTTTGTTATGATTTTAACATTAGCAGGAAAACTTAGCAAGCCAGTATACAAGGATAAATTAAGTGCTTACACTAATGAGAGGAAATATAGTTTGGAGTAATCTATCATTTTTTGTGTATGGGGAAGAGAACAAGCAAGGAATGTTAGGATAGAAAAAAAACCCAAAAATTATTTGGATAAGCAAACAGAACATTGAGGATGTCTGAAAAAGGGCAGATGAGAGACACTGCCTTTAACCCAACTCTCTCAGATACTTGCAGAGAGGAGTAAAATCCTCTAAGGGGCAAAGTCTATTATTCTGGGCATTGGTTAACAGCAAAGGGAGCAACGGACTGTATCAAAAAGAGGAGAAATAGGACAAGATTGTGGTGTTGAGGAGAATCTTCCAAAGGGACATTTAAAATAAACTTATGATCCAACTTTTAGCTCTTTCACTCAACGCTAAAGTTAGCCTTTGAAAAGTATGAGAGTTTCACTTACATATTATATTTCAGTTCTATCATCTTTAAAAATGGTATCTTAAACTAAATTTTATTTTCCTATCTCATATGCCCTATCAAAGCTCTTTATTGTATTGGGAATATTTACACTATACAACCCTGGTTTCCATTATTTTTCTCTTATTCTCTGAGTGTTTTTTTTTAACAGTGGTGTCCGTCATGAGATGACCTTCCAGTGTCTCTTGAAAATTAATTTTATGAAAAGACTTTAGATATTTCAGATGTATTTATCCAGTAATTATATACATAATGAATTCTGTTAAAATATGTGATATATTTCTTCTTTTTTCCAATTTATTTTGTGTCTCTTTGATATAGAATATAGTCTTGATGAGGGCCTGGAATTGTGTTGTCTAACACTGTATCATCAGTATCATGAAAAAGCATCTGACACATGATAGCATTCCTAATAAATATTTGAGAACTTAATAGCATATGCAATTTTACAAACTAACTGTTCACTTATTTTAACACAAGTGACTTTTTAATCTTATGCAAAACTTAGTATTCTTAATAACTGTATACCACTGCATTATGTGGATTTATCTCACACACACACACACACACTCTAAATACAAAGAGAAATTTATCAGTGTATCAATGAATGATACATAAGTTTTTATATGACTTGTTTTTTCTACTTTACTCCAGCTTTACTTATATCTTAATTTTATGTTCCAGGAAAAACAACTGCTTGGATTTTTTCACATTCAGATTTATGTTTTAATGTTGCTATTCATGTTAGATCCTCTGCCTGGAATGATTTTCTTTTCTGCCATTGTTAGGGCGATTAAATATTAAATATTGAAATGTTTAAGAACAACAGTTTTAAATCCAAATTGATTTGGCTGGAACAAGTATGGCCCCACTAAATATCTCATAAACAGTCCTTTCTAGTTAGTAGACATTTAGGCTTTCCTTTCCCCATTACAAGAAATCCCTTCAAGCTCCTAAAGGGGATGGGAGGAGACAGAAGTGGCAAAAATTACTCTTGCAGTATGCTAAGATT
This sequence comes from Phocoena sinus, assembly GCF_008692025.1. Taxonomy (NCBI): domain Eukaryota; kingdom Metazoa; phylum Chordata; class Mammalia; order Artiodactyla; family Phocoenidae; genus Phocoena; species Phocoena sinus. The sequence continues at coordinate 56,268,354 of NC_045774.1, read as the reverse complement.
TTTCTCTTCAAAAGCCCAGGCCAGTCTTGCCCTCAGACTAACCCCTCTAGTGGACAAGCACAGAGCAGCAAGAAACTACCTCCATGGATGTCTGCATTCTCCCTGTAATCCATCATTCTTACAGTAGGAGGTATGAGTCACCCTGTTTGTGTTTATATTTATATTTCTTTTTAGCATTGGAAAACAACACATAGACATTTATCTGAAGGTTCAGTTTTTCCCAGTGTGAGTCAAGGGAACAAACTTTTTTTAGTGAAGTGAGAATCAGTCTGGAAATACAAATCTATCTCCAACTCAAAAAACAAATACAAAATTTGTATTCAGAATTGAGCAAAATCATAAAGAGAAAAAAAAAGCAGGGCACAGACTAGGGTCACTACGGTCAAATCATTTTGTGAGCAGGTAATAATAGAAAACTTATTTTTGTTTTAATGTTTCACACATATGAAAAAGATGGATTAGATTACATCACAGAGTGTTCCGTTGTTGAAAATACTTCACTGTGACACCTGGGTAATTCCTATCCATCTTTTAAGACATAACCCCTGACTAGGTTGAACTAGGTGATACTAGGTTAAAAGAAAGGCCCCAGTGCATTCACTTTAGTATTCACATGTCTATTACATCATAGATACTAAGTTTAAAAAATTGTTAGTACTTTATATTTCTAGTATGTAAAAATGCAGGCTATGTGTCTAATATCAGTTGAAAATCCAGAGAGTAGAATCACCATTGGAAAGAATACCTTCCCTCACCCTTGACAATGTCTCATGAATGGCAATGTCTTGGATAAACAGGACCTTCTTCTAAGGTAGTGTTTCTCAACTTGTGGGGCCTGGACCAGCCACATCAATAGCACAAAGAACTTGGTAGGAATGTAAATTCTCAGGGTTCTCAAAGAACTACTGAAATAGAAGCCTCAGGGTAGGCCAAATCTGTATTTTTAACATGGCCTCCAAGTGATCTGACTCTCACTAGAGTTTGACAAATAGTGTTCTGGGGCAGTGGCTCATTGTGTAGAGATATTGAAGCCAATTGTGATGTTTTTGAAAATTGTGTATGTGCCCCATCTTCTCCGAAGAGGAAATTCTCATATGCTCCCCTGTAGGTTTTATAGGTCACAGTAACAACTAATAATAATGTCCTGTCCTGTCATAGCATGGGTTTCTCTGATAACTGACATCATGTATGTCTATCACATTTAGTTCTTCTCTGATCAATAATACAACTTGTGCATTTTATTCACATCTTTACACTCCAATACAGTTGGCCTTTAGTAGACAAACATAATGTAAAGAACATTCTATAAAATGAAACAATATCAAATAAGTTTAAAATCAAGATTTGATCTAAATATAAATATTTTTATAATATACCTGATAGCAGGTCTAATTTTTAAAAGACTGAAGAATATAGTTTGTATGTATGCACAAACAAAAGAAAAATAATATTGATATCAGTCATTACTTGATATAATACATTGTTTCATCTACTTTATATAGTTGTCTGAAAGGCATTAAAAACTACTTTCCTCAAAGACACAAATTTCCTACTTAGCCTTTAAATAGTGGTTTCACCACGAAGAAGCTTTTCTGTTGATGGTGATATGATAATATATTTATATTTCAAAATGTGTGCTTAAAGTGAAAAAGAATATCCAGGTGACTTATTGTATCACAAAATTGTAAATGTCATCTATTATGTTTAAGTTAAGCCAATATGTATTAATTTCTATACTTTTACCTTATTAACAAGGATTTTTAAGTAACCTGGAAATGTAGATAAGACAGAGGTCAGAGACAAATTTAATTTATTGGCAGCATTCCAAATGAAGCAACAACACGTATATCTTCATATTGCTTTACCAACTATATAAAAACTAACGTAAAATATTGCTGTTGCTGACTAATATTTTCTTGTTCAAAAAGAAGTAAGTTTGCTTCACAATTTTAGACGTTTTTACCTTTTAACATATTTTGACAGACTATATTACTATCATTTGAATTAATAATGGTATTGCTTTTAATTTTTGTAGATTGAAAGCAGGCAGTAGAGACAAGTTACAGAGACATTACTGTACTAGAATCAGCATCTACTCTAGGTTAATCTGGGATGTTTACACATATTTCATTTTATTCTTCTTTTTTCTCTATATGTTTTCAACATTCAATCCCTATATGAAATTAATTTTGAGGCAATGTCTGTGTATAAAACTCATTAATACATTTCTTTATTCCTCTAAAGATTTCTTTACTTTTAAATAAAATCTATATTCTTTACAATCTTTCTAAAAACATATACTAGAGAGTACTGAAGTCATATTTAATACCACATGAATTTCTTTTAAGCCTGAAAATGCACTTTTACTTTTTCACATAAAAGACAGAAAATTTAACAAGGAAGAGTGTCAATGCCATAGTAAACCATAATATTTTAGTCTAAAGAGTATGCATTCTTTATTTATCTCACCTATGATCAAGGTTGTATCACAGTAAAATTTTAATTAGACCTGCAATAATTTGCCTATTTTAAAATAAGCATAAAGATCAAATTCCTCATATGAAAACAATTGTTAACTTGCACATCATTTCCCTTGTTAATTATATCTTGCTTCACATTTCGAATGAAATTCTCCAAACTTGCATTATTTTAACTACAAATTAATAATAAAGCTCATGGCAAGATGGTTAGTACTCCTAAAACAATGGAATTTAGTTAATATGCTTCTTGTCTTTGGGTGAATTCAACATAAACTAATATTTAGAGGGTCCTGACTATTTTATAATTTCACATTTAATGCCCAATTTGATCCACTTATGATATTTTAATAGACAAACTAGATATGTAAATATACATCAGGCAGCCTATTAAAATATTACTGTATGTACTTCTAGGCTTTTACAATTTAAAATGCTTTCCTGTTTGTATCCTATGTGCTTAAAGTAGTGATTTATGCAGAAGGCATATAATTACGTTTTCTTTATCTGTAAACTATGTATCATATCTAAGGAAGTTGTTTTGTAGAATTTAAGTACATTGACTAAGTTAATACGGCTAAAATTTGCATAGTTCAGAGGCAAACACATTTCACTCCAAATGTATGGCTCGTTTCCTATAGGGCATTATGTCTCTGTGCCTCCACTTAGCACTTTTACTGGTCACTAGAAAGAGTCCAAGTCTTAATAAAGCCCAGGAGAAGGATTTCCTAGAAGTTAAAGCACAGGAAAAAAAAGAGACCAGTTTGGGTGTGTATGTATGTAGTAGCATACAACATTTAGGCAGTTTTAGGTGGATATATTCAAGATAGGTCACTCCCAAAGAAATATTCTTAAAATGACAGAAATATACCACTACTGCTAAGGTGAAAAATCATTTGGTTTTCAATTTTAGAACATTTGGATGAGGAAAGAAAACAGACTTATTGAATCACTATTGTTTGATACTCAACTTTTCAAGATGCCCAAGAAAATAAAAGTTAGTGAAACTGATATTGACATGTCTATTATAAAGCAACGGACAAATATTGTGGCTGACAGGAAAAGGCTTGATACTAAAACTACGGAATGGATTTTTCCATTGTATACTTTTGAGGTGGGTCAGAATGTAAAACAAGGTTTTGGGGATTTTTAATACTTTGAAGCAGCATGAATCTAGGGTTAAATTGGTGGAAGAGATTAAAATTGTGTTGACATGTTTTTAATTGAATATACTTCCTATAATCCTATAGTTCAAAAAGTTATTGATGAGCAGCCGCTTACATAAAGATCAACAATCTGATGGAAGTTAATACAAGGAAATTTACATGGCGAAAAGAGTAGGCAACACATATATGGATCAGTTTCTTTAAAAAAGGCAAATGACCCTAAACCACCTTATAATATAACTTCAAGCATAGATCTCAAGATATACTCAAAGGATTGCTGTTTTAATTCATGATCCTGAATAATGTATTACCAGTCTATAACCTTGGATCATCATTTCTAACATTTAAACAGCTCTGAAAATGCTACTCATCTTTCAATGGAGAAATATGATGTGGTGGATTACACAGTGCCAATGTTCACTGGGACTTTCACATACACGTTTTCTATATAGTAAGTTCATCAGAGCTCAATTCTGTTTGCTTTATATAATAATAATAATAGTAGTAACAGTAATAATGCAATTATTATTCTTCATGTGCTATTTGCTTTGCAACTCCAGCCACATATATTCTCATATATGGGAATTATCTTCTCCCTTTCCCCTTCCTTTTTCTCTCACACTCTCCCCCCAACCCTTTTTTTTTGGCTTTGAGGTGCTAAAAGTTCTGAACTGCTATTTTCCTTTGAGCTTTCTCTAGTGTGAAATATTTTTAAATTTGTTATAAACGTATAATATTTAATAAAAATTGTGTATATATTTTAAATTCAATAAATCATTAAACAGAAGTTTGACATTAATTATGCGTCTATCATCTTGCATTTGTGTCTTGATTTCCCATTTAAAAAGTGAATTCATGGGCTTCCCTGGTGGCGCAGTGGTTGAGAGTCCGCCTGCCGATGCAGGGGACACAGGTTCGTGCCCCGGTCCGGGGAGATCCCACATGCCACGGAGTGGCTAGGCCCGTGAGCCATGGCCGCTGAGCCTGCGCGTCCGGAGCCTGTGCTCCGAAACGGGAGAGGCCACAACAGTGAGAGCCCCGTGTACCGCAAAAAAAAAAAAAAAGTGAATTCATATAACTCATCTCATTCTGTCTTTGCACAGTCTAGTTAGTTTGATTAGTTTTTCCATTTTGCTTATACACATTCTGTACTAGGAGCATAGATTGCCTTATTTATTGTCCTCACCAGGAATATTAGTTCCTCTGCTGCATAAGTGGATGCCTAGTGAGTATATCTAGTAACTCAGAAGACAAATAGGCTGTAAGCACAGAGCAACTGTGTTTCATTCCCAAAGTACCTGTTAGAGTAAAACAATCATTCAGTGTTGCTTATGAAAAAAAGGCATTTCATTTCATAGTCATTTTCATCTCTGAACATATTCAATAATTAAAATGGTGAAATGTAATAACAAGAGAAAAATAATCTATTTAACTTTAAAATTAAGGACCATAAATCAAAAAAATTCTACTTTGCATACAGAATTTTTAAAAGTGACATTTTAATTTTCCACATAAGTCATTTCTAATTAAATGGTGTCATCATAATAAAAAAAGATTATTAAAAGTTAATTTTGAAAGCCTGATATTACCATAAATACTAAGAATATTTGCATTTGTTCTTAGACTGTAATAATGTGACACTAAACTATAATAAGGCTCCTTGTAAAAGTTTTGTCAATATGTTTTGAGTGTCTACTATGTGCAAATCACAGTATTAAAAGCTTTAGGGTCTCGAAAAAACACAAATCCTCAAGGAGCTTAATTACTTTTTGGTAAAAGAAATGATAAAAAAGAGGGACAAAGAAAAATTCTGAGAAGTAAATACTTGCCAAATATGTGGTAAATACTATACCCATCAAAAGCAACTTATTACGAATTGTGTAGGATGACATAGAACACAAATCTGGAAATCTTGGGCATAGAGTTTTAGAAGGCACAGATTTTAGAGACTGAGCCAATAGAATGACGCTGGAGGAGAAAACTGATCAGAAGCAGTAAGAGCTAAAAGGGACAGTTGATCAACAACTTCAAATACTCTGGAGACACAAGTGAAATAGGAGCAGAGAAGTGCCTTGTCAGCAAAGGAATGCCATGGTCTTTGGTGATTTTAATTTCAGTTATTGTAGCTTCAAGTTCTAAAATATATATTTGATACTTCTTTTATAGTTTCCAGTCCTCTGGTGAAATTTTTAACAATGTTCTTTATTCTTTTGATCATATTAACCATACTTATTCTAAAGTCTGCATAATGACGACTGCATTATCTAGATTACTTATACATCTATTCTTATTGTCTGTTGTTCTTCATAGTCTTTTCTGTTTTTACATCTTTATTGGAGTATAATTGCTTTACAATATTGTGTTAGTTTCTGATGTATAACAAAGTGTATCAGCTATACATATACATATATCCCATATCCCCTCTCTCTTGTGTCTCCCTCCCAAGCTGCCTATCTCACCCCTCTAGGGGGTCACCAAGCACAGAGCTGATCTTCCTGTGCTATGCAGCTGCTTCCCACTAGCTATCTATTTTACATTTTGTAGTATATATAAGTCCATGCCATTCTCTCACTTCGTCCCAGATTACCCTTCCCCCTCCCCATGTCCTCAAGTCCATTCTCTTTGTCTGTGTCTTTATTCCAATCCTGCCCCTAGGTTCTTCAGAACCATTTTTTTTTTTTTTTTAGATTCCATATATATGTGTTAGCATACGGTATTTGTTTTTGTCTTTCTGACTTACTTCACTCTGTATGACAGACTCTAGATCCATCCACCTCACTACAAGTAACTCAATTTCGTTTCTTTCTATGGCTGAGTAATATTCCGTTGTATATATGTGCCACATCTTCTATCCATTCATCTCTCGATGGGCACTTAGGTAGCTTCCACGTCCTGGCTATTGTAAATAAAGCTGCAATGAACATTGTGGTGCATGACACTTTTTGAATTATGGTTTTCTCAGGGTATATGCCCAGTAGTGGGATTGCTGGGTCCTATGGTAGTTCTATTTTTAGCTTTTAAAGGAACTTTCATACTGTTTTCCATAGTAGCTCTATCAATGTACATTCCCACCAAAAGTGCAAGAAGGTTCCCTTTTCTCCACACCTTCTCCAGAATTTATTGTTTGTAGACCTTTTTTTTTTTTTTTTTTTTTTTTTTTTGTTTTTTTTTTTGTTTGTAGACCTTTTGATGATGGCCATTCGGACCCGTGTGAGGTGATACCTCATTGTAGTTTTGATTTGCATTTCTCTAATGATTAGTGATGTTGAGCATCCTTTCCTGTGTTTGTTGGCAATCTGTATATCTTCTTTGGAGAAATGTCTATTTAGGTCTTCTGTCCATTTTTGGATTGGGTTATTTGTTTTTTTGATAATGAGCTGCATGAGCCACTTGTAAATTTTGGAAATTAACGCTATGTCAGTTGCTTCATTTGCAAATATTTTCCCCCATTCTGAGGGTTGTCTTTTTGACTTGTTTATGGTTTCCTTTGCTGTGCAAAAGCTTTTAAGTTTCATTAGGTCCCATTTGTTTATTTTTGTTTTTATTTCCATTTCTCTAGGAGGTGGGTCAAAAAGGATCTTGCTGTGATTTATGTCATACAGTGTTCTCCCCATGTTTTCCTCTAAGAGTTTTATAGTATCTTCCCTTACATTTAGGTCTTTAATCCATTTTGAGTTTATTTGTGTGTATGGTGTTAGGGTTGGTTGTTTATCTTCTCAAAGAACCTGCTCTTAGTTTTATTGATCTTTGTTATTGTGTCCTTCATTTCTTTTTTCAGTTTTTTCTGATGTGATTTTTGTGATTTCTTTCCTTCTGCTAACTTTTGGTTTTTTTTTGTTCTTCTTTCTCTAATTGCTGCAGGTGTAAGGTTAGGTGTTTCTTTGAGATTTTTTTTGTTTCTTGAGGTAGGATTGTATTGCTATAAACTTCCCTCTTAGAACTGCTTTTGCTGCATCCCATAGGTTTTGGGCTGTTGTGTTTTCATTGTCATTTTTTTCTAGGTTTTTATATTTCCTCTTTGATTTTTTCAGTGATCTCTTGGCAGTATTGCGGCCTTGGCCGCGCATGCACATGCACGCCCAGGCATTCCCACAGTCTTTTGTCAGACAGTTTTCACTGATTGCATGTTGAGTTATCTTTGTTATTGGTCTTTTAAACATTTTAATTTTGAAATAATTTTAGATATACAGAAGAATTGCAAAGACAGTATAGAGACATCCTATATACTTCTCACTCATCTTCTCCAAATGTCAACATCTTATGACAAACAGTTCATTTATCAAAAGTAAGAGATAAACATTGGTACAAGACTGTTAACTAAACTAACACACTGCATTCAGAATTCCCAAGTCTTTCCTCTGATGTCCCATTTCTGTCCCAGGATACAATCTAGAAGACCATGTTGAGCTTAATCATGATATCTCCTTAGTTTCCTCTAATCTGTGATAGTTTCTCAGGCTTACCTTGTTTTTGTTGACTTTATGATTTTGAACTTCAGTGGCCAAATTTTGTAGAATGTCTCTCATTTGAATTTTCCTAATGTTTTCTTATGATTACACTAGATTATATTTTTTGTAGAAGAATAACACAAATGTGATGTGCCCTTCTCATCATGTCATATCAGAGGGTACGTGTCACCATGACTTATCACTAGTGATGTTAACTTTGATCATTAAATTAACATGATATCTTCCAGGTTTCTCCTCTCTAAAGTTACTATTTTTCACTTTCCATAATTTATCTGTTAGAGCAATTCACTAAGTCCAGCCAGCTTTCAAGGAAAATGTATTTAATGCCTACCTCTAGGAGGAGAGATATTAATGATTTTGTGAATATATGTTAAAATGATCACATCAATTTATATATTTTTGAAAAGATTATATGAAAGTATGCAAATATCTTGTTCCTCCTTAATGTTTGGCTTGCTAATTTAATATTCACGAATGGATCTTACCGGCAGTACTCATTACTGTGGAGTATTAATGGTGATTTTCTATGACCACCTGCCTTCTATAAGTTTTATTGGAATTCTTCTATAATAAAGACTTCCTTTTTCTCTAATTTCTTTATTTTTTCAACGATGTCTCTATTTTATTTTGGTTTCAAAGATGTGTGGATGTTGTTTATTTTATTCTTTGAGTTATAAGAAACATTATTTATTTTGTTGCTCTAACTGGTCCAGTTTTGACCATTAGGAGCTCTTTTGAGGTTGGCTCCTTTGTCCTTTGACATGACACCAATCTTTTTTATTTATTTATCTTTTTGACGAATTTTTTACCTTATGGCACTACAAGAGGCTCCATGCTCATCGTATGCTTTCCTTTTCCTAGCACGAGAATCAGTGATTTTGTCAAGGAATCCTAGTTCTTTTTATTGGAGAATAACTTTTAGAAACAAAGATCTGAGAACTAGATGTGTTCATTACTATTAGGTTGTCACTGGTTATTGCAGACCCTCTCAAGAGAAACAGCTAGAATATGTGTGTGTGTGCATTTATATATATATATATATATGCCTTCAGAGCATTTTCTTCAGAAAATGCCTTCAGCGCATTTTCTAATCTATAAAGAGCAAATTATTTTCTCTTCTGTACAAAATCACACACACATATATATGAATAGATTTTGTACAGAAGAGAAAAATATCTAACATCCCAAACGAAAATTAGAAACAACATCTATGGGAGCCCTTGGCAGAAAGACATTGGCTTTAGGTATTTGGGTAATTAAGTCAAGTGCATAAGCTTGACTCAGAAAGATCTCAAAAGAAATGGTTAAACAGCTGTCCTTCAGTCTTTCCTCTAACATCAAGAATGCCTGAGAATCTGACTCTCCTTAATATTCCTTACTCATGGATAGGAATATATCAGTTTCAAATTAAATGACCATACTACTGAGGTTGTTGTGTAGCCATCTGGTTGTTGAAATTGATTATTTATAACCTAAAATTGATGAGTAGTCATAAATTGATGGGATGTTGCTAAACTAAAGGGTAGGGGCTAGTGATGTCATTGTGAGGGGGTCATGTGACCACCAAAGTAAAAGATCTAAAGGGATGCCAGAGGTGATAATTCCCTAAACAGAAGAGTTTCTTATCCACTTGGCTGCATCTATCTTGATCTGGGTGCCAAGTGAGAGTACGAAGTTCACTATTCTGTTGTGTATATGCTATTGGCTGCCTTCTATGTTTTATTAAAGCTAAATAAACTTGCTTTATTGTGTTGCAGGAGTGTGTTCATCTATTCAAGCCCAAGACTACTGGTGCTGGCAGAGAATAGTGGACATTTCAGCATATATGTCTTTTAATCTCAAAGGTGTTTATAGTAAATTTTAGACAAAATATATATTGAAAAATGCTCCCTTATCTCTAAATCTATTGTCTTTTATTATATACTATAAATTCTAAAATTAATTAAAACTACACATACAATAAAAATAAAGTCCCCAAACTACAAGCGTTTGTTTCAATGCCAATCTGATACACTAATATGGAATTTTATAACATACTTTCAAAGATTAAAATAACTTCTGTCGTACACTTACATCGGAGTTTTATATTGGGGCTTTTTGTGGAATAAAAATATATACTGTTTATAGAAGCATTCATGTGTAAAATATAGTTCAGGAAATATTCTATAAACTTAAACAAGAATATAACTTTCCATTTTAAAATGACTAGTTCCAATTTTTCTACTTTTTGGAATGGTTAAAAGGGCCAAGCATTTTAAAAGACTACAGAAAACAGCATGTTAATTCTTGATTTATTTGTACCATTTTTTTCTCTTTCTATCAGTATGAGTCATAAAAAATAAAAAGTAACATGTAAGTATTTGTATAGCTCTTACTGTATCTCTTCAGGAGTCTAACTGACAGTGGTGCTAGCATCCTAGCAGTTGCCTGGGGTTCTGTCAGAGATTAGTCTGTTGAAGGATAAACTATCTTTAATACATTGCTCTTTCATAATCTCTTAGATTTCTATGATATTACATTATAGTGCAACTCCTACTTCAAAGATCTCAAAGTGCTTCATAGATTTTATATATTTTATCCTCAAACTCCCTCCGAGGTCAAATTGATAAAGAATTATTTCCCTTTTTTTTAGCGATGGGATTACTCTAAACACATAGCAACCACAATGAAGTGTTCAGTGCAAGTAACGCAACCTGCAGTAACAATTATGTGGAGGAATATGCAAAGTAAAATAATCATAACTGGATTTCTAGTTAAAATGAATCTTCCATTTACATTACATCATCATAATTATTAACATAATTGGTAAGAAAACTTTACAAAACCTTCATTATTCAGATATATGCATCTTTTAAAACTAATTCTTTTTTAGTATTTAAAATTTCTTTTTTAATGGAAGTATAGTTGGTTTACAGTTTTGTGTTAGTTTCAGGTGTATGGCAAAGTGATCAGTTTTTCAGATTCTTTTGCATTATAGGTTATTACAAGATATTGAATATAGTTCCCTGTGCTATATAGTAGATCCTTGTTGTTTATCTATTTTATACATAGTAGTATGTATCTGTTAATCCCAACCTCCTAATTTATCCTTTCCTCCAACCTTTCCCCTTTGGTAACCATAAGTTTGTTTTCTATGTCTGTGAGTCTATTTCTGTTTTGTAAATACATTCACTTGTATCATTTTTTTAGATCCCACATATAAGTAATATCATATGATTTTTGTCTTTCTCTGTTTGACTTACTTCGCTTAGTATGATAATCTCTAGGTCTACCCATGTTGCTGCAAATGGCATTATTTCATTCATTTTTATGGCTGAGTAAGACTCCAATGTGTGTGTGTGTGTGTGTGTGTGTGTGTGTGTATATATATATCACATCTTCTTTATCCATTCATCTGTCGATGGACATTTTGGTTGCTTTCATGTCTTGGCTATTGTAAATAGTGCTGCTATGAACATTGAGGTGTGTGTATGTTTTTGAATTAGAGTTTTCATCTTTTCCAGATATATGCCCAGGATTGGGATTGCTGGATCATATGGTAACTCTATTTTTAGTTTTTAAAGTAATCTCCATACTATTCTCCATAGTGGCTGCACAAATTTACATTCCCACCAACAGTGTAGGAGGGCTCACTTTTTCCACAGCCCCCTTCAGTATTTGTTATATTTGTAGTCTTTTTGATGATAGTCATTCTCATCGGTGTGAGGTGATACCGCATTGTAGTTTTGACTCTCATTTCTCTAATAATTAGTAATGTTGAGCATCTTTTCATATGCCTGTTGGCCATCTGTATGTCTTCTTTGGCAAAGGTATATTTAGGTCTTCTGCCCATTTTTTGTTGGGTTGTCTGTTTGATATTGGGCTGTATAAACTGTTTGGCTATTTTGGATAGAAAGCCCAGAAATAAACTCACACACTTATGGTCAATTAATCTATGATAAAGGCAGCAAGAATATACAATGGAGAAAAGACAGTCTCTTCAATAAGTGGTGCTGGGAAAACTGGACAACTACATGTAAAAGAATAAAATAACATTCTCTAACACTATATACAAAAATAAACTCAAAATGGATTAAAGACCTAAATGGAAGACCGGTACTGTAAAACTCCTAGAGGAAAACATAGGCAGAACACTCTTTGACATAAATCACATCAACATTTTTCTGGATCTGTCTCCTAGAGTAATGGAAACAAAAGCAAAAATAAACAAATGAGACCTAATTAAACTTAAAAGCTTTTGCACAAAAAAGGAAACCGTAAGCAAAACAAAAAGACAACCCACGGAATGAGAGAAAATATTTACAAACAATGCGACCAACAAGGGCTTAATTTCTAAACATAAATTTCATATGCACTGGGAAACCAAAATATTCAAGTAACTCGCTTTATTTTTCATCTTTGCTCTACTGCAATGGTTTGGAACCAAATCGGCAACATCTCCAAGGTATGCCTGCGCAGGTAAAATGATTCAATGGTGTTTGAAGTCAGAATGAGGTATTGTTTGGGTCCTAGGGGCCAGGATTGGCTAGGAAAAGGCACTAAGGAACTTTCCTGGGTAAATATGTATCCACGTGTACATATTTAAATGTGCATATGTAAATATTCATTGAGCTGTATACTGAAATTAATACATTTAACTCAGTTTACTGCATGCTTGTTGTATTTCATAGAATGTTTTAGAAAGAATACATCACAAGAACTTCATGTTCATTAAATTAGATTGTATGTGTAATGACCTTTAATACTCCTGTTTCTCACTCCTTTGTATTTTACAAACAAGGACACTAAATCTCAGGTTAAGTAGTCAAGAAGGCATGAAATGAAAGATCTTAGAAATAAGATAATGGCAATGAGACTAGAAGTAAAAGAAGATTTGACAAAACATAGTGACTGGTTATGCGGTCAGAATAAAAACAATTACCCACACAATGTTTTATGTAGATAATGGAGACAAAAGTGATATTAATCAAAAGCAGGATAAACATGTACAGAAGTGGGAAGCTGGAGAATTTATAAATTTGTGTTAAGGCTTGTAGCATTTGTAGTGGTAATAGACTGTTCAATGAGATGTCAAGTGCACAACAGAAACTAAAGGCTCTGAGACAGTAGTCGTGTTATAACTAAAGTGGCTACTTTGGGAGTTAACCGCATATTTGACTATGTGGTTGTCATATATTTTACATTAAATATTTAAATTTTGAAATTTTTAAAAAGTTCAGGTAAACCTAGAAAATGTGAAATACTAGATTTACCTTGAACTTTTTAGGAAAGGTCTGATAGAGGAAGTGAGAGTCTTAAAATATTAGATATAAAAATACATTTGAAAACAGCTTGATAACTAGGTTTAATTTTTATAATTATTATATATTAATTTCTACAAAGTGCATTTAAAATATAAATTTGGCTTACACATTATCTCTTCTTTAATATCTGTTTTTGGTGAATGTATTTGTTTCCTACTGCTGTTTGTAACAAGTTATCATAAACTTAGCTACACAAATTTATTATCTTTATTATTCTTTAGGTCAGAAATCTTACACGGGTCTGTCTCACTCAACTAAAATCAAGGTGTCAGCAGGACTGCATTCCTTTCTGGAAGATCTAGGGGAGAATCCAGTTCCTTTTCTTTTCCAGGTTTTAGAGGGTGCCCACATTCCTTTGGTTCAAAGTCAGCAAAATCTGATGGAGTCTTTCTGACAAAGCATCACTCAAACACGGAAACTTCTGCCTCCCTGTTTCACATTGAAGACCCTTGTAATCACATTGGACCCACTGTGATAATCTCTCCATGTTAAGGTCAGTTGATTAGCACCCTTAATTCTAACCGCTACCTTAATCTTCCTTTGCCATGCAAGGTAACATATTCACAGATTCCAGGGATTAGGATGAGGACATCTTTTAGGGGCCAATAATCTGTCTACCATTCTGGGTACATTAGGTTCCTCCTTGAAATTTTAGTCTAGAATATCAAAGACGTAGCATGTCATAATTCATATACAAAATTTAATTTCACGTTGTCAACTCTAGGTGCTGTCTGTGGCTTTGGTAATTTGTTGGTCATGCTTGTGGAAGACAAACTGCACTATAAAATTTTAATATGTACCACTCTGACTTTTTAACATGAAAATATTTAAACAAATTGAGTAAAAGAATAAAAGATCTTAATATATCTAGCTAGAAATGGTAATTTTGACCTTTATATTTCTTCTTCTGTGTTTACCACTTGTTCATTTAGATTTATCTCTATTTTTCCAATCTCCCTTGTTTCCATAAAACAGTTCACAAATATTGCTAATCATAAAAAAGATGCTATGCGTGTCATAAGAATATAATAATTATGCCAAAGGCCTTAGATTTCTCTATAAAGACCAAAATATATTTGTTTATATACAACTGTATTAATAATGTTTTTAATACTAGATAATTTCATTCAGGTGTCTTTAAGAAAAATATATGTTTCCTAAAGTTCCCTTAAAAGTATTCATTTCTTGAAAACCAGACACTTGCCACTCTGAGCTTTATTTCCAATTTTAGTTAATTGTTACTCAGTTCCAACTTGAAATTGATGAGAGCTTCTCAATAAAAAGCAGTATTGAAGACAAGACAGAAGACAGTTAAATGGGAGAATTCTAAAGTATAGAAAACCCCATAACAAAGAAATACTTTGTCTACATAATTACTCTGGAACTATTATTGCCTGAAGAAGTGCTAAATAACACTAGCGTAGGCAACAGTGAATAGTAGCATGTGGACCTAACTCACAGAACCGGGTACGGTTATATTTGAAAATGATAAGTAAATTCTTATCATAAATTCTTATATTTGAAAATGATAAGTAAATTCTCCAATTTGCTGAGTACACCTCAGTTTCTGGGAAAAATAATTTCATAATTATACATAATTTTTAGCCAGTGTACACTGGTGAGTATATATATGTATGTTAAAGTTGAGGGAACAATTGCATCAAAAACACTGTAATTATAGTGGGGAAAATTTCACTGCTTGATTTCTTTTTTTTAATATGGTTCTCTCCTTTTAAGGTATAAATAAATAACTCAAGGAAATGAAATAAAACCTTAAGTTTTCTACTTTTCAAGTTTTAATATGTCCTACTATTTTAATATTTACCTATTAACTTACTATCAGCACATGATTTGCAATGTCTTTCTCCTTGTTAGTTTACATGTTTTACTTGGGAGTGGATAAAATGGATTTTCCTACACAGCAGAGGATAAAGAATCTGTTTAGGGATACCTGCATATCACTTCTGATCTTTTTCCTCCTCTTTCCCATGCCCAGAGAAGAATATGTGTCCTTGCTGGCCCAAGTGTAGAGGGTTTGAAGTAAGAACTACTACAATATTTGACAGTTCAAATCTCCCTTAATGACATAGATTGTCATCACAGTAGGAAGTAGAACAGTAAACAATGAGGAAATATGTAAACTCAGATTAGAGATTAGCAATTCAAAACCTTAAGAAGATATTTTGTATGTTACATGGAGCACTAAAGATGGCATAATATAGGTAGAATGTAATACTGTTATGGTCATATGATCATCCTAGCTGATGCAACAGGACATCAAAATAAATGAAAAGAATAAAGAATCTGGTTTATTCATAGAGAATATGACTGTGCCTTTAGAAAATCTTAACTAACTAAATAAATAAACAACCAGAAATAACATGGGAATTTAACAAGCCTGCAAAATACCAGGTTATTACACAAAACATATTATTCCTGAATACTAGTAATAAAAATATTGGCAAATGAAATGTCAAACATACCTTTAGCAATACCCTAAACATGAAATATTTAGGGTTAAATTTAATGAAATATGTGTGAGATTTGTACACTGAAATCTATATAGTTTTCCTGAATTATGTGTTTAAGAGTCTAGATAATTACAGAAAAAGAGATACCATATTCATGAATTAGAAGACTGTAATTTTAAGATGCCAGTTCTCCCCAAATGAATCTACAGATTCCGCATAACACCAATAAAAATTCCAACAGGTTTCTCTCTCTTTTTTATTTTTTTAAGAAATTGATCATCTTACTCTAAAATTCATATAGAAAGGCAAAGAACCAAGAATGAGCCAAAAACTATTTTTTACAAAATAACATATTTTGAGGATTCATAATGCTTTATTTGAAGACATGCTATAGAAAGATCCAGCTATCAAGGCAGTGTGGTATTGACATAAGGGGAATCATGTATATGTACGGAATAGATTGGAGCATATAGAAATGTGAGAGTAGACTTCTCTAGCTTATTCTCCATCTTAAGAGAAACCATTTAGTCTTTCACCATTAAGCATGTTGGTAGGTTTTATATACTAATCTTTAATGAGATTCAGGAAGTTCGCTTTTATTCCTAGTTGTTAAAATTTTATTATGAATGAGTATTAAACTAGTCAAAAAATTTTTTATGTATTTATATGAGCATCTAATTCTTCTCTTTTATTTTTTTAATATGGTGAATTACAGTTTTTTTTTTTTTTTTAAGTTAACCCAAACTTGCTTTCCTTAAATAAACCCACTTGGTCATGACATACTGTCCATTTACATATGGTTGCATTTGATTTGCTAATATTTTGTTTTTGATTTTTTTGTTGAGGTTTATGAAAGTTACTGTTCCGTAGCTTTCTTTTCTTGTGAACTTTTGTCTGGTCAGAGTGATACTGGCCTCATAATATGAGCTGGGAAGTGATCCACCTTTCTCCAATTTCTGACAGAGTTTGTGTAGATAATTTTACACATTTATTTTTTTCTTAAATACATTTATTTTTGATGAAATTTTTATCAGGGAATCCATCTGTGCCTGAAATTTCCTCTGTGGAAAGTTTTTAAATTATAAATTTATTTTATTTAATAGATATAAGACGACTCAGATTTCTATCCCTTACTTTTGTTTGGTAGTATGTACATATCAAGTAATTTATTTCATCTTTGCCAGAGGTCAAAATTTTTTTTTCTCTAAGTGTTCAGATATAAATATTTTAGGCTTTGTGGGCCAAGACAACATCAAGGTAATTAAGTAGATACTTCCATACAAAAAAGAAATTTTAAATATGATAATAGATTATAATTTTTTGTAATATACATCTACTACACTTTGTAACACAAGTTGACTAACAAGAAGAATTAAAGTCTTTCCTGGGGGATTACATTTCACTTAATTGGAGTGAAACACTATAGAGTTATAACTGTTTTACAGCAATTTGTAGTGTGCAGAAGAGCAGTGATGATGAGAGCATATATTCAACTTTGCCGTTATAGCATGAAAGCAGCCATAGACAATATACAAATGAATGTGTGGCTGTGTTCCAATGAAACTTTAATTATGGGCACTGAAATTTGAATTTCATGTAATTTTCATGTGTCAAAATATGATTCTTCTATTGATTATTTTTCAATCATTTAAAATTAGCCCTTAAGCTATACAAAAATAGGCTGTAGGCAGATTTGGCCTATCGCCTGTAGTTTACCGACCTCTGTTGTAGGCTGCCAAAATTATTGACATAAATGTGTTCTTAATATTGCTTTATCGGGATTTTAGCATCTGTAGGTTCTCCTGTGATGGTGCACTTTTCTTTCTTGATATCAGCAATGTATTTTCCTGTGTTTTATCCATCCAAAAGAATCCTCTGAATAAATCTTGCAATTACAGATTAATTCTAGTAGAATACAATTTATCAAATTTTTCATCAATATTTTAAAGCAAAATAAATGCAGTTTTTTGATTTTCAAAGTGTGATGGTTAATTTTATGTGTCACCTTGACTGGGCGAGGAGATGCCCAGATAGTTGGTAAAACACTGTTAAATTATTTCTGGATGTGTCTGTGAGGGTGTTTGTGGAAGGTTAGCATTTGATTCAATAGACTGAAGAGATCTGCCCTTACCAATGTGGACCTACAAGATCCAATCCACTGGGGACCTGAATACAACAGAAAGAAAAAGGAAGCGTGAATTTTCTCTCTCATTTCTTGAACAGAGATGTCCATCTTTTCTGCCTTCAGTTATCAGAGCTCTTGGTTCTCAGGGCTTCAGCCTCAGGCTATGAATTACACCACTGGTTCCCCTAGTTTTCAGGCAATTGGACTTGAATTGACTTGTATCACCAGCTTTTCTCTGTCTCCAACTTGCAGACAGCAGATTGTGGGAATTCATGGCCTCGATATCTACATGAACTAATTCCTATAATAAATCTCCTCATATATGTGTGTGTGTATTTATATATACCCAAATATATCTTACTGATTCTTTGTCTCTCTGTAGAACCCCAATATACCAAGTTTTGTTTGGGGATAAATATTTTCAGTAATTGAATATTATTCAATAATTGAATATTAAATAAGACACACATTTTCAAAGTTATTTCTTTCCATGGGCAGAAGCCTCTAAGAATTATAGAATATATCCATAGGAAAAGATTGCAGCAATGCAAGTGCCAGGAGGTAGGGTCATGTGCTATAGCAGCAGAGGATTGAATGAAGAGATGGAAGCAGATCTAAGGATTATTTTAGAGGTAAAATCATATGCATAAAAGCAGGTCTCTAATGCTTAAAATTAAAAAGAACATGTGGAGTTGATGGCAAAATTTAGGAAGGCATATAAAAACTTGAAATGAAATTATCATTCAATTAAAGAACACATTGGTGAGATGTAGAATTTGTTTCATCTAGAAAACAGGAGGAAAAACTCCACTAAATTTTTTTTATATTCTGGGATAGAAGAATCAAGTTGACATTTTAAATCAAGTTCTTCTGGATAAAACTAAATTGATAGCATTACTTAAGCTAATCATGTTCATTAGTCTTTTAAACTTGATGTGGTATTGAAACTTGTGAACATTTCTAAACATTTAAAAACCTAGAGACATATTTATTTGAGAACAATTTAATGTTATATTTTAATACAAATAATTATGCTCCCCAGGGGAATAGAATTTCTTAATTATTTTATTATAAACTTTTTAAAGCTTAATTTCCTCCAAATAAGTACAGAAATATATTTTAATTAAATAGTTCATTAATCTTTATAAAGGTTATTGTTTTTAGTCCATGACCTTCACACTATATTATATATACTTTGAGATTAGCTAGTTTTTCCCACAGGTAGGAGATGTCAGGGATAGATTTCCATTTTAGGGATTAAGCATGTGAAACACTACATGGCTGATTACGTTATCTAAACCAGGATATTACCTCAGAATTTAAAACTTTGAACTTTTATGCATGTGCTCTAGCCACTAATTGTTTCCTTCTATTTTGCCTTGTTCTATCTTCTTATGACCTTAAAAGTAAATTCCAACAAGTTACTTATTTCTAGTTTGATTTAATATACCATATGCAGTACAGGGATTATGTACCTACATTTCTAATCCTACGTTGAAGGTCTTGATTTTCATTTTTACTTGTGTTCACTGCATTCTGATTCTCAAGAGATAAAGATACACATTCTTTTTTTCCTGCAACTGATTATAGAGTGCTGTGTCATATATTGCCAGGATTGCTTAGTAATAACATTCATCATGTTACTTTCCTAAAATCTGAAAAAAAAATCTGAATTCCAAAAGATATCTCTTTGCACATGGTTTGGGCAATGGGTTGTGGATTTGTGAAAACAAATCTATAGCCTCTGTACAGAGTGTAGACCTTGATTCCCTGCTGAGAGTTTCTCTGTCAAAATGACCTGTGTTCCATCTGCTTTTTCTATACCTCTTAAAGTATCTCACTCTCATGACTCAATTCCTTATTTTAATATTTTATTCTCCCTACCTTTCATCAAACAGTAATAATGTTCCCAAGGGATCACATATCTGGTAATTTTTTTCAGAGGAGACCTTTCTATGATCTACCATTGTTTATTCATCATCACAGTTCCCCCAATTTTTATTGTTTTTACATTTTAATGGTGAAACCATCCTGTTATACTAGCCTCTGCTGGGTTCTTCATGCACTCATTCATGAGCTCCTCTGAGGAAATGAGCTATGACTTGAAGGAAGAGTAGGAATCAAGATGAAGGTAGCATATGCAGCTGAATATTTCAGGATGATTGAAAAATATTTGTACAGTTCCTGAGAAAATACTTATCTTAGTAGCTTGGTTAAAAGTGAAAGAATGTTAACATGATTGAAACATAGGGGCTAAGGGTGGGCATCAGCAAGATACAGACAATATCATCCAGGGAAGTAGTATAGAGTTAAGAAAGGAAAAATAGAACGTTATACAGAGAAACAAGTACTGAGGGTGTAGTAAGAGAAAAAGAAGCTTATTTTAAAAATTAAAAAGTAGCTGGAGAAATGGCCTGAAAATCAGGGTTTTGTAACTGGAGTAAATCGAAGTAAAAACATCAAGGCAATTAAAACTATCAAAAGCTAGAATGTGGTCTGATGACACAATATAAAAGTACTAATTAACACCAATTGCATTAACCATAAGTAGGTAACTATTTCAATGAGAAAGTGGTTGGATAAGGAAAGGAAGAAAGTGAAGTATTTGAGGACTTCATTAGGAGTGTGGAAGTAGAAAAGTCAAGGAAAGATCATTTCTGAAGGGGACCAGAGAGACAGGCTGGCACTTACAGTATGGTACAGGGTAGAGGAAGAATCTGTTTTTTCACAAAATTTGCAAGAAGGTTTGTGTTTAAATGTTGATGTGAAGAACCAGTAAAAGTGAGAGGGTGAAAATGAGAGATTTGGCATAATATGTCAGATTTTTGGAGTGAAGTGGAGGCTGACATAGATGGTAGCCTTGATCTCAAGCACAAGTGGAGGGAGGTACATTTCATCTATTATATATGAAAGAAGGATGGGTGGACAGATGGATGGAAGGATGGCAATAAGTTTCCGAAAGAGTACAGAGGAATGAATGATGACGTGCTTGATAGAGGCTATCTTCTCTGTCAGGAAGGGGCCGTCTATCCAGAGTGAGTAGAAAAGTAGTGGATAAAGGGATTTGGGTAAGTGAACACATTTTGAAAGAGCCTTGAAGGATAATGAGAGATGGACTTACTGGAAAAACAGAAAGATTGCCTGGTAGCTCTAAAGGGCCGTGAAGATGAGAGACTAGGAATTTTGGGTGCTAATAATACATTATATATTCAATGATATTTTTTCTCTGGTCAAGTTCAGCTTGGTAAAGGGGTGAAAATGGCATATATTTTGGTTACTCTGGACTTGAAATTTTATATATTGCAGTTGTGGGTATAGACAGGGCCTTGGTTGTGGAGAATAGCCTATATAGGAAAAGAAGAATATACAACAGGGTTTATAGACTGAGAGAAAGGAAAGGAGTTAGAACCTGGATGTTTGATAAGATTAAAAAACAACTACAGAGTGAACAATTGGTAAGAATTAAATGAACAGTATTATTGTCAGATATTAATTTTGATTTTAAGATTTACAAATAAAAGATTCACTCAAAAATATTTATTGAGCAACTCCTGTATAAGAGAAATTGTCCTTACCATTGTGGAAATGAAGGTGGGACAAGTTTTACCCTCTTATGAAGCTGAGATTCTAGCCAAGTGGATAATATCAAAATAAAAGAATAATGTGGTCTGATAGTCTGCACTGCAGAGGTGACAGGGTAGAAGAAAACACTTCCCACCTCCCTCAGCCAGGGCAGTTGTTTAACAATGCAACACAGACAGCCTCAGGCATTTCGGTGTGTGCTGTCCAACTGGGAGAGTCAATCATCAGCTTACAACACAGCAAGGTATTTCTATGCTGAACAGGATGAGAATTAATCCCTACCTTCACCACAGCATAGGTCAGACCCGGGATCCTGACCCCGGCTCAGAACTAAGATCAGAAAGCTGCAGGGTCACAAAGATACACAGAAAAGCCACTCTAAAGCTAACTGGTAATAAGTGGACAAGCTATTACAAAGAAAGTGTTAGAAGCAGTCAATCTGCTTTCAATTTGATTGATTGAAACTCTATTTTTAGTGAATACTGAGGATGTCTATTAACAAAGACTGATAATATGGGTCTTATACATGGGAGGGATATCCTAATATAAAATTGCATGTGATAAAAATCATCAAAGAAAGGACATAAGACAAAGAACAAAACTTAGAAAAGATGTGAATATGATCAGAATAAAGACATTTTCCCTTGGTACGCCATATTTAGGATTTTTGATAATTCCTTATTGAGAAGATAATTATAAATTATTATTAGAATGCAAAAGTTTTGGATTTGTTTGTGCTTATATTATGAATATTTTAATGTGTTTATAGTCTAAGTTCACTGTATGTGTTAATCATTCTCAACCATAATTTTTATTGACCTCATAGCATCTCTACATCTTCTCGATATTGTAATTTAATAAGTATCTAAAATTGTCGACCTATGTGACTTTTAGTGTCTAAAATGGGCATATCAGTAACTGTGAACTGTGTAACAAATTATTTCAAAACTTAGTGACAGGAAATAATCTTTCATTTTGCTGGTGTCTAGTAGCAAATGTCGAGAGAAAGAGCCAGTTCAAGCATGAGAGCCATTTCACCTTTATGACTTAGACTAGGAAGTATTATAATACAGCATCATTTTTATATATTCCTCGAGGCATAGAATTCTGCACCAGTTCAAAGGGAAAACAGATTTTGACACATTTCTGGAAGATCATATAAAACTGCAATATTCCTGTGGCCGTTTTTGAAAAATGTAATCTGTCCCAGTGGGTAATATTAAGCAGTATTCCTTAGAGTTGTTTTAAAAGAGGTTAATTTTTTTTTTTTTTTTTTGCGGTATGTGGGCCTCTCACTGTTGTGGCCTCTCCCGTTGCGGAGCACAGGCTCCGGATGCACAGGCTCAGCGGCCATGGCTCACGGGCCCAGCCACTCCGCGGCTTGTGGGATCTTCCCGGACTGGGGCATGAACCCGCGTCCCCTGCATCGGCAGGCGGACTCTCAACCACTGCGCCACCAGGGAAGCCCTAAAAGAAGTTAATTTTTGATAATTCCCTGGCAGTCCAGTGGTTAGGACTCTGTGCTTTCACTGCCAAGGGCCCAGGTTCAATTCTTGGTCAGGGAACTAAGATCCCAGTGTGGCCAAAAAATTTAAAAAATTAAAAAAAAAAAGGTTAATTTTTTAAGGTTTTGTCACTGTTTACTTGTGCTTTGTACTGTAGAAGCACAGTGCATTCATTCTGTCTATAATGGCACCGAATAATGCTTTATAGAGTAGTAGCTGAGCGGTCTCTTTAAGGGCAACCTGGAGTTTATCAGGTAAAGTAAAATGAATTCATTCTATCACCTGTACATATGGGAGAGAATAATGGCCTATTCAGAGAAGGGTCACTGTCTATAGTAAAGAAAGAGGAGGTTGGAAAAGTCACATATTAGTCTGTCCAAGCAGTATTTAAAAGAATAATCATGCATCATTAGTGATAGAACTAAGCTCAAAATGGATTAAAGACTTAAATTTAAGACCTGAAACCATAAAACTTCTAGAAGAAAACATAGGCAGTATGCTCTTTGACACTGATCTTAGCAATATTTTTTTGGATATATCTCCTCAAGGAAGGGAAGCAAAAGAAGAAATAAACAAATGGAACTACATTGAACTAAAAAGCATTTGCACAGCAAAAGAAACCATCAACAAAACAAAAAGGCAACTTACTAAGTGGAAGAAGATATTTGTAAATAAGATATCCAACAAGGACTTAATATCCAAAATATACAAAGAACTCATACAACTCAACATCAAAAACAAATAAAAAAATTAAGAATGACTAGAGGACCTGAAAAGACATTTTGTCCAAAGAATCCATACATATGGCCAACAGGCACATGAAAAGATGCTCAATATCACTAATCATCAGGAAAATGTTCCCTGATTTCAAACTATACTACAAAGCTACCGTAATCAAAACAGTATGGTGGTACAGAAAAATAGACACATAGAGCAGTGGAACAGAATACAGAGTCAAGAAATAAAGCTATATTTAGATGGTCAATTAATCCAGGACAAAGCAGGCAGGAATATACAATGAGGAAAAGACATCTTCTTCAATAAATGGTGTTGGGGAAACTGGACAATTACATACAAAAGAATCAAACTGACTACGTTCTCATACCTTATAATTATTTTTAAATAGATTATTTATATTTATTTTTCTTTTTGCTTTCTTTCTCAACTCCTATCTTTTGCTTATCTGGCATGATAGATATTTAATTACAATTCATACTTGAAAAAGAATGATAGTCTATGGACTTGTGATAATTCCTGAATGCTGTGGCAAATGTGATAACTATTTTTAATAAAATTTAACTATTTGTCTGAATACAGTAAACCTTTTGGTGTGCCTTCAATTAAATATCCAGGATACACTTTTTTGAAAAGACTAGAAGAGAGTACTAAACAGTGGACTGTATCCATAGACTGTGCACACTAGTTTAAAAACCTATGTTCTAGCTCCTATTTTGATCCTGATATGTGATCTGGCAGAGACCTCATTCTTAGATTTAGGTTGTCCCACCTCTAAAGTGAGTAGCCTATTGCTAATACTGCACCATGTGTTACCAAAAATTATAATGGGTGTTAAATGAAATGACTTTGGAAAATGATTGATCAAACAGAGTTAAATATCTTTAATTTTTAGCCTTTAAGATTCTAATATAATTATGAATCTAAAGTTAAAGGCTTCTATGTGGTATTTCCCAAATTATTTGACTACATAATAACATAAAAGTGTTTTCAAGAATACTGATTTTATATGGACTTAAGGAGAAAATCTATACTGTTTTATAATTCCAACAATAATTTTATTAGGAAAGAGTTTGGGTTAAAAACAATTTAAATAAAATTTAAACAAATATTTTTTCTGAGATCTTTGGGAGTGATCTAAGTTTAAACTTTTTCCTGATATTATTATATTTATGTGATATATTTTAAATAATTGAGAAAAAATATACAATTTCAAAATAAAGTAAAACTCACTCCAAATGTAAGGCTAGACACTATAAAACTCTTAGAGGAAAGCATAGGAAGAACACTCTATGACATAAATCACAGCAAGATCCTTTTTGACCCACCTCCTTGAGTAATGGAAATAAAAACAAAAATGAACAAATGGGACCTAATAAAACAAAAGCTTTTGCACAGCAAAGGAAACCATAAACAAGATGAAAAAACAACCCTCAGAATGGGAGAAAATATTTGCAAACAAAGCAACTGACAAAGGATTAGTCTCCAAAATATACAAGCAGCTCATGCAAATCAATATCAAAAAAACAAACAACCCAACCCAAAAATGGGCAGAAGACCTAAACAGACATTTCTCCCAAGAAGATATACAGACTGCCAACAAACACATGAAAGAATGCTCAACATCACTAATCATTAGAGAAATGCAAATCAAAACTACAATGAGGTATCACCTCACACCGGTCAGAAGGGCCATCATCAAAAAATCTAGAAACAATAAATGTTGGAGAGGGTGTGGAGAAAAGGGAACCCTCCTGCACTGTTGGTGGGAATGTAAATTGATACAGCCACTATGGAGAACAGTATGGAGGTTTCTTCAAAAACTAAAAATAGAACTACCATATGACCCAGCAATCCCACCACTGGGCATATACCCTGAGAAAACCATAATTCAAAAGGACACATGCACCCCAATGTTCACTGCAGCACTATTTACAATAGCCAGGACATGGAAACAACCTAAATGTCCAACAATAGATGAATGGATAAAGAAGATGTGGTACATATCTACAATGGAATATTAGTCATAAAAAGGAACAAAACTGAGTTATTTGTAGTGAGGTGGATGGACCTAGAGTCTGTTATACAGAGTGAAGTAAGTCAGAGAAAAACAAATACCCTATGCTAGCGCATATATATGGAATCTAAAAAACTGGTACTGATGAACCTAGTGGCAGGGCAGGAATAAAGACGCAGACGTAAAGAACGGACTTGAGGACACAGGGCGGGAACAGTCAGCTGGGAAGAAGTGAGAGAGTAGCATTGATATATGTACACTACCAAATGTAAAATAGATAGCTTGTGGGCATGTGCTGCATAGCACAGGGAGATCAGCTCAGTGCTTTGTGACGACCTAGAGGGGTGGGATACGGAGAGTGGGAGGGAGACGCAAGAGGGAGGGGATTTGGGGATATATGTATACATATAGCTGATTCACTCTGTTGTACAGCAGAAACTAACACAACATTGTAAAGCAATTATACTCCAATAAAGATGTAAAAAAAAAAATTACAAAACACAGAAAAATATGGTTAACATTTTTCTCTACTCCAATATATTTTATATTTATATCCATTCTTTTAGAAAAGAGAGGTCCCATTGTAAACACATTTTATATCATGCTTTTTGTAAATATAATATCAATGGTATTTTTGTTTTTATAGAAAACATTATGTTAATTGTAGTATCTTATATTACAATTATTTAATAAACTATTACACTAATTTTTAAACTTATTTTATTAAGAGGAAAAATGAGATATATGGCAAACACTGAGTATTATTTAGGCAAGTGTTTAAGTTTGTTATGCAGAACTTAGAAGTGATCTAAGGGGTCTCTGCAAGTGATGGGAACTGGGGAGAGCTGAAGAGGTGAAGGCCACTGATGCTGTCATCAGGTCATAGTAGAGCCCATCTATTTTATGTTGGGTTTCATATGACATTTTATTTGAATGAAGGGTTCTAGAAAATAATTAGAAAAAATCAGTGATCTACATATGTTGGTTCACAATCAAAATTAAGCATAATTTTATTTTTTACTGCTATTTAAAATCTTTTCTTTCATTATGTCCATAATTATATATTGATATACATTATTTAGTCATACCCCTTATTTTTATATATAACAAATTTTAACTTCTATTTTTTAAGCCTACTATGTGAACAAAAGCCTATTTTAATTATGCTGCTTTGTGAAACAGTACTTTTCAAGTAAAATATGATAAATATGTTTAAATATAATCATTGAAAAAGAACATTGGGTTGATCTTAATAAAGTCAACTGAAGTAAGAACTAAAGTCAAATTCTTAGCCACGTAAAACTTCAGCTAAATAATGAGGAAACAGAAAGGGGTCAGCTTGTTCACTCCCATTATTGCTGTCATTTAGGAACATTGATTCTAAAAAACAAGTAGAAAAATAATATCACCAAAGGCTTCGGACAAGGCCTTTGTTTTCCAACCCTCTGTCTCAGATCCTAGAGCGGAGAATCGAACAAAGGGGCAAGGATGGAATGTGAGACAGTTCTCCACTACTCTGCCACACTATTTTGGAGCCACCACCCTATATTGTCTTGCAGGTAGGGAGAAGCTTTGTAACTGGACATCAAAGCAAATGAAGTGCTCTGAACTAGACTGATGTCAATAAGTGAACTTGCTTCTCACTGGGAAATGAAGTTCACTTAACACAGCTGATAGCAACTATTAGAGAAAATGCAAAAACAATAGCAAAACAAATAACCCCAAACCAAAAATCTCATGCAAGTTGTAGCTCAATGATCTGAAACTCCTCCATCACACCAGGTTTTACTGGCAACCAATTAATGAATTTCAATTGCAGCTGGAGTAAAATCTAAACCTGGGCCATGGGCCACAGAGCCATAGATCATCCAGTTCCTATTTATTTCTCCAAACTCATCTTGGGCTCTTCTCCATCCTGCTCAGTCTTTTTCTTTCTACATTTAAAATTTTGTTTTTGTAAATTTTTGTTTTTATTTCCAAAGTTACAAAAACGTTGCAAGAATAGTACAAGAAGTTTCAATACACCCTTTCCCTGATTCACACATTGCTTTCATTTTGCACCATTTGGTTTTCATTCTCTCTGTGGCTCTGTCTCTTTTGTTCACTTCCTCTGCACTTGTGCACATGCATACTTTCACGTGGTATTATTTTCTGAACCACTATATAGTCTGCTGTAGACATTAGGCACAGCTGACAACACCCTACCCAAGCCATTCTAGGATAGAGGCCTCTAAAATAACTTATTTTAAACAACCCAGATAAAGGAAAAATCAATTTCCCTACAACTTTCCTTTTATTCCCTAGCTCTTCGACTACACACTGAGGCTCATGCTTCTCAGTTCATGTAAGAAAGATCTTACACAATCAAGGTGCTAGAGGGAAGACAGGCAGTTTAAACCCCAGATAGCTTCATATTATGGTTCTGTTTCACTTACTTATTTTGATTGATTGACTGATCTGAAGTGGGAAACAAAAATGTAGGAATTAGAAACCCTGGCTAATAAAATAGAATTGACAGGATCTAATGACGGTTTAGTGTGACTGGAACCTTTGTTACTAAATCTTGTTTAAGAAAAATTCAGCTTAAAGTATTATTTAGTCAGATAATTTGAATAGTCCAAAAGAAATCAAGATAGGCCAGCGAGCCAAGGCCGGATTATCTTATGATGCAGCATGGCTTGATCATTACTCATGAGCATATTTCTTTTAAAAAGTTGTCAGTAAAACTGCCTTCTTGTCATTGCTGCACTTCAGATCATCAGTGTTTTTAGCAGCTGTGGAACAATAAAGTCCTTAAGGGACTGAGAGTCCCTAGAAAACAGACAGTGTCTTTATCCCAAAATGACTTATGTCCTTTTGATGTGTTAGGGTTCATATGGAGCTCTCATGTAGGAAATGAGAAAATAGGATCCATATTCGGGGTAGATCTTTGGTGAGCAGAATGCCAAATTATTAAAAAAATTTTTCAACTGGCATGTCTGCAGTCACTTGGAAGATAAGGTACATCTCTACAACCCTTGATTGTCTTCCAGATTCTACAACACAATTATATAATCCTCACCCAATTTTAGCCAAAATTCCACTCAAAAATTCCAGAAAGAAATCAGTAATATATTACTCTTTTTACAATGTATCACTGGAGCAAAAAGGAAGGGAGAAAATGTGAGACAGAGAAAGGGAAAGACTAAAATCTACTTATTACTCATACAGAATATACAGACTCTAATGAGAATGAAGCTGATCAACTACTTGGACTGATCAACTTTAGATAATATGTCAGAGTATTGTTGGGAATGGGGTTAGAGGCTTTTTTTTTTTTTTTGCGGTACGCGGGTCTCTCACTGTTGTGGCCTCTCCCGCTGTGGAGCACAGGCTCCGGACGTGCAGGCTCAGTGGCCGTGGCTCACAGGCCCAGCCGCTCCTCAGCATGTGGGATCTTCCCGGACCGGGGTGCGAACCCACGTCCTCTGCATCGGCAGGCGGACTCTCAACCACTGTGCCACCAGGGAAGCCCGAGATAGAAGCTTTTATTATAAAGACAGTGAAGAACTAGGAAAATATAGTGTACTCAAAGCCAAAGTAATGATAAATTCTATGGAGGAGAGGTTGACAGATTTCCTAAACAATTATAAAGGAAAAAAAAGAAAGGAATTAGAAGAGATAAAATGGAGACATTTGAAATAAACCATCTTTTCCCCAAAACTACTAGCTGTGAGAAAAGAAAAATATACCAGTAGTGAGATTAGCTACAGTCCTTCCTTTCTTTCCTCCCTCCTCTTCCCCTCCTCTCTCCCTCTTTCCACCTCCTCCCCCTCCTTCTTCCCCCTTCCCCCCCATCCTCCTCTTCATCCTCTTCTTCTTCCCCCTGCCTCTCTCTCACTCTGTCCTTTCAAATTCTAGTGCATTATGAAGGCTAGTGGCTCAGGAAAAGGAGAGATTAAACAGATTTAAAGAGAGAGAAAACCCCAGCAGCACTGAAAGACACATGTTTTTGCTACCTTAAGGTTAGCTGATTTCTTCTCCTTTTGTTATTTCTAAAGAAAAGGATTAAGGGATAATCAACAGAGACAGTAAATGAGCACTGCTGCTGGCCTCATATATAGCTAATGCTATGGTCCCAAAACTGACCTATGGTTGTTATAATATTTTAAGAGGAGATCAATAACATATCATTGTAACCCATTTCAACATCATACTGATTTTAACTATGTATGACTATTGATTTTCCGCAATAGCTTATGACAGTATATGCTACTTTTTTTGAAGACAACATTGCCACAGTTCCACACAAATTAATATTCCCATACCAGCAAATTTATTTTATAGGAACATGAGTCTTTTAGGCTAATAAGACTAATGAGAATAACATAGGACATGAATTAAGGAACTAGGACAGAAGCCATTTGTCAAGACATAAAAAAGGCAAATCCATACTTTGTCCTTCCAAAACCACATTTTTAAAAGTTTGGAGACTAAAGTTTTAAAAATTTGGTTTTAAATGAATATTTAAAAATATGTTATTTTTGATATATACTTAGATATGAGCAAATTTCTCCTATGAAATTTAAAACGATTTGACTTTATTGTACCCACATGGAGTTGAAAAATGATCAGTTTTTATCCTTTCTCTTCTCTGTATTTTAAACTATATAATTCAGATATTATATGCCATGCCCATTTTCTTTCTCTTGGTTTAGGCTCTTTCATAACTCTACTGTAATAATGGAGCACCAGAACCTAGCATTTCTGTTCTGAATGGACTGTGCTCTTACACACACATAAATGAATATGTAAAATGGCTGAATGAACTCCAGGTTGATTTTTCACTTAATCTTCTGTGTGCTTTAGCCATAAAATACAGCTCATTTAAAGGCCTCGTGGTTGTTTCACTTCATTTATTTGGCATAATAGCGATAAATGTTCTACTTCGTGTGTTTCACAATTGTGAAACAGCTTCCAGGTTTACAATGAGACTGGAAGGGTTTATAATATAAAAGTAGCTTATTGTGCCACTGGAACATGTACTAAGGGTGTCTTTGTTTAATATATCACGATTTGATATCAGACTACCATTACCTATCAGCTGGAGATATTTTATAAGCTCATAGTAGAGACTTTTAGTATAATATATGTAATTTGATTTCACATCATAACTCTTAGTAATTTCCCCAGAGGTGTTAGCTTTTAATTAATTTATGTTTGGATATTTTTATGGAAAATGTTATGAAATAATAGCAATAACTCATTCTTTGGGATTATATGCCACAGTATGAATAAAACATCTAATGGTGCTTGGTATACATTTAGGCTCCACCTTTCTAACGCTCCTCGTGTATTATAATGATCAAATCTTTATGCATTTCATTTTTACTTATAGTAATCATAGAAATTAATGAATCAGTTGGTTAATGTCCCAACTTATGAGAACACTTAAAACATATATTATAGGAAAAAGTATTTAAAATGGTAAATACTACAAATGAGTTAGTATTTCCTAGTGACTACTATAAGGATATATTTACTTCATTACCTCTATATCTCTATAAAAATATTACATTTTTTAGTTTTGGCCACTAAATACACATTTAAAGGGGTGGGGGAGGGAAGGATTGGGAGTTTGAGATTAGCAGGCACAAACTATTATATATAGGATGGATAAACAACAAGGTCCTACTGGATAGCACAGGGAACTATATTCAGTATCCTGTGATAAACCATAATGGAAAAGAATGTGAAAAAGAATATATATATATAACTGAATCACTCTGCTGTACAGCAGAAGTTAACACATTGTAAATGAACTGTACTTCAATAAATTGCTTTTAAATGACAAAAAATTACCCATCTGTAGTTGAGGTGTATCCCAGACTTAGATAATATTTTTTAGAATTGAGATATAATTGACATATAACATTGTACTAGTTTCAGGTGTACAACACAGTGATTCAATGTGTAAATATTGTGAAACAATAACCACAATTAGTGGTCAATCTAGCTAACAACTATCATAGTTACATAACACATAGTTACAATTGTTTTTCTTGTAATGAGAACAGTAGGATCTACTCTGTTAGCAATTTTCAAGTATAAAATACAGTATTATTAACTATAGTCACCATGCTGTACGTTACATCGCTCGGATTTATTTATTTTAAGGCTGGAAGTTTGTACTTTTTGACCACTTTTACCCATTTTGCCCACCCCCCATCCTCCACCTCTGGCATCCTCCACCAATCTGTTCTCTGTATCTATGAGTTCAGTGATAACTTTTAAAAATTAGTTGAGAATATTTAAAATTTTTTTAAATTTTTAAAAATATTTTATTAATAGCTTAACTTTTAATCACCCTTGATATTCCTTCTTACATTGGTTATAGTAACTAATTTACTGGTTTATAACAAACACACAGAATGACCTTTCATCTTCATTAATTAGGGCCTTATATAATTCCTACTTACCTGAATCCCTGCTCTGATTCTCTTCCTGACATCCTTGTGGCTCTTGCCCTGTATAGCCTTTCAGAGCCTGGAGCTTTCTACTTGACCTCAGGTTCTGTAACTCCTTGTTGTCAAACATACAAGTCCTCACTTTTACCTCCCAACCACAGTGTCTTATACATATTACAAAGATTAAAAGTGACCAAGGAATTTTATCACTATTCTTGCTTCAATCTGGGCTTCTTCTCTGACCATTAACTAGAATTTTCTCTAATTATCTTTTGTACTCTTATAGGTATAAATGGTCAATGATCATACAGACTTTCTTAATTTATTCTATTCTAATGAAAACAAAGATAAGGACATGGCATCTGATGTTGTACTGGAGAGGTTACTTTACATTACTGAAATTTTGATAAGTAATCATTTCTGTGTAATGTACCAACTTTAAATTCAGCAATTATTAAATAAATCCTTTAAATATATATTATACATTGTTTCCTTGTAAAGAAAAATCAAATTGAATAAAGTAACTGTTTAAGATATAAGAGTTATCATTAGGAAAATTATACTTTAGGAAAATAGATGATGAAGAAACATTCTGGAAACTGGAAAACTGGCAATCGGGGCAAAATATTTAATAGAACTGTTACTTGAGAAAATTTGGAAGTCTAAAATTTTCCCTTCTGAACCTGTGGCTATAGCAAAAGAGTTCAGTAAACCAAATATAAGTAATATTTTTATTGTTGGCTATATTTGGAGAGGTGTTAGAGGGATAAAAGTAAGTCAAGGAAAGAATTGTTAGGTTTGAAAGAAGAAATGAAATGAAATAGAAAATTTGAGCAATCTAGGGCTTTTCAAAGTCATAAAAGCCAATTGATTTGAGACCCCTAAGTCCACCCCCACCAAAGGAAAAAAAAATTGAGAAAATCTTCCAGATAAACATCCAGTAACATTTTAAGCGAGTAAATTTGAATCAGGGCTAATATCAGACTAAAAGTGTGATATCTGTTAAACCTTTTAGATGAATAAAATATTTCAGAGCAAATGCCTGATCAAGCCTTTCCCAAGGAATCACAACGGCTTTAAGGTAGTCTGGTTTAAATTGAGAAAGAATAAAACTACAGGCAAAAAATAGAAAAAATATAACATATTCACAAACTAAAATGTGAAAACAACGGTGAGAGTGGTTCCTGGAAAACTGGAGATGCCAGGAATCAAATAGATACAAACTGTACAATGTTTGTGTGAGAGCTGTACCTCCAAGAAACCACAAGCAAGTTACGGTTGTGACTGTTTGAGACTTAGAACTGTGGACATCCAATCTCCTTCAGGAAGAAGCATCTTAAAAATATGCAAACCATTCAAGGAGTATATGTACCCAAGGTACACTTCATCCTGAGTTTTAGAAAGTTAATAGAAAAAGAAGGTCTCCCGGAGAAATCATGGAGTAAAATGAACAAAGCAGTGCAGAAGACAAAAGTTGGGTAGAATCAAGGAACATTCTTTTTCCACAGGATTGCAGCATTCATAGTATTTTCCTAGTAGGAGGATTTCAGAATTGCCCTATTTCCCATAAATTAGAGTGATTGCTGAGGCTATTCTGTCCCTGTCTACTATCTTCTTGTGAGTATGAAGTAATAGGTAGCAGTATTGTTCATAGGTTGCTGTATAAAGAAAACACATCCAGATCCGATATAGAAATTGCCACAACATAAAATCTTCTCTTACTACAGTTGAAACCTTTATCATGTGACAACATCCTTTTTTGTTTAGAACACAATAGTACATAGTTCCATCAATTGGAAAGACGTTACTGCACCCTAAGTCCCATATTCCTTTCTTCCTTCCCAATCTTACCAAAAATTTGCTACAAATATTTTTCCATGTGAAAGAGAGAAACAACTAAAGAGAGACACAATTAAAAGAGAGAAACAATATATGAAAATGTGGTTAACATCACTAATCATCAGGGAAATATATATCACAATTTCTTTATCCATTTATCCTTTGATGGTCATTTATTTTGGTTGTTTCCATGTCTTGGCTATTGTAAATAATGCTGCAATGAACATGGGGGATGCAGATATCTTTTTGAGATAGTGATTTCATTTCCTTCAGATAAATACCCAGAAGTGGGAATATTGGATCATCTGGTAGTTCTATTTTTAATTTTTCAGGAACCTCCTTACTGTTTTCCATAATGATGGTATCGATTTACATTCCCATCAAGAGTGCACAAGGATTCCCCTTCCTCCCCACCCTCGCTTACACCTGTTAATCTCTTCTCTTTTTGATAATAATGATTCTAACATGTGTGAGGTGAAATCTCATTATGGTTTTTATTTTGCATTTCCCTGATGATTAGTGAAGTTATATGTCAATTATATCTCAATAAAACTGGAAAAATTAAACAAAATCACATGGGTGAGTTGGTAAATCCACAATTGTAAACAAAACATTTAATATGCCTCTATCAAGATACAGGGATATAAAAACAAATCATGAAAGGTATAGGCAACTTAAATAACATATTAACATGCTTTTGCGGGTCAGGATGGTAGAGTGCAAGACACTGAACTCACCTCCTCCCAGGGGCACACCAAAATTACAATTGCTTACAGAGCAACTATTTAAGAGAAGAATCCTAAGATTAGTAGAACAGATTTTCTGTAACCAAAGATATAAAGGAGTCACAGTGAGACAGGTAACAGGGGCAGAGACATGGTATAGTCGAACCCACACCCTGAATTGGCAACCCACAGAAGGAAGAAGCATCACAACTGCAGAGGTCCTCCCCAAGGAAAGAGGGTTCTGAGCCCCACATTGGGCTCCCCAGCCTGGGGGTCCTGCGTTGGGAAGATGAGCCCCCAGAACTTCCATCTTTGAAAACCAGTGGGGCTTACATTTAGGAGAGCTGGCGGGTTATAGGAAAGAGACTCTGCTCTTAAAGGGTGCCACACGTTCTGAGACCCAGGGTAGAGGTAATAGATTGAAAGGAGTGTAGGTGAAACCCACTTGCTGACCTTGGAGAGCCTCATGGAGAGGCAGGAGGCAACTAGGACTCCCCCTGGAGATGGATTCACTGGTGGCAGCCATTTTGAGGAGCTCAATCCACCTTGATGACATGGGTGCTGGTAAGTGCTATTTTGGAATCCTCCTTCCAGCCTACTGATGCCAAGGGCTTGCCCCAACCACCATCTGGACCACAGCAGGTGCATGCCTCCAGGCCACGCTGCCAGCCATGCAGGGAGCCTGTCCCATGTACCAGCAGGCTCATAGCAGCCAAACACCACCAGGCCACACAGCCAACTTTGGAAGAAGACTACCCCACCCCTCAGCAGGCCCATAGCCACCATAAGAGTTAGGATTTTGTAGCCAACCAGGAATGAGTCACACCTACTAAAATGCCCACAACAGAATGGTGTATGCAGTGCACATGGGGGGCACCTCTAGAGCACATAGTTCTAGTGACCAGAGGTGAGTATGCTGCTGGGTTCCATAGTATGTCTTCTATGCAAGGTCACTTCTCCAAGATCAGGTGACATAACCCACCTACCTCATACATACAAATAAGCACAGAGAATTAGGCAAAATGAGGAGACAGAGGAATAAGCTTCAAACAAAGAAACAAAGTGCAAACCCAGAAGGAGAACTAAATAAATTAGAGATACTCAATCTACCCATTAGTTAAAAGTAATGATGATAAAGTGGTCAATGAACTTGGAATAAGAATAGATGAACACAGTGAGAATTTTAACAGTTAGAAAACATAAAGAAGAACCAAACAGAGCTTAAGAATATAACTGAAATAAAAAATACACTAGAAGGTATCAACAGTAGATTACATGATATAGAGGAACATATCAGAGACCTAGAAGACAGAGTAGTAAAAATCACCCAAACTGAATAGAAAAAAGAATTTTTAAAAAGTGAGGATAGTTTAAGAAACCTCTGGGACAAAATCAAGTGTACTGACATTTGCATTATAGAAGTTATAGGAAAAGAAAAGAGAGAGAGAGAGAAAGGTGCAGATACCTTATTGGAAGAAATAATAGCTCCATCCAGGTCTAGTATGCACAGAGAGTCAAACAAAATACATATTCCCAGCTGCAGAACTGGTATTGCTTATCTCAGCAAAAGAGATTGTTTGCATGGAAAGATTAATAACACTGATTAGCTTTCTAATATTTTGCACTTTGGGAAATGTTTTTTATGTGATTATATTTAAAATTTTAGTAAAAACTGAAATAAAGGGCTTCCCTGGTGGCGCAGTAGTTGAGAGTCTGCCTGCCGATGCAGGGGACACGGGTTCAGGCCCTGGTCTGGGAAGAACCCACATGGCGCAGAGCGGCTAGGCCTGTAAGCCATGGCCACTGGACCTGCGCGTCCAGAGCCTGTGCTCCGCAACGGGAGAGGCCACAACAGTGAGAGGCCTGCATACCGCAAAAAAAAAAATTGAAATAAAACCATATTGACCAGTTGCCTAAAAAAAAATCCCAAGAGGTTCACACAAAGATACTTTATAAATTGG
This sequence comes from Phocoena sinus, assembly GCF_008692025.1. Taxonomy (NCBI): domain Eukaryota; kingdom Metazoa; phylum Chordata; class Mammalia; order Artiodactyla; family Phocoenidae; genus Phocoena; species Phocoena sinus. The sequence goes on along the minus strand of NC_045774.1, from coordinate 56,231,533 downwards.
CAAACATTAAAGATAAAGAGAGAATCTTGAAAGCAACAAAGCAAAAGCAACAAGAAAACTCCTAGATGACTCTTCAGCAGAAACTTTACAGGCCAGAAGTGAATGGCACTATATATTTAAAGTGATGAAAGGAAAAAAGCCTACAACTAGGCTTTCCATATAAATTTTGAATCCATATATCAATATCTACAAAAGAGCCAGCTGGGATTTTGATTGGGGATAATCCCCCTTTAAAAACTACATTCCTTTTGTTAGAATCTTGCTGACTTCTTCATATATGAAGAAATATGAGGGTGAGTCCTTTATTTCTCCTTTAAGTTTTTCTCTTATTCTGGATCAACTGTTAGCAGTTTCTATTAAGGTCCAGGTATTAGGGATATAAGTCTCAAAATAGACTTTATGGGCCTCCTACACTTACCTAGAATGTGGGCCACAAAAATGTAAGTAGTTAGCAGTTAGGTCCCAATTCAAGCCCCCTTTCTTTGAAGGTCAGAATAAGAAATTATACCTTTTGAAATGAAAGGGAACTTCTGGAGACATATGATTTAGAGTAAGCAGAATTTTTTTTCCTTCAATTTGTTTTAATAAGAACAGGCTATCTATATTTCTTTGAATATTCCAATACAGAACAAATTCTATTTATGCTTATCATATTCATGAGACAAACTAAGAAGAAATAATATAAAAAAGAGCAAGTTGTGAATACTAAAAATAGGACTGTATAAAAAGAGTTTTGAAATATCAAGTCACATGAAGATGTTTCCACTTCTAACATTAAAATATGCATTTTGATCTGTTGTCATGGAGGACATAGTTTTAAGTTGTAATAGCAAAGTAAAGTTAAAATAGATTATTTTTGTTAATCTGAATGCATTTTGATATAATAAATGGCAAAACTAAACAGCTGTCACTCATCTTAGAGAAGCAACATTAATTAGCTCCTTAAAAATATTTGTAATTTAAGACAACACACTTGAAAAATAGTAACTTCCTAATTAGGATAATGGATTTAGTTAAGGAAAAAATCTTAAGTATTAGAATCTCAAACTTACAGATACTAAATATTTCAGTTGTGGCTATTTAATATCTGAGCAATGTAGTCAATCTTTAATGAAAAAAAAGCTTGCTAATTACAATGATGAAAACATAGATTTAGGGCTTCCCTGGTGGCACAGTGGTTGAGTCCGTCTGCCAATGCAGGGGACACGGGTTTGTGCCCCGGTCTGGGAAGATCCCACATGCCGCGGAGCGGCTGGGCCCGTGAGCCGTGGCCGCTGAGCCTGCGCTCTGCAATGGGAGCGGCCACAGCAGTGAGAGGCCCGCGTACCGCAAAACAAACAAACAAAAAACCCCATAGATTTATTATCTTTATTTGTAAATTTTTATCTTTATTTATAAATTTATTTAACCCCAAATTATCCTGAAGCTGTTTGTTCTCCTGTATCTTTTTACCATGTTGTCTTTTTGTTGCTTAGTTTTATTTCTATTTCCTAGTAGTGGTATAAAACTCTTTTAATGAAAGAGTTTGCTAAAATTTCATGTTGATATTTCCAGTGAATATCAGTTGACATTTTGCACATGTAAATTACATTAGCATATATCAGTTGACATTTTGCACATGTAAATTACATTAGCATCAAGTTAAATATTTTAGCCCAGGTCACTTTAATAATATCCTTAGCCTCCTCCCCAATATCTGGAAAATATTTTATATTCCTTCCATTTGTGATCTATTCTCCAAAGCAAAAATTGAAGTTCTATATTAAATTCAGTTTTTGTCAATCTATTTTATGCAGGCATATTTGAAAATGCTACAATGCAATTGGAAGCAAATATTATATTGGAATGTTTACAGGTTTCACACGTGAAATATCCTTGGAAAATCATTCAGAAACTGCTAAATGATAATGACTTTGCTATGAAAGTGACTATAAAATTAGCCATAGCAGAGGTTATAGACCATTTGGCAACCAACCTAAAAGGAAAGAAAGGTCAAGTATTAAACTGCATCAGGCTAGGAAATCTCACCACAAAACATTTTCAAGGATATGAAGTGTTAAAATAGACTCCTACTGGGGCAATGACTGAATCTTCCACTACATATTCACAGTAAAAGCCCAATTTAAATGCTAGGAAATAAATTGTTCCCCCCCCAACCAAATTAGGTTGAAACCATAACCCTCCAATGTGATTGTATTTGAAGATGTTTTTTTAAGTGGCAATTAAGGTTAAATGAAGTCATAAGAGTGAAGCTCTAATCTGATAGGTAGTCTTACAGCAGGAAGAAGGAAGATCTCTCTACCCATGCAGAAAGAAATCACGTGAATACAGTGCAAGATGGTAGCCACGTACAAACCAAGAGAAGAGGCCTCAGATGAAACCTATTTGCAGCATTTTGAACTTGGTTTTCCCAGCCTCTAGAGCTGTGAGAAATACATTTGTTATTTAAAGCCACTAGTCTATGGCAATTGGTTATGGCAGCCTGAGCAGACTAAAAGAATAAATTACACTAAAACTGAGTTTTAACAATTAAACATATTAGTATGTAATAAGAAAAAAAACACTTGACTTCTAACTTCAATAAATGTGCTCAGAATTTTTGCGCTACCCATTCTAGAAAATTAAATATTGCTTAATATGTAACATGTACTTTGTAAAGTGCTTCAAACAATTTTTTCTGCTTTCATTGAAAATGTTATACTATAACAGTCTGGATCCATGGATCTGGAAGGAAAATGAGAAAGCTTCTTTTCCTTCAGCAATGAAAACGGCAACAGGATGAAGGAGCAATACATAAAGAAGATTGTTAGAGTTTTAGAAAAAAACTGAGAGGCATTCCTTCTGAAATTCAGATTGTGTGGTTCTGAGTTGAATGATACTATGAAATCAACAAGTAGACAGAAAAAAGAACTGCTTATATAAAAGTGCCAGGTATACCTGACCCCAGGATTAAGGACTTTTTTTTTTTTTCGGGCCTTCTTCTCTTAGGGTGACAACTCTGCTTCACTAGTGAGGCACTGAGTGGTGATGGCAGTCCCTGATCTCCTCAGCTTGCGTCTCCTGGGTTCGAACTCCTACCCTAAGAGTCAGATATGCTGAGGGCTATCAAAGCCCATCAAAGTCCTTGGCCTGCCATGCCGAGGATAGAGCTTCCATCTTACAAGTGGAGGATGAGTAGAGGGTAGGAGGCCCACATGTCTCAGATGTACATTCTTAAAATAATGCTGCTGCAACATGGGGGTGAGAGTGATGAGACATGCTGGTCACCTGCCCCTCCCACAAGAACCATCCCCCTAGACTGGAAGTTGCTGTGGGAAGGAAGCCCCATATTCTTGGCTATATCTGCCTGTGTAAAGCCTCTATCACACTGAGATGGGGACACTTCAAATCAAAGAAGGAGCATGCAAGATAGAATCAAGGCAAAAAAAGTAGAGTATGTTCTCACAAATGAGAAAGAGCCACTGTGTCTGAAGCTATGGTGGCAGAGCAAAATGAGCTCAAATATTCAGGTGTGGTAGGCAGGTCAGGTGGGTCAGAGAAGTGTAGGTCCTATTAAAATGTTTGAACAAAGATGTAAATGACTAATTAAAACTTTGCCTTTCTACCCAGGAATTTTTTAGTATTAATAAAATTCAACTACATAAATGAATAGTACAGTAATCGGAGAACTCTGGATTGCTAACAGCAGGTGGTAAAAAAGGGCCTTTGACCATATTAAAACAGAATCAAAAGAAATTTTCTCATTCCATGAAAATGTTGGCTAATTTTTTGTGTAATCAAACATATTTACCAGTCCTGAGGATAGGAGAAAGAACCCCAGAAAGGCATGAAGTTAAATTTTAAATCAGCTGATCCAAATGGGGATTTGAATTCAGTATATACTTTATAGAGTGGAAACTATGTGGATTTCTATGGTTTACCGTATGTTTGGTCTCAGCAAGGTGATGACTGAGGTACATACCCACCACTTCCCTGGAAACCCTACTTCATGCTGCTCTACAGATAACATTAACTCTTTGTATTTGTTTGTTAATTAAATTTCTTATTTATTTTCTAATATGATATTCATTCAACACACATGTACTTGGGGCTTACTCCTAGTGCATATGTTATATCAGATGAAAAGATCTGTCTGATATTTAGAGTTACGACTATATAAAAAGGAATTTATAAATAACATATTTAGAAAATTTCGTAAAGATCCAGTTTGATGAGCATTGCCTTGCACAATTATGTGTTTGAAAACAATAAATACATTCTAACATATTCAGGGAAAGAAAATGAGAGAAAATGAGTTAAGTTGTGATACTCTGTGCGAACAAAATGGACATAAGTCTCCGTATTTGCATTTTTACCGTGTCCTTTTCACCTCAATATCATTTTGAGATAAATTAGGCATGCCACACATGTGCAAGTGTTAAGAATTATAATAAAGGTGATATAGGACAGCTAGTTCCCTTTGTAACTATAAGGTGGTGAATGTGGAGCTTCAGTTGTTATGGCAACCTTCAATTAATGAAAGTATCATCAAAGTCATCTCTCTACAATATTTAATAAGTTATTTCCGTTAAACATGATTGAATGTTCCTTTCTGAATTCAATGACATAGCTGATGTTAAAAGCCATATTTTTAAAGAATGAAAATAACTATATCCTCAATTGTTTAACAGAGAAAAGTCTTTCAAAATCTTCTCTTAAAATTAATTTTTTATAAAGACAGCTGCAACTATGTTGCTAATAAAATATTAATAGCTTCTACATAGTTAGTCCTTCGTGTAGATTTATGGATCATTATGGAGTTTCCATTAAGCTAGTGTGGTCAGATTTGATGATGATGATGGTGGTAATGATGATGACTGACAGAAAATTCTGCTAATATTAGTAGCATTAACTGACTGATAAAATACTAACAGATAATTTTATTTCTATCAAAATAACCTTCTCCAAACTCTCTCACAAACTCATTAACATAAACAATAAGCTGAAAATCCAAAGGTTATTATATCAATGGATGTAGTGTTGAGAAATGACTTGAATTTATAATGACTAATACTCATAGAATGACTTTTCATATATTATCTTAGTCCTCAACACATGTAAGGTAGATTTCATTATTCCCATTTACTAGATTGGGAAAATGAGACACCAAGAGCCAAAATTAAAGTAGTATTTTACAGCTCACACAATGAGTATGTGAGGAAGCAAGTGTTTGTGCCAAGTCTGTCCAATGCCAAAATCTGTCCTCTGTCCATCAGGCCATGCTATCTCCTGAGAATAATTTTGAGGTTATGACCTAAAAATAATATCATAACATGTATGAGTCTACAAACTACTACCACAAAATTCCAGTGTCCTTATTTCACTACCTGCTAAATGATAAAAATGAATATCTGAGTTTATTCGCTGTAAGCTAATAATGCTTAAGGTTTAATACTCAAGTCTTAAAATCTCCTTGGAGCACAACCCAGGATGATGTAAAGAGTAACTGGAGCATGATTAGAAAAGAAAATATTCTGATTCAATGATCAACAATGTGAACCTTGGGAAGGAACCTAAAAGCTACAACCTGGGGCTTCCCTGGTGGCGCAGTGATTGAGAGTCCGCCTGCTGATGCAGGGGACACGGTTTCGTGCCCTGGTCCGGGAAGATCCCACATGCTGCGGAGCGGCTGGGCCCGTGAGCCATGGCCACTGAGCCTGCGCGTCCAGAGCCTGTGCTCCGCAACGGGAGAGGCCACAACAGTGAGAGGCCCGCGTATCGCAAAAAAAAAAAGCTACAACCTAAAATAATAGGATTGACATAACCAGGAAGGCTGAATCAGTTTTAATCTACAGCACTGTAGGCACTGGAACATTGAATACATGTTTGTCCTTTTTGTGCCAGCAATTATAAATGCGTTTGGAACAGAGTCCTGGGCTCAAGCCCTAGCTTTTCCAAAACTGGTTAAATTCCTTAAATAATGATAATATTAAAAATGAAATCAGCATGTGCTGATCACCTATAATATGCTAGATGTGCTAGCTAAATATACTTTACATGCATTTTCAGATTACAAAAAATATACCACAGGAAATTAACCACTTCACCTTCAGGTTCCCTATTGAAATGGAAGGATAATGTCTACCTTCCATTTTATGGAGACAGTACATATGTGATTAAGAGTATAGCCACTTGGTCAGATAATCTAGGATTTGAATTCCAGCTTTTCCAGCTTATACCTCTGTGATCTTGGACAAAGCACGATGGGCCTTATATTTGGGGAAACAAAATAAATTTTATTTATTTTGTATATTGGGAAAAAATAAAATAATTGCTTCACAATACTACAAAGCTACAGTATTCAAAAGAGCATGGTATTGGCATTAAAAACAGACATGTGGATCAATGGAACAGAATAGAGAGCCCAGAAATAAACCCACATACCTACAGTCAATTAATCTTCTACGAAGGAGATAAGAATATACAATGGAGAAAAGACAGTCTCTTCAGCAAGTGGTGTTGGGAAAGTTGGACAGCTGCATGTAAATCAATGAAATTAGAACACACCCTCACACCATACACAACAATAAACTAAAAATGGCTTAAAGACTTAAATATAAGACATGACACCATAAAAATCTTAGAAGAGAACATAGGCAAAACATTCTCTGACATAAATTGTACCAATGTTTTCTTAGGTCAGTCTCCCAAGGCAATAGAAATAAAAGCAAAAATAAACAAATGGGACTTGATCAAACTTACAAACTCCTGTACACAAAGGAAACCATAAACAAAACAAAAAAACCTACAAACTGGGAGAAAAAATGTGCAAATGATGCGACTGACAAAAGCTTAATTTCTAAAATATACAGACAGCTCATACAACTCAATAACAAAAAAACAAACAACCCAATTGAAAAATGGGCAGAAGACCTAAATAGACATTTCTCCCAAGAACATGTAGAGATGGCCAATGGGCACATGAAAAGATGCTCAACATCACTAATTATTAGAGAAATGCAAATCAAAACTGCAATGAAGAATCACCTCACACTGGTCAGAATGGCCATCATTAAAAGTTGACAAATAACAAATGCAAAGAGGGTGTGGTAAGAAGCGAATCCATCTACACTGTTGCTGGGAACGTAAATTGGTGCAGCCACTATGGAAAATAGTATGGAGCTTCCTCAAAAAACTAAAAATAGAGTTTCCATATGATCCTGCAATCCCACTCTTGGGCATATATCTGGAGAAAACTATAATTCAAAAAGATACATGCACCCCAATGTTCATTGCAGCGTTATTTACAATAGCCAAGACATGGAAATAACCTAAATGTCCATCAACAGATGAATGGATAAAGAAGATGTGGCACATATATACAATGGAATACTACTCAGCCATAAAAAGAGAATGAAGTAATGCCATTTGCAGTAACATGGGTGAACCTAGAGATTATCATACTAAGTGAAGTAAGTCAGAAAGAGAAAGACAAATACCATATAACTTATACATGCAATCTAAAATATGACACAAATGAACTTTTCTATGAAACAGAAACAGACTGACAGACATAGAGAATGGACTTGTGGTTGCCAAGTTGGTGGGGGTTGGGAGTTTGCGATAAGCAGATGCAAACTATTACATATAGAACTGATAAACAGCAAGGTTCTACTGTATATATAGCACAGGGAACTATATTCAATGTCCTCTGATGAACCATAATGCAAAAGAATATGAAAAAGAATGTATATTAAAAAAGAATATATATGTATGTATAACTGAATCACTTTGCTGTACTGTAGAAATTAATACAACATTGTAAATGAACTATACTACAATAAAATAATTTAAAAAAACAAGTCACAGCTTCTGGAGTTTTACTGAGGATTAGATATAGCTGAATAAGATTAAAAAAATAATTGCTTCATAGGATTGTTTAGAGTATTAAATGCATGTGACCATCTTAACATGGTGCCTGGCATATAGTCAATGCTCAATAAATATTAGTCATTATTTTATTTTTTTTTTTTGCGGTACGCGGGCCTCTCACCGCTGTGGCTCCTCCCGTTGCGGAGCACAGGCTCCAGACGCGCAGGCTCAGCGGCCATGGCTCACGGGCCCGGCTGCTCCGCGGCATGTGGGATCTTCCCGGACCGAGGCACGAACCCGTGTCCCCTGCATCGGCAGGCGGACTCCCAACCACTGCGCCACCAGGGAAGCCCAATATTAGTCATTATTATTCATAATAACATTATTGTCATGTGAAGGTCATCAGGCACAGAGGAGGTACTTGCCAGACAGTAAATACCTTCATTCTTTCAGTGTGACTTACTGCTATAGACCGTATACCAATTAATTAACCTGAACAGGTAAAGGCACTGAAGAGATCACAACAGAGTAGCCTAAAATTAAGTTCAATTTCATAATCATTTATTGAATGATTTTTGTTTTGTTTTGCTTTATAATGCTTTTTGTTTTGTTTTGTTTTATAATGACTACCACCACAACAAAAATGTCCAAATTTAGTGAGTGAATTTGGAGTAAGAGTATATAGGACAGTAAGTATTGGGTTGAATCATATGAAATTGTTGATGTTTCTCTTTTAACTCCTCCTCTTTTAAAGAGTAATATTTATTAATTTTCTACGTATATTAAATTATCAACCCCCAATGATTACTTGATATAGAAACTTCTATTATCCTTATTATATAATGAAGAAACTAAGCTAAAAAGAGGTTAAGAAAATTACCCAAAGGTTTTCATAGAAAAGTCGGATTAATTAAATCTTAATTTTTATTCAAATAACACCAAGTTTCTAAAAAAATAGAAATAAAATAACCAAAATGATTAATTATAAGTTTACATTAGGTGTCAAATATATTTAAAAAAAGAATTGTATTTTATTATTCTTTTTCATTTTGAATATTTCAGTGAATTCATTTTTCATAATTCTACAGAAGTAACCATACTTTATTTGGAACTCACACTGTTTACCTGAAAACCATTTTTAAATAATTACTTTTAAGTAGCTAACTTTGAGGGGCTATTAAGTGTGAGGATTATTTTAAATGCTTCTCATCAATAAATTAATTTTGTTATCACAACACTCCTGTATGATAGATACTAATTAACCTGTATTTTACAGATTAACATTTTGAGGCAAAAAAGAGGTTCAATGACCTGCCCAAGGACACTTGACAAAATGTGGCATAGTCTAGATTTGAACTTATACATCTGATTCCAGAGAAATCTCTCTTAATCATTATGCTGAACAAATGAGACCAGCACCTACATATAAGTGAAGAATAGTATGATAAGAAGGGAAATCTATTATATTGGAAGTAGGTAATATATTTTAGGTTTACTTAATAAAAATGGAATATGTCAAATAAGGGAATTTGTTGGAGGTTTTTTTAAAGAACCTGTCAAGTTATGGAGAAAGAGACTGTGCAATTTGAAAATCACATATCCATGACAGAGATTTAAGCCAAGAAGAAAAACGGAATCAACCAAATGGCACATCAAGTGCATTGCATACAACTCCCTTTTGAACCATTTATGTGACTCTTTTTTCTTATTTACAATATTTTATTGCAAAAATCCACATGCAAATGAGTTAAACAGTAATTAGAGGTAGAAAGCCACATGATCTAGATAGATTCTCCTATGAAAGATTAGAAGAGGAATTTGATTGGAAGGAGTGTGTTATTGTTCCTGCACAAAGAATGTGATGTGAACAATTTCAATATGACTTGTAACTAAATGAGATTGTGCTGAGTATAGGAGCTCTGGAACTTCTTGGGTTCCAATGACTTATGATATCTCCAGAGCTGAATATTCTTGGCAATGTAAATAAACCAGCTGCTCATGAATCCAAGTTGCCTCATCTATTCTCCCTAGTTGTTACTACTGCATAGAAACAGTTCCTAAAGTGGAGAATGGTAGAGATAATTGTATTGATGGATTTGGGGAATCAGCTTAGGTTGCAAGTGATTTTAGCAGCTCTATTTCTTGTTTTTCCATGCTCTTTTTGTTCAACAATGAAGGTCAAGTCCACGTGACTAAAACATGATTACAATTGCTAATTGTTCAGTGTGGAATAAAGGCTTGCTTCTCTTCAAGCAGAAGAAGACTTTCTTGTCAGAAAATGGTCTTGGGGACATGAGGAAATCAACTGCTAATTACCACTTTGTTGTCTTGCAAAGTTCAGAGCACTGATGAACTTTGTTGGGTACTCCTATCCATATCAAATCTTAGCAGGCCCTGCATATTAGCACCACCCAGAAGAGCTCTTTCGAATATCATATCCTGATATGTCTCATGATCACTTCTCTGTGGCCCAGTAAGGGCAAATGATGGCAATTGGGTCAGACTCCTCTTCATTTTGGGGCTCCCAGAGATTCTAAAGTATCACATCAGTCCATTTAGCCCTTAAGAACTTGCTAAATTTTAGTTATTTTCTTCTTACAAACTTTTATGGTAATTACTTCTTCATCCCATGATTTTCCCAGTGAAACAGTTTGCATGTCTCTTTTCTGCAAGGAGCTTGTCATCGTTTGGAATCCAGTTCACCTAGTCAACTTGTGACTTTAGTCTCGCATGGGCTTAAAAAATTATGATTTTGAAGGTTTCCCACTTTTTAAGGATAGGAATGATCTTCAACTGTGGCATTTTTAACCTTATGCAAAAGCAAAACTACCTGATTTCTTATGGAAGTTAATTAACATACATAAACTGAGGAACTCCTAAAACCTAACGAGTCACACTATATCTTAAGCAGTTAAGTCCAAGAGTTTCAATCAAGAATTATTATATCAAATAGAGGGCAACCAAATGTTTTAATCAGAGAAAACCTCAGGGAATCAGATTTTAGATGGATTTTTAAACTTTTAGCTTACAGTATGTTAAATTTCATTAGCCTAATGTGTAAAGATGGCAGTATGTCCATATATACTTAGTGAAAATTTAAGTGCGATTTGTTGAATGATAACTATGTCTAAGGACTGAAATAGAAACTATATGCTTTATTTTTTTAATATAAATATATTGTTTATGTAAGCTGTTATAGCACTTCTAGAGGTATAAAAACTGAAGCAATAAGAATTTAAATAACACCCCAAATGAAATAGCTAAAAAGTTGTTAATATTCAAACTCATACATTTTGATTCTACAGAGGTTCATAACACTCTGCTCTATTACAACTGGCAGATCGATTTGATTATATATACAATATATATATACAATTATATAATATATATACCCTATATGTATAATTATACGTACAATATATCAATACATACCCTATATATCCAATTTTATATATATATATATCCAATATATATCACACATACAGTACAGTATATCACACATGTATACTGCATATCCATATAATATGTATGATATAGATCCATAAAGAAATCTGGAAAGATTAATTTAAATTTTTAACAATATAAACTTCTGTCTTTGTTAAACTTTATAATAGCTGTTATTTCTCCCTATACAACTACCCCTTTTTTAAAAAAAATCACAACATCTTATCATTCTTACTCTCCCAATCTCTTACTTCTGTTACTTCCATTCTCCATATTCATCATGATCTTCACTTTTTTTTTTGTTTTGTTTGTTTCCTTCTGACTCTCTAGTGTACCTAGCTTCAATGAATGGTCTCTTAAGCATGGGATCCACCTCAGCTCACATTAATGACTCTGTGTCCAACCCTTTGCTTCTCTTGTATTATGGATGAGGAAAAGATTTAAGGAAGAAACAAAAGGGAAGGGGGTGAGGAAAAGACAACTATAAGGACAAGAAAGCAAAGGTAGATCAGCTTTTTAAATACTTCTGTGTTTATGAGGAAAAATTTCACTTTTTCTAGAAGTAACTTTTTACTCTGCAAGAAATGTAGATCACTCAGTTAAGAAGTCAGGAAGAGAATGGTTATCATAAGGATTTATGTGGAATAATAATCAAAACAATCTCAGGATAATCAACATGTTTCTGATTCTATTGCTCATAATTTTTTCTTTTGCCTGATGAATTCTTACTAATCTTTTAAAACCTAAATTAATGTTTGTGTCTTGTTTGAAGCTAGACTCAACTATAATAGCCAGAGTCCATTGCTCTGAGAAGCAGTATATATTAATGCTATGAAAATTGTTTTTAATGTCAGATAAATTGGTGTTCTAGTTTCATATTCATCACTTAATAATTTTGCAATATTAGGCAAATTACATAATCTTTCTGAGCCTGGATTTCCTAGTTTATAAAATAGGAATAAAGTCTCATAGAATTCAACAGAGACTTGCAAGTTCTAATCAAAGTGCCTGTAATAGAACAAATAATCTAGATTAGCTGTTGTTATTATTATTATTATTCCCTGTCCACCCATTATGAATTACACATAACTTATTGATGCTATTGTAATGATTATTTACTTGATTTTCATACCCAAAGATTATCCATAATAGAAAATTAATAAGTGCTTGTTTAATTTACTCAATGACTGTTCAAAATACACAAAATTGCTTACTAAGACCAAGAGATGAGAACAAGTTCAGTGTTAAATGATCTGGAAAATAATCAGTAAGTTGAGCCCATTATAATGGAAGTTAATTTTAATGGTTGTTAATGTACATCACTCAGATTTAAATTCTACCATGAATCATGGCCATCTCAAAATATTATTGCAAATTTTGCAGTAGCTTTAAGTATCTTCCTACAAAACTCTAAACATAAATTAATGACTAAAAAATAAACCTTTGTTATAATCCAGATTCTTTATCAATAGGTATTCTATTATGTGAATTTAAAATGTCTTACTGTCAATTTATATAGATTGTATTTTTTTTCACTTTTAGATGGAAATTAAAGGATTGCATACCAATTTCAATATACAGGGTACAAAGAGGGGTGCATCCCATCAACAGTATTATTGCATAATACTGAGGTTATTGTGAGCAGAGTCTGGGAAATTTTGCCATGACCTCATGGAATGGTAGCATAGGAACAATGTTTCCATGACAACACTCTAACCACTTTTTCAAGATGTACTTGTAGATATTCATATTTTGTGATGAGAAAATATAATAACATTTTTACCTTGAAAAGTTATCTAAAAATTGTCAGTCTTATCATATCCATCTTAACTATTATCATCTGAAATTTTAAAAAGATACATCACATTTAAAACATCTTTCTTAAAATAAATACACTAATAATAAATACGCAGACACTCCTACAGGAATTGTGCTTAATATGGGTTCATTTTTGCTGCCAATACTAGATAGATTGCATATAATTCTAGTTATTCATGACAGCTAGCAATAAATGTTATTATTCTAGAACCTAAATTACTGTTTGAAAGCTATAGTCCAATTATTGGAGAGCTGTTTGTTTTTTCAAGTTACAATTCAAATGTTATATTTGTTAATATATTGACAACTCATCCAATTTTAGCTGATTGGATATTCTGTTTAAAAACTTAGATGAAAATCTAAATTATTTTCCTTTTAGTTGCATTCTTCTCAAGAACCTTATAGTGTTCACTACTTTCCTGTGTGATAAGATTATATGAACATTTATTTTGTAAGTGCTAGAATTAAGTGATCATCTCTGAAGCATAGTTCAAAACTGATCATAACTTACAGAATTAATGCTCCACTTGACCTTCTACAAATATTTTATTTAGGAACACTCATATTGGAGAGAGTGTCCCTTCTTTTGAAAAGAGGAGGTCAGGTATTTTTTATCCAATTTAATTGTTCTTCTTAATCAGGGAAACCTCAATGATGTAATAAATCGATATCATTTCAAGATGTTAAAATTTCATCACGTATTTCTTAATATTTTAAATGCTAACCTCTTTCCAACTCAGGGGAAAATGATTTGCCTAAGGAGAAATACTCATAAATTTTGGTATATTTGAGATGATCAATACCACTCATGTAAAAGATGCCCTAACCACAGTGAAAGTAGTAATTTCAAATTTTTATGAAAAACATTAATTTTATACCTGTGAGGACAGATTACCTGATTGCTTTTCTCTGTAAAGCAATCACTCATTAATGTTGCAACTAACCAAATACCTCTGAAAATGTATTATTGGAAATGTTACTAATTGTCCTACAAAAATATCTTTAGTAATTTTTTTAAATTACTAAATAAATTATATACAACTGTAAACATGCTAAACACATATGTAGATCTAATCCTATACCTTTGATTGTAAGACTTCTGTAATAAATGACAATATGCCATTCTTGATAATGCCAGGAAGTTTTATTTGCTATCCCATTGAGTGAATGCATGCATTATATTTTGGTCTAAGAAGTGTGACGCCATTAACAAATAACCATAACATTGATGTATATCACCTATTCAATGAGCAACTGTATATACCATGTAATTCATTCTAGTAGCTAAGTTTGTTTTTCATTTTAATGGAATTGTTATTTATCTATCATTTTCTAATTGTTTTTTTCTGGCATAATATACGTTTTTTAAAATCTTTTTTTATGTTTTTATTTTTTAATTTTTTTAACATATTTATTGGAGTATAATTGCTTTACAATAGTGTGTTAGTTTCTGCTTTATAACAAAGTGAATCAGCTATACGTACACATATATCCCCATATCTCCTCCCTCTTGCGTCTCCCTCCCACCCTCCCTATCCCACCCCTCTAGGTGGTCACAAAGCATCTAGCTGATCTCCCTGTGCTATGTAGCTGCTTCCCACTAGCTATCTATTTTACATTTGGTAGTGTATATATGTCCATGCTACTCTCTCACTTCATCCCAGCTTACCCTTTCCCCTCCCCATGTCCTCAAGTCCATTCTCTACATCTGCGCCTTTATTCCTGTCCTGCCTCTAGGTTCTTCAGAACCATTTTTTTGTTTTTGTTTTTAGATTCCATATATATGTGTTAAGATGAATGGATAAAGAAGATGTGGCACACATATACAATGGAATATTACTCAGCCATAAAAAGAAATGAAATAATACACTTTGTAAAACAATACTAAAAGTCCATGGGGACATTAAGATATAATAGATGTACATATAATATATACATATACATATATGCATATACATATGTATCAGTATTTGAGTACAGATAAAATGTGAAATCCAGACAGAGATGTTTATCACAGTGTGGTAGAAAGGGATAAGGAGTAGTAGAAATATTTCAAAGTTTCATTTGGTCATTAACAAAACAGAAAGACCGAGATGAGGGAGAAGAGAAAGGGAGAAAGGAAGGAAGGGAGGGAGGGAGAGAGGGAAGAAAGAAGAGAGGGAGGGAAGAATAAAAAAAGCAGTATAGCAAATTAATATATAGTGATAAAGAATATTGTCTCTTAGGTCAGACTGTCTTCTAATTCTAATTTTATTACTGTGACTTGGGCAGGTTATTTAGTGCCTCTAAATTTCAGTTAACTCTAAACAGGCAGAATGATCATACCCCTACATTTGTTATGTTGCAATGATTAAATGAGCAAAAATATAAAGATCATTTCAGAGTATTGTGCAGATAGTATTAAAAATAATATCATTATTTCTTATATTTTCATTGTACACTACCTTTACTATTGTATACATGAAACTTACACATTATACAAATTAATTAGCCATGGATCTATGATGGAAAATACCTTTAAACAAAATGATATATCATCATATATGATCACTCAACAAGCAAATTTTTAGTGTTGCAAAGTAAATGTGAAAAATTTCAGACACAAAACTATCAGGATGTCAGTTACCAGAGATTGCATAGTCATTGATATTTGGCATGGCTTTATTAATTACATCCTAACATAGTAGAATTTACAGTTCATATTCTTTGCTCTTTTGCTCAAATATATCAATACGATTTGAAACAGTACTTTATGTTATGTTTGGATAAAAATAACATATATAGAGATGGACTTGATTTTGCATCAAAGTTTCTGACTGAACAGTATTTAAATAAAGACATAGTATAGTTCATGAATTCCAATTTGTGTCTCATTAATACCCTGTAATATTGTGATCACATGTGTTTGAGAACTGTGGGACTGATCCATAGTGATTTTCAATTAACAAGATATTTAAAAGGCTTGATTTTTAGGCATAAGAACATGGGTTGCTTTGTGAATTGGTGGATAGGTGAGACAGCATAATGCTACCAGATATGAAACCAGATGCCCAGGATAAAGACCATCAGCCCACGGTCTTCAAACTCATGTTTAGAAGTACAACTGACCCGTGAACAACACAGATTTGAACTGCATGGGTCCACTTACATGCAGACTTTTTGTAATAGTAAATACAACAGTACTACATGATCTATGGTTGGTTGACTGTAAATGCTGAACAACAGATACAGAGGAACCTCAGATATGGAGGGCAGACTAAATTATATGTGAATTTTTCCCCACATGGAAGATAGGCACCCCAAATCCTACATTGTTCAAGTACCAACTGTAATTGTATAAATAACTATATGTTATGGCAGTAAAAGCAAGAAAGAGACTGTACCAATGATATATTTGGGGAGAAACAAAATTGAATTAAATTAAAAACATACATATTCCCTCTGCTTTAAAAAAATAACCAGAAAAAAATAGTGACCACACAGAAACACTGCAAGAGTTAAAAAGTAATATAAAATATAGAAAAGACAGATGAATAATACATTTTACAGAGGGAAACACATAATTTCAACAATAAATGTTTCATACTTTCTCAGAATCATTAAAGGTCAAAAAGGAGAAGAAATATTAGATTATTTAAGGACTATGAAATGTGATATAAAAGATTAAGATCCAAGTTGAGGGATAGTTAAACTGAAGTAAACCTATCATGGGACTTAGAAATAAAGGAAAATAAAGACGAGAAAAGGAAGAATAGAAACAAACCTGGTAATGAATCAATGGCGTGAAGAAAGAATTTGAAATAAACATATAGACTATGGAGAGGAAAGTCATGTAGCTGACAAGAATTAAAGTATAGTGGCGGATGGTGATGAAAAAGACAAAGTATTACAGTAATTCATGTAACAAAAGTAAAGAAGAAAAAGATAGATTATGGATAGATATAGATGATAGACAGAATCAGAACCAAAATAGGGGAAAGTTTTTTTACTTTTCTTTCTTTTTTTAATTTATATGTGATGATAGAAGAAAAAAAATCTGTTGATAGAAAGGAAGTACAATGTTTCTGGAGAAACATACATAGAAAATCAGCAATATGAAAACATATTCAAGTGAAATTACAGAGCTTTGAAATACTGAGACTGAACAAAAGCTATCAAGGCAAAAATAAGCATGCCCACGACATGGGTTGACCTCAGACTTTGCTACAACTACATGTAAAGCTAGGAAATAGTGGAGCCATGTCTATCTGTTTTTGAGGGATAAAGTTATGTCTCAAGAAATTTATATTTAACCAACTTGTAATTCACAGAAGAATATTCTAATACATTTATGGCCTCAGGTAATGCAATTAGAACTCTTAAGGTTTCTTGGAAAAAGTATTAATAAATACACAGAACCTACATTGTTTGCTTTAGGCATAATGTAAAGGATGTTTCAGGATTCCAAAGATGGGTCTCTGTCTGCTGTGTTTTAAACAGAACACTTGTCTTCAGTGAAATGGTAAGCAACATTTAGATATTATCAGTACTGCTATCAGCCCTCTACCAAAGGAGAGATCTTCAAATATTCTTGGCAGTCAACTGTCTGAGCTAATTTTAATAAATGAGTGAACAAAGAGGG
Organism: Phocoena sinus; assembly: GCF_008692025.1. NCBI lineage: Eukaryota > Metazoa > Chordata > Mammalia > Artiodactyla > Phocoenidae > Phocoena > Phocoena sinus. Next base: position 56,213,799 of record NC_045774.1, on the reverse strand, counting down.
ATTTACTTGTAACTAATAGACAAGGTCTGAAGGTAAGGCTGGGAACCTGTTTCAAACTGAATAGTGTTTTGATCCATTTTTGTCTTAATCCTTGAGACAGAAAAGGCAGTCTCCAGGCATTGCATATTTCTATTAATATTTAGAATGGATTTATTGGTGACATCCTATCACAATCTACCTATCTCATATAGAAAATTAAGTGGAACATTATACTCTACTTCTAATTATATATATATATATACACACATATGTGTATATATATATGTATATTACATATACACATATAAGTATATGTATGAAAATCTTTACTCCAAAACTTTAACATTATTATTCCCTTTGTAGTAATATTTGAAAGAAACACAGATATTTGTGTATTTTACTTAATACTCATAATTTATTAATCACATATTTTCCCCAAGGACAAAAAGAAAAATCATTATTTGAATGGCAAGTGATAAAAGATGTCCAGATCCATAGTGAGAAATTTGTCTGACCACCTCCAGTAATACAAAATTCCAAGTCTAGATTGTTTTCTGAGCTCCATCTGTAAATATCAAACCACCTACTCAAAATCTCCACTTACATATCACAAAGATACTTGAAATTGAACATCAAACTGGTTTTAGTATCTTCTTCTAAATCTTCCCCACATCCAAAGTTCAGTTTAAATAAATGCCATCATCATTTACCCAGTTGCTCAAGCTTGAAACCTGTGAGTCATGCATGATTTTTCCTACTACTTCAGCCCCAGATCTCACAAAGCTGTCTACTACAGTCCATCTTTATTGCCACAACTATTATCCGGGTTAACATCATTCTCAATTTATTGGTAATCTTCTAACATCCATTTGCTGAGCCTCCTCCTACAGTCTAGTCTCTCCAGAGCAGAGAATAACCATTTAAAAATGTGATAATGCCGTTTCTTTACTAAGACACTTGCTTCCCCTTGTCTCCACAGTAAAAGACCACTTGCCTCAGGTGGCAGAAGACCCTGCTTGAACAGGGCTCACCTAGCTTTCCAGGAGCACCTCAGGTTACTCTGTTAATGTCATCTCCATTCTAATGCTGGGATTTTACAGTTCTTTAAATGCCCATTATTCCAGTTTTGCCTCTTAGCTAAAGCTATTGTCTGTTCAAAATGTTCTTTTATTATCTATTCTGTTTATCCTTCATGTCTCAGCTCAAACATTTTTTCTCTGAGAAGCCTTCACAAATTAGATCCTTCTTTTCATATATGGGTTGGTATACTTGTTACGAGTTCTCCTGTACTTGAACTATTTGATAATACTTTGAGTATTTGAAAATATTTTTAATAACCAATTGAAAAAATCCTTACCATAGTTCATTATCTATCATGGTAAGGAATGTACCTATTTTTCTTTTTTCTTTATTTGTAATAACTGCTGAATTCCTACCTCTAGCTTATTATCAAGAAATTGACATTTGCATGATTGTATTAAATTTGATTGAGACTATTTCAGTATTCTGAAACTTTATGCCTGATCATTATATAAAAAATTGTGTGATCTGTTAATTTCTAAGTCAAGACTTTATAGATCTACTGTTCTCATGATGTCAATTACATACTTCACATAAACTGAATTCGCATAATATTAAATACTTTACAAGTCATTGAGAGGTTGAACTATGTTCTACCATTAAAACAGGAGGAAGTATTGTGTTTTTGCTGATGTTTATGATAGAAAATTTTAAGAACTAGAAATATGCAAAGAGGGAGATAAAAGACCTACTTATGTTCTCATCTCAGAAATAACTATTACTAACATTTTGCTTTACTTATATACCAGTCACAAATTTCATGTGTGTGTTTATGCATTTGTATTTTGCACTTGAGTGGGAGTTGATATTTTATAACCTTTTAAAAAAATTGTTGTTGTTGTCATTTTATTCCTCATTATACTATAAGCAATTTCTATAAGCAATTTCATCATGCAATTTAATAGTCCCTTCTAACACATAGATACTTATGGTTGCATGGTTCCTTACATGGATACATTGTATTTAATCATCCTGTTATCATTGGATATTTAGCTTATCTTCACTTTTTCACTATTAGAAATATCACCAGTATATGACTGACCATATTGGTATATAAGTCTTCTTGTACATTTCTGATTCTGTTCTTAGGATAAGACCTTAAGAATTGAATACCTCTATCAAAGAGTATGATTTTATTTTTACTTTAGTAGTTTATCTATAAATAGACTAAATTTCATCTCAATAATTTCAAAGTTATTTTACACAAAATCTAAGCATTCCAAAAGAATTTTAACATACAGCAATATAATTCTCCACAAAATTAATATTGGTAATCCTGTGAATGTATGAAGGAAAAAAATCCATTAACCATTAAAATATTAATTTAGAGATAAAATTTTGCTTGTAATTTTAATATCTTATCTGAAAGAGTTACAGCCCTTGTGAGTAGATCTGCAATAACACACACAAAGACATGGTATTTAATTTTTACTCCATGAGAACTATTTGTGATTATCACTATTGTCTACAAGTTATATTTGCAAGTTGACAAAGGATGGCAATGCTCTAATGAGTTTTGAAATGATTCTTATATTGCACCAGTTATCTAGAGTGTACCTTTAAAATGAATCTTTTCTAAACGGGTATGTATAAAGCATGCAAATGTCTGAATTTTCAAAAGAAGCAAAATGAACTCTCTTCCAATTCTTGAAATATATTCGTTGGTTTTTGCTCTAGCAACTGCAAAGTCAGGCATCTGTCTGTTACTGTTTGGTGTGGTGTTGAATTTCATGGTTTGTTAATTTTGCAGTTATGTCTACAAAACTAATAAAAGGAAATTAGGCAAGTCTTTTATATTGCAAAATTCAGAATATCCCCTGGGTAGTTTTTTCTTCAGGGAATTAATTTCATATTTTTCTTTTAAGTGAATGAGATAAGTTTCCTGCTTTTTTAAGTTATCAAAAACTATTATGGGTTACTCAAACTTTAGGTTGTTAAAAATAATAAAACTGTGGCTCCACACCATTAATTTTCCAATATTGGTTTCAGAGATTCTTTTACTAGCAGAGGGCAGGATAATATAAAATTTTACATAAAATGTATCTCTATACTTCCCCAGTCCATATGGACACTGTCATAACACTCTTTTTATTATTTTCAAAATATATAGCATAATAGGTGATCCCTGGGTAAAAATAAATTCACTTGATACTATAAACATTTCACTTCTCATTTAATAGACACAGACTGAGCACTTGGTGGTTCTAGGCAGAGGCTCTGCAGTGCAGGGACTGTAGATCCAAAAGTAAATTATCTATGTTTAAAAATTCTGAGCTTAATAAAAGGAGATATAAATGTTTTTCAAAAGTCCAGTAAACACTTATGGGCAGCTTTATATAAGTATATAGAGGTGTGGAGGAGCACAATAAAAGCCTAAGAATGCATCTGAAGTAATCTTTACGTAGTCGGATAAAGTCTAGAGCCCTTGCCAGTCTCCCAGCAGCTACAGCAAAGCTAGTGCTTCACAGGGGCTTGACTGGAGCTGCTCTGAAAACCCCTAGGCCAGTAACTGCCTCTGGGGAATAATGGTCTCTCCTCTTCTTCCAACTCACAAATACCATTCATATTGCTTCACATTAACAGACTATCCAGGAATCACACCTGAAAGAAGTTTGGGAATTGCAGTCCCTGAAAGCAGATGGTGTTAACACTAAATTGGTAACTGAAATTCAAAACAATATTAATGTACTTGGATTTGGTATATGTTACAATTATATATTCAACAACTTGGCTTTCTTCATATTTAGCCAAGTAGTGGAAACAATGTAGAATCTTAATAAATATAAGTTAAATTAATTTTAACGATAGAGTTGAGATTAAGCAGTATTTAGAGCCTCTAACTTTAACATATTCAAATATACCCAAATAAGTTAAGCAAAGGTAATTAATTTTGTTATTAACTTAATCACTAGGATATACACACACACACACACACACACACACACACACACACACACACACACACACACACATATATATAAATTTTCTTATATGTCCAGTTCACTTCATTCCCATCATCCTAGACTGCATTTGTATTGCATTTGTCTGCTGCATAGCACACTGAACTAGCTCTCCTATCTTGGTCTTTCTGCAACTAATTGTTCCCACCACCCCTTTTCCACCTGTTCTCCAGTGATTTTTTCAAATTGCAAATATGATGATATCATACCCAAACATACAAACTACATTCTTAGGGAGATACATATTTTATTAGAAAAGTTCAGTTCAGTAAGTTTCATAAAATTTCCTCTGACACTGTTTTGTAATTTTCAGTATTTACCTAACTTCTCTGAACTTCTGATTTTATTTCTAAAATGAAGTATTACCTCAAAGGGCAGTAGTAAAAATTAAGCAGGATAAGCGCTCACACACTGCCTGATAGTATTAGTTCAGTAATAGTTTCTTTTTTTAAATTATCTCTTCTGTATGTAAAACATCTTTTTAAATAACTGATGATTACTGGATGCTATGATCTAAAATAATAATATGAAATGTGTTTTTCTGCCAATGTGATTTTTAGAATTCATATAGATTAATTGAACTATAATTGACATACAATAAACTGCATACATGCCCCAGGAAGCCATTACCAAAATCAAAATATCAAACATCTCCACAGCCCCTCAAAGACGCAACTTTCCTTATCTCCTAATTACAAGACAACCATTGATTTGTCTTCTGGCACCATAGTTTACATTTTCTAGAATTTTATATAGATGGAATCAACACCACTTGTTGCAAATACTACCTCCTCTCTATTGTTACTTACACCTTTGTACTTTTGTAAAAAAACAACTGATCGTATTTGTGTGGGTTTATTACTAGTATTTACTCTCTCCCATTGATCTTTTTGACTATACTTTTACCAGTAACACAACTTTCTGTTTGTTACAGCAAGTAGCATTATAGTTTATTTGATATTGGTTAGTGTGAGTAATTCAACTATGTTTTTCTTTCTCAAAAATATTTTAGTAATTTTAGTTCCTATACCTTTCCATATAAATTTTAGAATTGGCTTGCCAATAACCTAAAAAAGAAATCCTTAGGTGATTTTGATTGTGGTTGCATTAAATTTACAGGTCAATTTGGGAAAGAAATGACTTCCTCAGTATGTTGAGTCTTCCAACCTATATATATAGCATACTTCTCTATTTATTTGCATCTTTGATTCCTTATTTTCAGCCCGCAGTTTCTCACATGCTTTGTAAGATTTATAGCTCAGCATCTCAATTTTTTGACCTATTGTAAATCATAGTTTTTCAAATTGTGGTTTCTAGTTTTCAGTGCTAAGATATAGAAATAAAATTTTTCAATGTATTTTTAAGTTGTATTCTATGACCTTGCTAAACTCATTTATTAATTTCAGAAACTTTTATTTGTAGGTTGTTTATGATTTTCCAGGTAAATAATATTGTCATCTGTAAATACAGGCAATTTTGTTTCTTCCTTTCCAATTTGCTTGCATTCATTTTTTTTTTCTTGCCTTAGTAAACCGCTAAAATTTCAAATACAATGTTGAACATAGGTAATGAGAATGAACACTCATGCCTTGGCCTGCCTTGTGTGTGTTTGTATATGTGTATGTATTTGGTGAGGTTTGCACATTGCTTTACTTTCTGGCATTGAGCAAGATGCTCCAGATTCATCTTGTATATTCCATACCATAGCCCTAGAATAAGCCATTTACTCAAGGAGCTCTGGTTCCTTTTGTTGGAGAATGATATGACAAACCAAGACCTGGCCATTAGGTGTGCTCGCCGCCACTGATTTATGTTTGAACATTGAACCAGCCTTGCATTTCGTTTATAAGTCCTACTTAAATGTAAGGTTTTATTACATATTGCTAGATTTGATGGACCAATTATCTCTTTGAGAATTGTGGGCCTGTGCTCATGATGAATATTGGTCTCTTTGTCTGAATTTGGTATCAGGATAATGCTGTCCTCATAAAATGAGAAGTTTTCTCTCCTTTCTATTTTCTGGTGAAGCTTGTATTGAATTGGTTCTACATCTGTGTAAGTGCTTAGTGAAATTCACCAGTGAAAAGTCTGGACCTGAGAATTCTGGGGGGAGGGGGCGAGGGGGAGGATATTAAGGTGAATTCAATTTCCTTAATAAATATAGGCCTATAATCATCCTACTTTTTTGTAATTTGTGTCTTTCAAGGAATTTATTCATTTAATCTAAATTATTAAATTTGTAGGCATAGATTTGGTTGTAGTATTATTCCCTTATTATTCTTTTAATGTCTATGGAATCAAAGTGATGACTACTTTTTCATTTCTAATATTGGTAATTTGTGTCTTTTCTTTTCTTTCTTTTTCCTCTTGCTCTGCCTGGCTAGTGGTTTATCAATTTTATAGGTCTACTGACCCTTTGAAAGAATTAGCTTACTCTCCTACATTCTCACCTTCTATACCTTTCATGGACAAAGATAAAAGATCCTAAACAGAAATCACATTTGCTGAAATTCAACATCAATTTATTTCAGCAAATGTGATTTCTAAATCTATTGAGATGATTGTATAGCTTTTTTTCCTTTGTTTTTAATTGTTAACTCATCCATGAATTTGAGGAATATGTCCCATGGGAATGATGGATTATCCTATATAACGTATCAGTTTTATTTTATAGATTGTCCTTTATATATTATTTTATTTGGTTAGGATTTTTCTTTGTCCACAAAAGCTATAGATCTTTAATTTTTCTTTCTTGTAATGTTTTTGTCAGATTTTGGTTTCAAGATATGCTGGATTCATAAACTCGCTTGAAATTATTCCACCAATATTTTTATTACTTGGGAAGTTTTAGGTAAGACTGGTTTTACTTCTTTCTTAAATGTTTGGAATAGTTCAGTGATGAATTAATCTCATCAGGGATTTTGTTTATGGATACATTTTTAATAATGCATTTAATTGCCTTAATAGACAGGGAATATGCAGATATTCAATTTTCTTTTCTTTTAGTTTCAGTACATTGTACTTTGGAGAACTTTTCCATTTTAAATTTATTGCCAAAGACATGTTCATAATATTATCTTAATAACTTTTTATTATTTATAAACTATGTGTTGGCTTTCTTTTATTGTTCTCAATTATAAACATTATTTTATTATTTGCTTCACTTTATAGTAATATATCTAGAGATTTATGATATTATTAATATCTTCAAAGAAGTAACTAATGGCCTTGTTGATTTTTTTTTTTTTTTTTTTTTTTTTTTAAATTTATTTATTTATTTTTGGCTGTGTTGGGTCTTCGTTTCTGTGCGAGGGCTTTCTCCAATTGCGGCGAGTGGGGGCCACTCTTCATCGCGGTGCGCGGGCCTCTCACTTTCGCGGCCTCTCTTGTTGAGGAGCACAGGCTCCAGATGCGCAGGCTCAGTAGTTGTGGCTCACGGGCCTAGTTGCTCCGCGGCATGTGGGATCTTCCCAGACCAGGGCTCGAACCCGTGTCCCCTGCATCAGCAGGCAGACTCTCAACCACTGCGCCACCAGGGAAGCCCCGGCCTTGTTGATTTTATATATAGAAAAATATATTTCTGTTTCACTAACTTATGTTTATTTTTTACATTTCCTTTATCAGTTCTATATTGTTTCTTATTTTTCTTTTTTTTTTTTGTGGTACGCAGGCCTCTCACTGTTCTGGCCTCTCCCGTTGCGGAGCACAGGCTCCAGACATGCAGGCCCAGAGGCCATGGCTCACGGGCCCAGCCACTCCACAGCATGTGGGATCTTCCCGGACCAGGGCACGAACCCGTGTCCCCTGCATCGGCAGGCAGACTCTCAACTACTGCGCCACCAGGGAAGCCCCTTATTTTTCTTATATAATGTTTTATTAATTAACCCAGATCACAGATTTCTAGCCTCTTTCATTTTCTTGTCTATATATTTAAGCTTGTACCTTTAATTAATAAACATATGAAATAAAAAGGCTCAGAAAGGTGGTAATATTGTTGAAAACAAAGATATGTATATATTTATCTATACATTAACTATTAATATTTCTATATATAGACAGTATATTTAAATTCATTAAATTTAACATAATTGGAAAGCAAACTTTTTTTTTTAGGAAAAATAAAAAAAAGGTTACCATATATCTTGAAAATAATTGTCTCTTATTTCTTATTTTCTTCAACATTTTATAATGTCTTTATTTTTCAAGGTTAATAATACCTGACCTCCATGTTATGGCCTCTGAGAACATGTCCAAGGGATTACATATCAAATTTTATATTTTAAAAAGCTCATATGTCTAAACCATTCTATTGTAATATGATATATTAAAGCTCTCTGGTGATATATAAAAAGAATTATGCCATCTGTGACTTAACTTTTCTCCATACTAATGTTAAAATATAAAAATAGTGACCTTTTGAACTATTTTTTAAAAAAACAGTTCCAGATGTTGCAGTAGGTTACAACTATTAGCAATTTGAGATTTTGCACTGTAATAACACCTGAGATTCATCCCTCTTGGTGTACATCAGATACTCCAGAACACTCCCACAGGAAGCATCCCTAATGGTCACTGGATTAATTTACAGAGGACAAAAGTACAATGAGACACAGGAGGAATAAGCATTTTTAAAGAAAACTGAGTATAAAAGGCATATGAAAAGACACTGCTGAGAAAATTCTGTGAACAGAATTTGGATACAGAATTGTGAAAAACCTATTCTTATAATGACAATGTTTTAAATTCTATGTGGTCAGCATAAATATCTTTCCCATAAAATACTCCCATATATTTTATGAGTTTCAGTCTGCTCTATTTATGCTTCCTCATTCTATATACTTTTCATAATTGGTGAAAAGGATGTTAGACCTAGAAAGGAAATTTCACTGAGCAAAGATTCATTTATATACAGTCTGTTTACATATACTTTGAAGATCAATATTTTTACTACAGCTTCATATTATTTTATTATGACAGATTTAGTCCATTAATAATTTATAAAATAATACTTCTTATGAATTACAATGTGATATACCTGTGCTCGTTCCCCAAATTTTACATTCTGTGATAGCTTAATTATCACATAATAGTAGTTATATCTATATTTACATTGAGAAAAGTGTGTGTGTGAGGAGTGTGCATTGTATGCATATGTAACATGTATATGTATTTAATTAGTGACTAGTTCTTCAGTGAATGTCCTCTACAAGTTGGACACTTGTTTTTATTTTCAACACAACTTCAAGCATATTTGAAAAGATTTTTACTTTCTAACACAACAAAATTTTGAGATTCATCTTGCTTTTGTCCTTGTTTATGGTGTTATGCCAACACTCCTTCAAAAGCTCTGAATTTTACCAGGATGTAAATGTAAGTTGGCCAAAGTTTGGATGCTATGGATAAGAGGCATCTTAAGCAACTATTTCACTGTATTATTGATGGAGTATTCTCACAAATTCCTTGGTGTCATTAAATCATGTTGATACTCTCAACTGACTTACAATGTCTTCTCATAAATACACACATATTCTAAAATTTGGTATTTTGCACTATATACTACTATACAAAATGTAATTCAATTGCAAAACAGAATATGCAAACTACTTACTTTCAAGATATATTATAAATCATATTTATAATCAAGGCAGTGTGATGTGGGCAAAAGAGTGGACACATACATCAATGTATGAGAGTGGGAATACAGAAGTATATCTCTCCACATAATTGATTATATATATATATATATAGCCAAAGTAATTTAATAAAGGAAAATAGACTCAATAAATGAGAAAGGAACTGGAATAACTGGGCATCAATATATAGAAAATTATCTCATTATATATAAAACTCAATCCCAAATGGATAATAGACATAACATAAACTATAAAACTGTAACACATCTAGAAGAAAACCTAGAAAAAAGTTTCTTAGGGAACAAAAATAATAACTATAGTTGTATGAATTGATGCAGAAAAAGAAATCCTAAAAATAGGAAATTTATTTTTACCATTATAAAAGATGTCTATCAAACCCCCTCAGCAAAGTACTTGGTAATAAAATGTTGAAAGTATTATTACCTTTAAGATCGTTAATAAAACCAGTGTTCCCACTATCATTTCTATTAAGCATTGTACTGGTTAGGAAGGTATAAAAAGTATATGAAAGGTAGAAAGATTAGAAATATGGGGGTGGGGGAAGCAATGCTAAGGTGTTCCCTACTGAACCTAAATGATTTCATGGAATACTAACATCATACAGAGTCACTCTTTCTCCATGACAGAATGAGAAAAAATATAATCCATTATAATAACGTCTATGCACAGAAAATATAAAAGTACTATACACAATAGAAAAATGACCAAATATCTCCCTCTTCCAAAGGAGTGACAACTGCTTTCCATTTTTTAAAACCAATTTTAGCTTTAGCCATGTTGCCTTCTTCCAGTAACTGAAATAAAAATTGCGTATTAGGATACTCAATCCTAGAATTACACACATGTTCTGACAGTTAATAATATAGACTAAAACTACACTGCCATGAAGCCTTCCAAAAACCTCCTAACACAACCCAGATCCTATAACTATCTCCTCCTAATACCTAGATGGTTCCTCATGGTGTACAGTTTCCCTTGATGCAACATATACCAATGAACAAAACTTTGTTCAAATACAGGTATGTTCATGGTGGTCTTTATCTACTGGATTCTGATAAAAGAAAGAAAACTATCCTAATTACAAATGAGATGATTGTCAACATAAAGAATTAAATAGAATCTAATAATTGGAATTAATGACAATTTAACAACATATACTACTATAATCTAGCAATCAAAAGATAAATTAAAAACAATATTTTTAATTGCATGACAAATATAAAGAAATAAAACAAAAGGTGAAGAGAATATTGGTGAAAATATAACAAATTACTGAAATAATTAATGGAAAGCCTAAAAAAATGGCAATAACATACTATTAAATTTGAATTTTTAATACCATAAAAGACATACACTTCTAAGAAAAAATCTATAAATTCAATGAAATTCCAATAAAATTTCCAACAGTTTCTAACTCATTTTCTCGGTGGAGTTTGATGTATTCTAAAATTTATATTGAAGAACAAATGTTCCAGAATGATGCAGCATCATGTTAAGCATAAAAACAAAATTAGGGAATTAGCTCTATCATATATCATAACTTAACACAAATCCGTATAGTATAAAAAAGATAGGACCTTTAAGATATGAATAGAACAATTAAGCAGAATATCAAGCCCAGAAGAAAACCACATACATATGGACCCAATTTGTGAACAGATGGTGTTGCAGATCAATCAGGAAACATGAACTTTTAAATAAGTGATGGAACGATGACTAGCCATATGGAAAAACAAGGTAAAAATAGGATCCTACCTCTCATCATTCAAAAAAATACATTCCATAAATATTAAATGATGAAACATAAAAAAGATGTATATAATTTTATAAAACAGGACAATTTATGATCTTGGTATGTGAAACGATCTTGTAAATAAGGATCCAAAATTGCAAACCATAATGGAAAATTGTTTTGTCAGCTTCAGCCTATCGATAATGATGCTATTAACTAGAAATGCCTGGGGCACTTACCTAGACTCATATTATTTTCGGCAGCTCTCACAGACATTTCCCTGACCAGAACCAATGCAGGGGACACAGGTTCGAGCCTTGGTCCGGGAAGATGCCACATGCTGCAAAGCAACTAAGCCCGAGCGTCACATCTACTGAAGCCCATGTGCCTAGATCCCGTGCTCCACCATGAGAGAAGCCACCACAATGAGAAGCCCACGCACGGCAACGAAGAGTAGCCCCAGCTCAGGCAACTAGAGAAAGCCCGCGTGCAGCAACAAAGACCCAACACAGCCAAAAATAAATTAAAACAAACAAAAAAACAAGCAAAAATTAAGACTAGAATTACCATATGATCCAGGTATTCTACCTCTGGAATACATAAACACTGATCTGAAAAAATATATGCACTCCTATGTTCAGTGCAGCATTACTGACAATAGCCAAGATATAGAAACAATCTAAGTGCCCATTAACAGATGAATGGATAAAAAAGATGTGGTATATATATATATATATATATATATATATATATATACATACATATACACACACACACATACACACAAAAGGACTACTACTCAGCCATAAAGAAGGAAATCTTGCCATTTGTGACAATACGAATGGATCTTAAGTGTATCATGTTAAGTGAAATGAGTGAGTAGGATGGAGAAAGACAAATCCTGTAAATTTTCACTCATATGTGGAATATAAAAATAAATAATAAACCAAACCAAACAACAATAATGACAACAAAACCACATAGGTACAGACAACAGAGTAGTGGTTACCAGAGGGGGAGAGGGAGGGAAGGGGGAAATGAGTAAAGGGAATTAACTGTGTGGTGACAGATGGAAACTAAACTTTTGGTGATGGGCATGCTGTAGGGTATGTAGAAGTCAAAAGATAATGTTGTACGCATGAAACTTATATGATGTTATAAATCAATGTTACCTCAATAAATAAAAATAAATAAATAAAAATGGTCAGTTATCTAAGTCAAGTAGAGCTTTCTTAATACAGAGAACTTTATGGGCCGGGCAGCTTAGCTCTTTATCTGCTTGTGTAGCTGGCAATCTGTTTATTGGAGATTGATCTCTTTGAAGTGGATGTCTTGGTAATCAAAAGTTTAATGTCAGGCACTTACATGACAATCAAAAGAACTGATTTTCAGGTACTTAAACACTAGAAAATTACTAACAATTTTGACAATAGTAAATTAGCAATTTCTGTTCATCAAAAAAAAATCACAGGCAGTGAAAAGTTATTTATAATACAAATTACCAGCAAGTATTAACGTCTATAATATATAAAAATAAAAAAGATATGAATTAAGAAAGATTATAGCTCAATAGAACATGGACCATAAAACACACAGAAATTTACCAAAATAAGATGTGCAAATTACCAATAAATATTTGAAAAGGGAAATGCAAATACAAAGTAAAGCCACAATATAACACCATTTTACAAGCAAGAGACAGGGAAACTATTTTTTTTTTTAAGCCATGTAGTTCTAAATGATGGTAAGGGTGAAAACAGGAATACACTTTCCACTTCTGGGGTCTAAGTGTAAATTGATATATTCATTTTACAAAATAGTTTGTGATTTTCTAGAAATATTAAACATATGCTTCCCCTAAAACCTCTAGTTACACATGGCAATCAGAAGACATGCACAAGAGGATTTATATAACTATTGTTGAAAATAGCAACAACTGGAAATAATAAAAAAATATCGGTATTAGAATGGAAAAATAAGTTGTGGGTTGTGGTATATCTACAAGAGAGTAGTCTACAGCTGTTAAAAAACAAAGGATTACAACCATCTGTCTCAAAGCAAAAGAAATATGAATCAGAAGAAAATGTAAAGTAGATTTTGTTTATGTAAATTTCAAAAAGAGTTAAAAATAATGTATTTGGGGAAGAATACATATAGAGATGGTAAATACTACTTGTATTTGAGGGAGGAAGGAGACTATCATGATGGGCAGGGCTCCTGAGGGTCTTCTGAGATATGGTAAAGTTCTCCTTCACAGGAGACAACTAAAAATTGTCACTTGCCATCTGGTTCTATAAGAATGAAGTCACTAGCCACTGCAGCTGCTGACCTTCAACACACCCTGAAAGGAGTTCAGGGTGGAGATCAGGAGTGAGGCATTCTGTGCTCTGGGAAAAACTGGCAGAACAGGGCTTCAGACAGTTAGATATTTTCAGGAGAAGGTTTTATAAGCCCAATTTCTTGCATCTCCTTGTATCTAGATGAGCACTAAAATCATTAACGGCAACATCTGCTCCTCATGACTAGAAGCAACCTCCTTGTGACTGGCAGCAACCCTCTGCCAAAATGTATGCTTCACTGCATGTATCCCCCTTCACCAAAATCACGTGTACACTCACCTCCTCCCTCACCTCTTTGGAGCGGGTCCTCAGAGCCATCTGAGAGGCTGTCGCCTCGATTACAGTCCTCATTTCACCCCAAATAAAACTTAACTCATAACTTTGACATTGTGCATTGTTTTCTCAGTCTACACAGGTCTGAGTCATAAGCAGCAGGGATCCTAGGTATTATTATTCTTTAAATTGCACATATTTTTATATTTCTTGTGTGAATGCTATGTTTTATTTCAGTTTCATAAGAGAGTATAGAGCCAAATACTTGTAGAGACAGACATGGATTTAGTAAAATATTTTTTGGCATAAATAACTGTATCTGGGACATATACAGTTCTGCGAAACTGCATTTTAGAGATTATTTTGTAGAGTTAGAAAAGTTACTAAAATAACTATATAATATGAGAAATCTTTAAATTGTACAGTTTTCAAGATAACTATATATATTCGCAGGCATGATATTACATTATACATTGATAACATAAAAATCATGAATTTATTGCTAGTTTTATGTGGGAAAAATTGTAAGCAAAAATAGCAAAACCAATAAAAGATACAGTTTTTTGGAGAAAATTTAAAGATAAAATGATAATTTGACATATTATGACAGCTATGATAAAATATGTAGAAGACTTTGAAGACATCATGATATTGCATCACCTCTCTGCAACTTTCTGTTGCTCACATTCCTTTCAACAGAAAGACAACTTTTTCCTTTCAATTCTGCCAAATATTGCCACAATAATTCAGAATCTTTTTTTGGTAACAGTTTAATGAGGAAACTTGGACTCTGTTATTAAGGGGTTAAATATGCATAAACTGAATTGCTCTTTAATCATGGAAAAATAATACTAGCAATTCTTGTTTTTTGCTTTTGAATGACACGATATGTGTGATATAATATGTTTAATTATGTGATAATTCATAATACTTTATATTTACATTGTTGTTTTTAGATATTTTTGCTATATAACTGAAGTGCTCTACATAAAGACAGAAAAAGTTTGACTCACATTTGTTTTCATGGGCTCTCCAAAATTTTTGCATTCTGTGACGTAGCATTCTCTAGGTATAGTACTGTCACCTAGAGATAAAAATATATTTATATATTTACTTATATAAAATTAAAGTCCCCTCAACACACAAATAAACACACAAATCCAAAGTCACCAAACATAAAATTATTCTGTTTTTATTGTAATACTCAGGTAAGAAAATTCCAGAGATTAAAACATAACAATTTTCTTGGTTAAAAATGTTTTGCATTATTTTCATCTTTTATTTCCAATTAAAAAATTATTATTGAGGTTGTTATTACTAAATAAAGGAGGAAGTTGTTTAGTCTCCTATCCTTTACTGCTTGAGCTACCCTGCAAATACTAAAGATGTGTAAAAACGTTTACTTAACCATTAAGACATAGCAGTTCTGTGTATAACGGTCTTTGCTTTTTATCTCTGGTTGATTTCAAACTCTGCTTTTTAAATGCTTTAAAAAGCATTTTCAATAAATTCTGCTTTTAAAATGTTAAAAAAAAATCTTTCCTGAAAGGCAGGGGAAATTACTTTTGAAAAGCAAAACCAACCATAATAACAATAACAACAGCAGCAGCAGCAACAACAAATCAACTCAAACATCAAGAAATTATGTGTGAAATACAAAAAGGAATTGCCACAGAAAGGGAAAATCATGATAAAATAAGAAAGTAAACTGATGATTAAGCATATTTAATCAAGAAAAATTTGGTGTAATTATTTAAAGTTCATTTTTCTCCACTAATTATAATAATTATATTAATGTGTGTAAATTTTTACTGTTCAAGTCATAACTCCATCTAATCCCAGAGAGGAAAGTGAGAAGTTACAAGTGCACACAAATAGCTAAGGAGAGGATGCAGATTCTGAGTGGGAGACACATGAACCAAGTAAAGGCACAATTCAGAGATTCATGGAGAGAAAACTCATAATTTTAACAATGGGATTTTCTTTTTCCAGTTAAGCAATGCCAGTCATTCATTCGGAGGTAACTCCCCCAAATTAACAATTACATTTTAAACTCTGAAATCTCTTAATACTGGATTTTGTGAACAAATTTAGAGTTTTTCATAGCTTGGGTTTATCTAAGGGAAACATATTTTGCCTTAAAGCAAAAAAAAAAAAAATACATTCCCACAAATGTTAAGCAAATTCCTTTAGAATCAAGAAAAATTATATTACTTGCAACTCACACAGGTTCCAAATTAGAGCATTTTTATTTCTACTCATGTTTATTTTTCTCTCTTTTTAGTTAACTTCATCAAGGGGGTCAGTGAAACATTCCCTTCTCTAATACACTTCCTTCTTTTTTCCCCTTGATCTTTTGATCCAGAATTGGCAGCTGTGAGACCCTGAGGCAAAGCCATTGACTTGGAGAATCCAACATAGCTTAAGACTCCTGCATTTTATTTTTGGAATGTTAAATTTCCCAACTAGGATGTTTACTTTCATGACTATAACATGTGACACACAGAGTTCACCCTGGCACAATGTGAGGGGGATATTCTATTCAGTGTTTAGGAAATCCTGATTTCTTCTCTCTTGCCCTGCCTCCTGGTTTGCTTTACTTGTTTACTTTCAGCCCTGGTTATTCTTTCTAACAGCCACCAGCATCCTGTTTGTTTGTTTGCTTTTCCTGTGCCTGGAATAGTATCTGTTACAGGACTTTTAATTTTCAATTATAATCTCTCAGATAGCTATGATTAAGCCTTAAGTGGGATAAGTCTGACACCCTGCCCCTCCCAAAAAGGAGCATGTTCTTTGCCTATATGTTATGGAACCATTGACCAAAACTGCCCACCTTGGCCAGGCACAATGGTAACTGCTTGCCTGAGTTGTCTCACAGCAGGAGGTCATGAAAAAGAACTCGGTGCTGTAACTGAAAACTAACCAGGAGAATTTGGGAGGGGCCAAAAGGAGGGAGGATACGCCAGCCCACAGTATGCCTTGGGAAATTAACCCGAAAGAATTCGGGAGAAGGGTGGAGATGATATGTCCTGACAACCTCCCAGAAACCCTCACTCTGGAATACGTCTTGGCTGAGTGATGCTCATGCCACCAGGAAGGGCCCTGAGGTCAGAATGATCGGCCAGAGACAATCGGGAAACTAACCCCATTACCATAAAACCTGAGACTGTGAGCCATGTGGCAGAGCAGTTCTCCTGGGTTCCCTTACCCTGCTGCTCTCTGCCTGGGCTCCCCTTCCCAATAAAGTCTTTTGCTTTGTCAGTACATGTGTCTCCTCGGGCAATTCATTTTGGAGTGTTAGACACGAGCTCATTCTCAGGTCCTGGAAGGGGTCCCCCTTCCTGCAACCTAAATATTTTATGTAAAACTTAGAACCCTTTCAGAGAACTCTCCCACTACTTCTTCTCAGTCTACCTAATTGCCTGTAATATTGTTTTTTTCCAGTGGGGGAAGTCAATTCTTTATCTTTTTTGGTCTTCTCCCTTTTATTCCTTATCATCTTCTCTTACCTGGCATATTTTAATTCTTCAGATAACCAAGCCATAAGCAAGGCTAAGCCTCTTAAAAGTCTGAGACCACTTCACCTTTGTTGTCCAGGTTCTAATCTTCTGACAGTTCCTCTGGGAGAAATTCCTATCAATCATATATAGGATTTCCTCTTATTTCCTCTATTGACCAAGTAATAGATATAGAATGTATTTTCAAGGATGTCCATTTTACACTAATAATTTTCTCCAGGAGTAATATTCTCTGAAGTGATACCAGGAAAAGACAGTTGATCCAGAACTATACAGAAAACACACACACACACATATATGTGTGTGTGTGTGTGTGTGTGTGTGTGTGTGTATTTTTCAAGGTTCAATAGAGTCTCCCACATTCCTGCTCAAAAAAAAAAATATTAGAGGCTTATCTGAATATCCCTGGGTTAATTTCAATTAGTGCTCACTACACACTATACCTATCTAATGCAGCCAACCAGGGCAGCTTAAGTTTGGATCACAGCATGTGCCTCTGAAGACCAGACTAAGAAGCCTCAGAAACCTTCAGAAACCTACAAATATTGCCAAGTCCCAAGCTTCCTTTATTTCCACCTATCGTTGGCCAACTCAAAAACCTAAGAGACTTTACCAAGACTCAGTAGCTACCAAGGAGCAAATTCAGAAAATCTACTTAAATACACTTTTTGGATTTACCTACATGACAGAGACCAGAATCCATCCCATCTAGGAGATAGCCTAAGTCTTAAAAAATTGCTTTAAGACTCATGTTCTATTTTATTGCCTGCTATTTCACTATGACATGCCTTCCAAACAGTTATCATAAGACCATATCCCCCTTCTTGTTCTTTATTATTAGGGGACTATAGCAAGACATGGGACAGCCATAAGACTGGCTGAGATTTAGACCATGATGCAGCTATGAAAAGATAAGAGCTATCTGCCTGGCCATGGAACTGAGCAGAACACTGTGGGGGGCCCCCCAAGTACAAAGGCCCCTCCATGTTCCTTGCTTCTTGTTTGTAGAAAAGATGACGTCTCTCAGGCCTCCCTGAGTCACAAAAGAGCAGGCTCGAGCAGTTAGTGATCAGGGCAAGAGAGTCACAGACTCAGTGCCTGATGCACATTCCTGAGTTGTTTTACAGATGGCTATCACTGCCACGAGAGAGAAAAAGCTAACTGTACGATGACCAGACTGTAGTCATGACATAAGCTACTCCATCTTGAGTAGTACAGAATTTATGGCTAGTACAATTCCAAGAACTGACCTTAAGAGAATGGGTTTAACACTATTGCCCATAATAATCTATATCTTTGCGGGCATCAAAATAATTGTAGGCTGTTCTCCCCGTATATGTAAGCAGGCAACTAAAATTGTCAGCAAAGAGATGCTACAGATCCATGTCAACATCTTTCACTCTAGCAATACGGTGCCCTATGTCAGCATGAAGCTACAGAAGACCCACCTTCACTCCTAATCCCATAGAAATGATGTCTGACAAGTGGGGATTTGTAAGCAGCTCTTTTGCCCCTTTCCTGTTCGTCCATTTCTGTTCCCCTCAAACTTTATAAGAATGAGATCACTAGGCAATTTAACCTAACTCCTGACTGATGTTGTCCTGAATGCACACCATGCCTTGCCTAACCTGTTGACTCTTTTCCTAGACTGAAAGAAGTAAGATTGAAGAATTAAGTAGTTAAAGAATGACTAGCTCTCTACCTGCCCTCTTAGTAATCCTGCAGACAGATCACGCGGGCAAGGTAACATCTGAAGAAATAGACAGCCAGGCTGCTCACAATAGAGAATGATGCAGAATCCAACCTCCTGCCTCGAAGATTCACCGAGAGTCTTCCCCCTTCCTTTTCCTTTTAAAAACTCTCATGCTTGAGCAGAATCTTCTGAGTTGGTTTTGGGGACACATGTCTGCCTCCTCCTCAGACTGCTGGCTTTCCGATTAAAGCAACTTTCCTTTCAACCACCACTAACCTCGAGTATTGGCTTTCAAGCAGTGAGCAGCCAGACCTGAGTTTGATAACAGCCAGATCTCTCTAACCTTACATAAAATGTTTCTATATACTATTTACTGGAAGCCTGTCCATCTGGTAAAATGTGAGCATGTTCAGTTTCAATTGGGTAAATGTTGGCATAGCAACTTTATGATCCACGCTTATACTATTATATTTTGTTTTATCCCAAGCCAGAGATGATCCTTGCATAATGCTTCTTAGACATTTATACAACAAATATTTATTGAGCTCACTCTAAGTGTAAGGCACCGAGGGGGATACCACTTTGCATTAGATGTGGACTCTGTATTCATGGAGTATGCAGTCTAATAAGGGAGATCAGATTGGTGCATTCTTATAATAGACAGTAGAAAAATAAAGAATTACAAGTAGAGTGCTGTTGGATTTCAAGTGAGGAAGGAATTCCTTCTAGTATCACTAATAACGATAGAATCTCACTTCTTAATTTCCTAGCTAGAAATCACAAATCTGTCCATAAGCTGGCTAAATTACTATACTTTGTGTGATTTTGCTTTTCAGAATTTTGAAAAAAAAGAGCTGAGCAAGTTCTGATATGAATAATATCAGTTCCATATGACCTTTACCTTGACCACTTCAGCTGTTCTTTCAAGTAGAGACACAACTACTTCTAAAAAAGAACACACGAATGGAGCAATCTTAGAGTTTGCTATAAGAATGTATTTGTATGTCTGTGTGTAGTTTTGTTAATTGCTTTTGTTTTTTTATATTTTCTTTTTTGAGAAGGTTAAGGGAATAAAGATGGTCAACTGGCAAAACGGAAGGACTGAATATAGAAAAGACAAAGATTTAAAGGAAAAAAAAAAACTGCCATTGTTTCATTACCTGTAAGTTAAATTTCTCCCTGGAATTCATCTCAAGTTTTTCTTCTTTTAAGAATTTCAAAGGCTTTTATATGTTTCTTAAAATTATTGTTCCCTTGGCAGTTACTAAGTGAAATAAATGGTTGCAGATAGGTGCTATTATTCTTACTGCAGAAAATACAGTGTGGAGTAATATACTAAGGCTTTGATTGTGTCCTTTTCTCCACTGGGTGAGGAATTCCTCAGATAATGTGCATCTGTGTGCAGCATTTTCATCTTTCATCTAGATTTCCTAATGTTCCTTTACATAGGTGAGGAAGGGGACAAATATATGAATTTCAAGAGAGCTGTCATCTTTTTAGTCTGTAAAGAAAATCTAAACAATAGTCAAGTCAAAGAAATAAATACATGGACAGAAGTTTCTTCACAGTGGAAGGTAATTTCTAGGCATAGCATGCTCAGCCTGTAGAAAAGAGAAGATGGCTAGAAAGTATATAGAAATTGCTTTTGGTGTTGAAGATATCCTTAGGCATGTAAAACATTAATTAAAAAGATGAGCCAGAGATGAAATTGTGTGTAAAAATGCTTCATTTGTCTAACAGAACCCAATTCAGAAGTATCAATAAGATAAGGAAGATTTTGCTTGATCAAAAAACATAAAGAGTGATCAAAGTTGGCAAAGTTAATTAAAATCATGTTGATGGTATAGATATTAGATATTAGAAGTGAAAGCCAGTAAGTGGTTTTAGAAATTCTTTAGAAACCAAAACCACAGGTGTTTGATTTGCCTGCTCCTACTAATAAGATACAAGAAGGTAGATAGGGGCCTGATATAGGAAGACTAGGCTATAAAAGATGAATTTATTATAAAATTGTGGTAATAAGGTTGAGTTATCTCTGTCTCAGTGGATTAATCTGAGACTCAGACTAGTAGACAAAACAAAGGGTATATTTAACCCAACTTTCAAAATTTGATTTTTTAGATCTGCAGGGTTTGAGCCAGGCTATTAGCCTCCTGCAGTGAGCTAGCCAGAGAGCATGAAACTTAGCATACTTAAAAGGCTTCAGTGACTCGTATTGAATTTCAGAAGCTCTGAGGTAGCACTGAACTAAAAGTTTAGGCTGAAAGTTCAGTCTCAGTCAGGTGTCACAGTGCTCAAGTTACACACACTAAAAATATATATATATTTCTCCACATTGTTATTTTTTACAATAAATGTCTCCTAATCCAAACTTGGAGAGGAAGGTGATTTTTTTTGAGACAGACAAAATATATACTCTTAGAAGACACAGCTGGATCCCTAATCTAAGGGCTGGTAGAAGTCTAAATAAAATTACTAACATATCTAAAAGAATTAGTATATCAGAGCAATGCTGGCACAGATGAGGGAGGGTTGGAAAAGTTAAAAAAAAAAAAAAAAGAAGTGTCCCTTAACGACCTGACTAGTTTGGAGGGTGCTCTATATATGAGTATATGGCCCTTTCAGCAGCTCTATACCCTCGCTAGGATCTGTGAATAAAATAAACTTTGTTTTCTTAAGTCTTCCGGTGCCCCCTTTTGTGGCTGCACCTGACTCATCATTATATAAGAGAACACAGAAAACCATTCCCCTAACTCCAAGTTCACTAAGAAATCTTCTGATTAGAATTAGACTTTCTGTGTGGATATGTCCATAAAGAGAAAATAAGCAAGTTGGTAATCATGGATCCAGTTCACTTGATCGTCATGTTAACTTGTATGTAAATTCATAGTTATTATTAGAATTTATATCAGTCTTCTTGAGTTTAGTTAATGTAAATGAATATTCTGCTTTATATTCTGATCATCTCTTGATATAATAGCAGAAATCCTGAGACTGAAGAGGTGAGGTCCAGCTCCCAGAGTATAAAGACCCAATTCAGCACTAAAGTAATGTTACAGGGTTGAACTAGACCAGTGGGCAGTCAGCTCCCTGTAGGCAATGCTCCCCTGTCTTAGTTCAGCATGATCTTCAAATAAACCTGTGGTTCTAAAACTCAGTATAACAAAGTTAGGCTAGGAAAAACTTATGCAGTAAGCTATTGTAAAATTATGTAAATTCAAAAAGGAAAAGTGGAAGCACTCAAGATCGCAGAGGTTCACAGAAAGAAGGAATTAGTTCTGGAGCTGGAGTCAAGAGTTCAACATAGCTAGGCTACATCTGGCTGATTCTATTAGTCATTCTCTCTTTCTAAATGTCTACTATCCTTTAAATTGCCACTTATTGTCTTATTTTAAATAATTTTAGAGAAAAACATTGGGTTTTATCAAGCAATAAGTATATGCCAGACTCTCAGGTGATTTGGGAATTTAATGTAGTTAATGAAGCTTAACTCATACTTATGGAAATCTTTATTTAAGTATAAGCTGTATGCACAGTGTACTGGAAAGAATGTGCAGAAGGTGTGAAGAAAGAAGGAATATTGATCTTCTTAAGAAGTCTTTGGGTAACTCTGTAGGGCATAATTAAACACTGAATATTACTTATATACTGATAAAATAACATGTGACGTTAACTTTTTAAAAGTAAAATGCTAATGTATTGTGTAAATTCCTCTCTAACTATATGATGAAACTTTATGAAAAATGCAGTGGAAATCCAAGTTCAAAATTGAGAAGGTTTAAATAATAATAACATTTCTTAAACAATAAAACATTTCTATCATACATTAGGCCATCCCAATGCAATGTTTCAGTGACAGTGCTTTTGGTTCCAAATTGTCTAATTGAGTTAGTTTTCTATTTTAACCAGTACTGGGTAAACCTAACCAAATTACAGAACCCTTAAATCCTCCTAACCCTCAGGGTAAAATATGATTATTTTAGGAGAACACCGTCACATTTAGTCATATCACTTTCAAACATTAATTCACTCTGACTTTGGAACTATTTTCATTAATACTGTCACTAAGCATGAGAAATATATAAACCTAAAGTTTCTTCACAAGGAAAACAATAGGTACAAAACCAGAAAAGGGAAGATAAAGATGAGGTAAAGGCAGTAAAAGTATTAATAATGAAAACTGGCCAAACACAGGATCCTATAGCTAAGTACATCATAGCTCAAAGGGGAAGTTAATGCTGCAATGCAATAATAATAATGAGTAAAATAATAACCACAATAAATTAAAATATGCACCACTGGACTGATAACGAAGAGTCAAGGTTTTCAGAGATTGGAGTAATTATGAGGAGTAAAACCTACACTGGAAGATAGAAGTATGAAAGAGACAGGTAGAAAAGAATAAGGGAAAGTTAGTGATCTAGAGTACAGCAGGAGCCAGGAGATGCACAGTATCCAAGGATTAGGACAGAGAGCTAGCCTGTAACTGAGACAAGACATCTGAGAATAAGTTGAGTAAGAAACCAAGTAGCTGACTTCAGATATTTCAATGTTTTGTCTAATGGAAGGTGCCTTTCTTATCCACTGTAATTCTAAGGACCCTTGGGACAGTGAGTTTGGCCTCACTTTCATTTAACTGGTATCTGGAAAGAAGTACACATAGGTGTACATGTTAGTGTGATTTATCTTCAACTTTGACATATACTTGCAAAAATTATTTTTAAACTTATATAAGGTTTAAGTGGTAGATACGTACTCATTTTTTAAAATAGTCACATATTTGATGTGAATCATTATTTCAATATTTGAGGATGGGAATCTGTCCCATAATACTTAAACCTGGTTGTCATTCAGATCATCTGGCATGCATGTCCTTAGCCCCATCTGTTAGGTTGTCATGGTGCCATACTGAGGAAGTGGCAAGCTCGTTTCAAGTAGACACAAATGCCAACCAAAGATTAATTTAGCAGGAGAGCTTGTTGAGTACAAAAAGTGACATCTCCTATAAGAGGAAACTCTTGACTAGCAGTGCCAAATTGGGGCCTTGTGCTTCATTACATGTGAGTGCATCTGTTGCCACTTGTAGGCCTAATGCCATAAAAGAGAATGACTCACTGTGAAAGCTACTTTGGAAAAAATGGTAATTGCATAGTTTATGGAGGACAGACTTAACTGTTACGTATCTAATAAAGTTACAGAGATGGACACCTCTGAAAAGCTGATGAAATAAATTCATATACAATATTTTTTTTAGTTTAAAGCATTTAATTAAGAATTGAAAGGCAGTATTAAAGAGAAAGAAAATGTACAGTAGAATATGTACTTATTAATGCTTTATTAGAGAAATGAGTAATATATGGAATGGATTTTAGAATTATAGGATATTAATATCATACTGGAAAGAGAGGAATAGAACTAATGGAATAACTTCAAGCATCACAATTTGTGAAATCTGTGTGATTTGGAAACATATAGAAATCATTTAGGATTCAAAATTAAGAAAGAAAGAAGGGTTAGTTGGAAAATTATACCAAAGAAATATACAAATGAAATAAAATGTTTTATTTTGTAAAATGCAAGAATATTAAAAATAAAATTAAAGATTGAAGTAAGTTAGAGAAAAAACTTGGCATGTCATAGATTTTAATGAATGTAGCAAAGCTCAGAAAAGTTATCTCTTCAACTCACTGATGATAATTTTTGGACAGATTCTTTCAGAAATATTTCATGAACACATAAAATGTGTCAAATTCAGTGACTGAGTTTCCTTAATGATTGATCTGAAATAAATCTAAATGATTTTTTTAAACTTGTAGATGACATTTTCTTAGATTTTGTAAATGAAAAAAGATGGTGGCTATTGTTAAATGACAAAATAAGTCACAATCAAGGGTAAAGTAATAACCTAATTTTTCTTCCTTTTGTTTCTAAGAACTGATGCTTTAGAGATTTATATTTTACATTATTTTTCTCTTAAAATTACCATAACTGTGTCTTTGATTTGAAATCTCAAAATTAATAACTGGACAGATCTATTGGTCCCATGTCACCATGCTGCTATACTAACAGGTATATTTCGTGTGATAACTTTCCAGATAAAAGCATGATTTGGAAGCTTGGGCATCAAATTATCAAGCTTTCTTTTTTAGAAAAGTGGTTTTTAGGAAAAATGATATTCCATAGAAGTTGAGACTTTTTCATATTGCATAAAATATTGCATAAACTACTTTAATCACTTTGAGGAATAAACCAAAAGCTCTGATTCTAAACTTGCAAAAGCTGTAAGCTTAACACTGGAAGCATCATCCAATGCCTTTGAAGTTAAATATCATGTTTCTTCATATGATGTCTTTAAATGTATTTGAGGGCAGAAATTATTTCCTTTTGTAATATGGCGACTCTCTACCACACTTGTAGATTAAAATGAATGTGTTTCTCCGAAATCAAGTGAGTCTACGTAATGGACCAGTTTGAAGTCATCTTTATCCTGATCTCAGGAGAATTGTTGCTACTTCTTAAAAACCTCATGTTGGATCCAAGTATCTTGCTTTTTAATTTTGATTCTGAAATCTGATCATTTTATTCTATTGAAGAAATAACTGAATTTTCCATTTCCAGTATACTGAGTACCAACAATTTCAGCAACATTGAGGACTAATTATTTTAAGTAAGTTAACTCATGTATTTTTCACAGTTAAGCCATGATGTAGCTACTGTTATTTTCACCCAATGTATAGATAAAGGAATTGAAAATCTTGGAAGTTTTATAATTTTTTCAGGGTCTTGTAGCTGGGACATGGCAGAACTAGAACTCAAACCTAGGAAATCTGGATCTACACTATTAAGCTAAATTAAATCTTAAATGATGTGCTGTAAAACTTCTGTAAACATGTTGGCTAACGTACAAGAATCCTGTTTTTTAATGCATTACTGTGTTAGAAAGAAAGTATGGGTGAAATGAGAGGCCAAGAGCAGTACGAAAGCAGAAAATACAAGGAAAGAAATTTGCAAAGAATTTGACAGTTGCCCCAGAGGGAATCTCCTAATTTCTGGTAACTGTCCTTGAGTATCATTTTCACTGGGAGTAGGAGAGGAAGCCTAGGGCCAATCCAATGAATGAATTTAGTTCAGAGGTTCCTAAACCAGTAATTTACCTTCACTGCATAGCTGAGATTTTCAAAAGACTAATAGCCTAAGTAGGTATAGGTCATGTTATATTATCACCAAATGAGTTTACTTCAAACCTTTGGAAAAAAACCTTCTAGTGTTCAGAGCTTTTTGGATTTCTGAATTGTGGATAAAGGTTTTGAGATCTGTAGTATATCCACTGTAGAGAGAATGAAGCAACTTGAAAAAGTTCTCATTTCTTTGAGAACAACTTCTTTGTTCTTAAAAATTATACTCAAAGAGAAAAAATAAACTAAATTAAATATATTTGTAAATCTACAAAATTTACAATTTTAAATAAAAAAGACCTTTCTACAATTTAAAATCTTTTGTAATATATAGATTTTTTTTTTTAATTAAAGTAATTCCGAGCTCAAATTCAATTCTGGTTTTAGGCCATAACATTTTTATAACCTTAAGGGATATTTGGGATTCACTGTAAACATGTGGAGTTAGAGTAAGAAATTTATATTTTCATTTATTCATATTTATAATCCTACAGAGAAAATACTGAGTATTCATTTTGAATCTGGTAGAATATAACCTTAGGACATTACAATTGCATTTCAGCATGTAAACTTGATTTGCAAAATCTTTTTTGACTGGGGATTATGGCAAAATGTATTTTATTGTCTCATTGACAAGTGCGTAGATTCTGGTATATTTTATTTTGTATTTGACATGAAGCATCAATGGAATACATGTGTAGGCTTTGTATTCATTTATCCCTTCAACAAAATCTAATATGACTATATCTCTTAATTTAAATACTTAATATATTGAATGATTTTTAGTTCTCTTGTATAAAACTTTCTTAGAGATATTTGAAGATTTTCCTTTCCCATTCAACTATTCTTTCATGAAAAATCTATAATATACTCACAAGAAGAGCTTAAGTAGAAAAAAATATTTGAAGAACCAAACACCCAAATTAGACCATAACTCTTTTTTGGTTCCTGTTCGCCCTTTACATTATTTATAATGAAACAGAAAGTTTTCCCTGAGATATATTTCTCATGATACATATTATTGAAGACACTGGAATAGGAATGAGACCTCCTTGGGTGCCAAAGTTATATTGGGGCATTGAAACAGGCCTGAAGTAAAAGAGGATCACATGGTTGTAAGAAAAGCTTCTTAACCCTGACAAAAACTCTGTGAGGAAGACATTGTTGCTATGATTGTTATTTTTATTGCCCACATCTTTTAGCTATGATAAAGGTTAGAGATGGAGTGATTTTCTCAATAACACAAGGCATTTTAAAGTGTCAGACCAAGACTTAAACACAAGCCTTCTTATTCTACATTCTCTGTAATTTTAGCAAGGCCGCCAGAAGAATGACTTTGGACATGGCCTTTCAGTCTTTTATTCTTCTTGTAATGAGACTTCTTTTAAAAATGCATTAGACAATTGTATAATGTAATGAAAGTAAGTGCTGAAGTTTGAATATGTATAATTAATTGGTTTCAGTTAAGTAGAAGACTGAACTAACTGAGCACATATGTTAATGACTGTTAAGAAACAAATTTGTTTGATGTTAATCTCAAAAATTAAAGAAGGAAAGTGTTGCACCTCCTCTTAGGAGCTGTTAGTTTAGTCATATTGATTGCTGTCACTGCTAGGAGCCCTTGCAAAATGCTCACCAGAGAATTAAACATTACAAATTGTAAGCCTATATTATCACTATTTTAATACTCATCTTACCCCAGATACAGCCAGTGGGAACCCCTTCAAAATGGTTCCCTGACTTTTTGACTTGCCCTTATTATTACCTGAGAATTCACTTAGCTTCTGCAATGGCAAGATGTTGCTAACTTACATTTTCTATGCCACAGCTCTGGAATCATCCAAATCATTAAGGATCCAGACTCCTAATACTTGAGAATGATATTATAAACTAAAATCCTGATGCTAGTGTACCCTTTGCTACCTGTATACCATTGCTTTTAAATTCTCTCAGCAGACAAAGTGACTAGGGAATATGTGTACATCATCTATCAACTATCTATCTAATCTCTCTATCTCTAAAATATGCATACAGTATATGTTTATATATGTGCATATACATTTAGATATTTATTTATAGTTCATGTATATATTTAAATATCTATATTTAAAGCCATGAATTCACATACTTCTGATCCAAGATTCTAGAGTTTGTTTTAATATTTCTTATTTTTTTTATTTGTATCTGCCTTCATCAACTATGAGAGACCTGCATCTCATTATCTTTAACGTAATTACTCATTTGCTGAAACTTATAACATACAGCAGATTGTTTATCCATATCACAGAAAATACCAAACGTAATAACTAACTCAAGAGCAATATTTGTTTACAGTTATTTAGTTATTTGCTTATTATGTGGTATTATATTTACAAATAATGAAATATACTTTATTATTAGGCATTTATATACAAGTGTAATGCACAAAATTTAACTGTGCTATTAGATAAAGTTTGAAATATTCATTTGCCCATGTACTCCATACCCTTAATAAGATTTAGAGCATTCATACCAACACAGAAAGTTCCCTCGTGTCCTTCCCTGTCAGCCCATGCTCCTACTCATTCTTCAGACTGACTCGGTTTTCTGCTAATCAGGTTGTTATTGGCTCCCTCAGAAGCATTCACTTTCAAACTTACCAGTAAGTATATCAGTATAAAGGCACCTGAGTGATTTCAAGTCAGGAGTATTTTGGGCTAATTTTATAAGAATACATTTTAAAAATGTATTTGCTTATTATTTTCACCCATTTGCTTATCAATTCTCTGCATATTGCCTTACACAATTTGATGTAAAACTGTGAAGTGGTGGATTGTGCTCATCTGCCTTTAAAGTCTATTAAAATCCTTTCAAAGGGAGTTGGTTATTATCTTTGCTGAATTATTTCTGCTAAAATCATTCTTTCAGCTTGCCAAATAGGACTTTTCCACTTGTATCTGTTTCTTCTTTTTTTAAGGCAAAATATCACCATCAACTTATATGTACCCTCTCTAATATACTTTTACCTGTGTTTTCTTTTTTGTTGTTGTTTACTCTTCCTACTAAACTCAATTAATGAGTTGTGTTCATTTAAGTACCAGAGGTTCTATTCTTAATCAAAGCTAATTCTATATTTCACTTTTAATGTCCTCCCTTTAAGTTGCCTGGATGATTTTAAATTATGACCTTCTTACTAATTTTATACATAATTAACAATACTATACTCAATTTATCTAAAATCTTGAGAGTATTTGGCAGCTATAGGGATTATTTTCTAAGTATTTTTTTTTAATTTTCTTTAAATTAAAAAAAAAAATTCTTTAAATTAAAAAAATTTTTTTTCTTCTAAGTAGTTTTAAATTATATTATGGTGTTACAATTACATGATAGATTGACTTCAAATTGGCTCCAATTCTTCACATTTCCATTAATCAAACCCTTCTTTGCAGCTCCTCACATCAAGAGATCAGGTGTCTCTTCCTACTCTTAACATCTAAGCCGGGTTTATAACTTGCTTTTACTACAAGGATGTGACAGAAATGATAGTGTTCCAGTTCCCAGCTTAGATTTAAGAGGCTTCATAAGCTTCTAAGAAGTCTACCACCGCTCTGTGAACAAACCTGGCTAACCTACTGGATAATGAGAGATATACAGCTAAGTCATCTACAATCTACCCAATCAGCAGACATGTGTATAAGGTTATCATAAGCCATCTGTCCTCCAGCCAACTGGTAAGCTAGCAGCTGGCGTATGAGTGACCCCAGCCGAAATCAACCGAGCATGGACCACATCATCAGAACCTCCTACATGAGCTGCAGATTCATGAACATAATTAATGTTTATTCTGTTAGGCCAACAAATTTGGGGTGATAGGTTATGCAGCAGTAGCTAGCCAATACAGAGGCCTTTCTTAAAAACATGCTTTTAGATATGTTGTTGGTATAGATTTTTGAAAGGTGACAGATAATGTGTGAAAATTAAATATATTTCCAGATACAGAAATTTGGACAATTGAAACACTTTCAGTAAATAAATAAATTTATACTTCAAAATTTAATGATTTTGAAGGACTTTAATATCCTTCATGTCCAAAGATTAGATCACAGATACTTATGATAATACTATTATTTTTTTTTTTGCGGTACGCGGGCCTCTCACTGTTGTGGCCTCTCCCGTTGCGGAGCACAGGCTCGGGACACGCAGGCTCAGCGGCCATGGCTCACGGGCCCAGCCGCTCTGCGGCATGTGGGATCCTCCCGGACCGGGGCATGAACCCGTGTCCCCTGAATCAGCAGGCGGACTCTCAACCACTGCGCCACCAGGGAAGCCCAAGATTATTAAATTTTATAGAGAGATTGCCTTTCTTAGAGGGAGGGAGGGGTGTATGCTGGTATTTGAAGCCACAAGTTGTAATTTGATGATAATTAATCTGTTTGTTTTCTGGACTGATGAAATACTTAGTTTGGAGCATTGTGAAACATATTAATCATGCCCCTTAAATTGACACTTTAATCTACTGTACTCCTACTCAAATCCAAAAATTTTCTCTCATTATTTGGCTACTATGATATTACAGTCATAACAAAGCTGTATAACTCTGATAAATATTTCATTTGAAGAGTCAATCAAGGACTTCCCTGTTGACGCAGTGGTTGAGAGTCTGCCTGCCAGTGCAGGGGACACGGGTTTGAGCCCTGGTCCGGAAGAATCCCACATGCCACGGAGTAACGAAGCCCATGCGCCACAACTACTGAGTCCTTGTGCTATAACTACTGAATCCCATGCACCTAGAGCCTGTTTTCTGCAACAAGAGAAGCCACCGCGATGAGAAGCCCCTGCACCACGACGAAGAGTAGCCCCCGCTCACCGCAAATAGAGAAAGCCCATGCGCAGCAACAAAGACCCAAAGCAGCCAAATAAATAAATTAATTAAATGATAAAATAAAATAAAAATAAAAATGGACAGGGGCATTGAATTAAAAAAAAATAGTGCCAATCATTTAGGTCAAGAGAAGAAATGAAGTTGAGACCTAAAGTGGGAGACAGGGAGGGTTTGTACAATGATAAACTCTGAAAAAGAGTGATGCTCCAGGATAATTTTTAAATGCATTGCTTTTAATTTAAGTTTTTTCTTAGTTGACAGTTTATTTTAGGAAAAGTTAGATATTTCTGGAGTCATATTCTTAATCCATTTTTTAAATGATTGCTCCATGACTTAGTAAAATTGCATTAAATAATTATTCTTTTGAATTATCTTTTTTTGATTTTATGAGAATGTATATGTATTGTATCATGAATATAATAAAGTTTGTTCAAATATACGCAATCCAATTCCTTATTTAAAATACATGGGAACAACTTAGATGGGTGGGATGAGGAGGGTGAGGGAGGTCCAAGAGGTAGGGGGTATATGTATGCATATAGCTGATTCACTTTGTTGTACAGCAGAAACTAACATAACATTGCAAAGCAATTATACTCCAATAAAAAAATAAATAAATAAAATAAAACACACACACAAAAATAAAATACATGGGAACAAATATACCTACTCAAAGGAATTGAGTTCACATTATTTACAGATTTTTACTGAATTTGTACAAATACAATTACGATGAGTCAAAATTATCTTAAATATCTTAAGAAAGTAGAGGCAAACATACAAAAATTATGTAAATATGCACATATTTTTCTCTTAATACAACTGAACAAGAACACCAAAGTTACATACTGAGTTAAACTAATCCACTAAAGTATTTTTAAATGAATCATGTGTATTTGACTTCAAGAAGATTTAGTATACTACGAAGTAAGCTATTTGCATATTTCATTAAGGAAGATTCAGATTTATGAACTAAATAAGACATGGTCATGATGTGATTTTGTCTAAATTTGTGATGTTTCATTAGAGCAATACATATGTGATACACTCCTATCAAACAATGATATGAAGCTTTCTCTTTTCTCTGTTTTTCTCTCTTTCCATTCATTTTTTTCCTTTCTCCCTCTCCTTCTCTCCTTCTTTCTCTCCTCCTTCTCTCCCTTCCTTCTCTTCTTCTTTCCTTCCTTTCATATATGTGCAATACTATTTAGAGTTCAATAAATATGCTACTTACCTTGGCTGAACTCTTCCTCATCCAGCACTTACCATATAAGTCACCCACTTAGTGAGTGCGAATAAATACCTGGAGCAATGGCAATACTAGTTTAGATAATTAAATATTCAAGCTCTGTGGAACATCTGAAAGTTAAATAATCTAAGAATTGAAGGTAGTATACTTTAACATATATGTTCTCCTTAGGTGAAAAATTTTTAAAAAAGAATGTTTAATTATTTGCCATTTGAATAATTTTGCAGGTGTTTTGCTGAAAAAAAAAAAAGTCCCTAAACTGCTCATTGGCAGTAAACACGTTCCTGAAAGTAAATGTTAAATCTCTGGAGTGGTGTGATGGTTTCTCCTTTTTCCTTTCTCTTTCATTCCCACTTAATTTTTTTTTATTTCTTATATAGAATATAGAAAATTTTCTGAAGTGGCTAACATTCATATTAGGATAGATATCAACTAAATATTATAAGGGCAAAATATATACTTCATTCTTTCATTACTGTAATTATTTATGCATCATATTTTTGGGCCCAGAATATTATGGTCACTCTAAAGAACAAAAATTGATTAGCATCTATAGGTTTTAATTCATTAAAGACAGAGATCATCAAATATCAGAAAATAATTTGTGAATTTATGATGATGACCAACACAGAAAAAGTACATATTACAATTTCCTTTACAATATTAAGAAGTATTTTAAAAGGCTTTTGATGGCTTCATCAAGAGCTTTTATTCTGCAGGTGAGAGAAAATGTTGGAAGGTACAGTGCAGTTCTTCACAAGCTATCTGTGGTGAAAGATTGTATTTATTCTTTGATTGAAATCCATTTAAGATAGATACTTTTGTAAAATGCAGTAAAATGAATTGTTAGAAAAGTGAAATAAAAGCCCCATTTTTATTAGATTAAATATATATAATATTATTAGGTCAAATTTCTCATTTCAATTTTTTTTTTACAGGTAACAAGGAATTCATGGACTATCACCATTTTTTGTGGATATCTGTTGTTTTTGTCTATTGTCCCTTTCTTTTCTTTTTCTTAAAAATAATATCCAAAGTCTCATTTACTTGGGATATTGACAGTCTGCCAACTTACCCTGCTCTGATCTCAACTCAGGGAGGAGTATCTGAGTCAAACTGAACAATCAAAATACCCAAAGTCCTTCAAACAATGACTGGTCCAAAGTAAGACCAAACAGGTCAAGTAGGGCCAGTAAAAATCATTCTTACAGAAGTTTATGGATGCTGAGAGATAATCTATATTTTCTCTGAAATCTTGAGTATTAAGGGTCATGTAATTTGGGTTTCCCAAGGCCAATATTGCCATCAACACATCATCCACATGCCAAAGTCACTGAAACAACATAAGCATAGAGGTGGAAAAAGAAAATATGGGTTAGTTTTTGCATTACTTTAGGTAGGCCAATTGTTGTAAAGCCAACCCCTAAATCTCAGTAGTTCTACAAAACAGAAGTTTCTTACTTGAGTCTCAGTCCAATGTAGTTTGGACACTCTCCACCACACAGTCATTTAGGGATCTATACTTCTTCCTACATGTTACTATGCCACTTATAGAGCATCCTCTATCGCTATATTTAGTTTGCAGATTGGGAGAGAGGAGGGAGAAGAACACTGGAGATTTATTTGGGTCCAGAAATGCTATATATCACTTCTGCCCAAATTCTCTCCATCAGAACTCAATCACATGGCACCTGCTAGCTGTAAAAGAGACTGGAAAATGATGTCTAGTGTGCACTTAGGAGGAAAAGAAAATATGATTTCTGATCACTTTTCAGGTTCTGCCTCAACGTTTAAGAATTACACAAATGAACAAGAAAAGCAACATACATTTGCAAGTAAAAAGAACAGATGTTGAGATAGTCAGATGGTGTAAAAATGAAAGGAATTGGGATATGGGGATTTTCTTCCTTATGAAAGCATATGAGTGAAAATCTTAATTCAACAAGGTAGAATGAGGAAGACATGTGCTTCACATTCTAGTCCTGAGATTCACAGTCTGTGAAAAAGCAGTTTTCTTCCATGAAAGCCATGTCCTTAGAAGAGAGCCAGTTTTCAATTAAGCTGTGGTAAGGCAAAGCCTTCAACAAAAAGTTCTGAGGATTCCAGCTGTTGGTTTACAAAATAATTGGGGTTTGATCTAGCACAGTGGACAACATTGGGATTGGGGCAGCAAGGGGAGGTTAGGTTGGAAGAAAAGTAGTCAAAAGCAATATGGGGATGAATACATGAGGGGACACATGCCCAGAGTGGCTTCTATCTTGTGTAGTGACCAGGGATAACAGTGAGATGAGGATGGTGCATCTAGCTTAATGATGTAAAATATCTGAATTGGCTAATGAAGAAATAATAAATTGATATAACTGATGAAATGATATCTTCTAAGATTATGTAGTTACTTAGGTAGTAAATTAGTGAGAGAAAACATACTTTCATGACTATAACAAAAACATTAATTTCAAAAGTGATAAACATACTACATGTATAGCTTATCAATGAATGTTAATCCAGGTATAAAAGTTACACCAGAAGGATGGAGTAGTAGCAAGACATATATGAGGGACACAAGCAAGAATGTATCATTTTGAAAGGGTACAAAACTATGCAAAGAATTTAAACTTAACTGAGAAGCAAATGGATGAAAGTAGAGAATGGTAGTGTTAGTAGGAAGAAAAATTAGCAAAAGTGACAAAATTATTTTGACTAGAACATGTTAATCAACATGGAGAATGAAGTTTCTAAGAAGAATAATGTACATAATTTGCATTACTGACACCATGGAAGAATGCATTATAAAAAAGATAAGCATAACATTAAAGAATATAGGTTCATTA
Source organism: Phocoena sinus (assembly GCF_008692025.1). Lineage (NCBI taxonomy): Eukaryota > Metazoa > Chordata > Mammalia > Artiodactyla > Phocoenidae > Phocoena > Phocoena sinus. Next base: position 56,178,455 of record NC_045774.1, on the reverse strand, counting down.
TTAACTATATACAATTTGGAAGAATCAAAAAACAAAATGTGAATTAAAAGTATCTTGTTAAATTACTTGATGGCAAAATCTAACCTAAAATAGTCTGAGGCTACTTACAAATATTCATCCCACTTGCTATTTTGACACAGAGACATCAATTTTGGACTCTGTGTGGTGCTTGTTACTACTGTGCATGTTAAAGAATACTTGCCTGTATTAAAGTTCAAAAATCCAAAAATTTATTAATTCTTAAACATATATTCCTTAAGAATTTCAGTTAACAGACGATGGTTTTGAATACAGTTAAGAAAAACTTCTACTTGAGAATTATTTCAATATGGGTCAACAACAACAAAAAAGAGATAATAAAAGACTGCAAATATTAAATCTAAGAATTTTTTCTTACTGGAATTTTATATATCAAGTTCATCAGAAAAGCAAGATGTTTGAGGATTACAGCCCTGGGTATATAAAAATAACTGAGCTTTTGTATATATGTATATATATATAATATATATATAATATATATATATATATATATATATATATATATATACACGCACATACATGCACACACACAAAGAAACTTTGAAATTGAGGATTAAGGGTCCTGTAAGTCTTTAGTTTAATTTCCTTAGTCTTTCAAAAAGCAAAGCACTAGAAAAATAATAAAAATATTTGAAAATTGACATTCTAGGCATATTAAATACTAACAACCTCTTTTAGCCTGATCTTACTTTGATCCCTTCACATTTTTATTACTATTTGATTTGTAAATTGAAGCAAATATGACTTTATTATTGTGATAATACAAAAATTACTAATAATTAGACACATGAGGCATTTTGAATGTTTTGAGATGACAATATGTAAATTTAATACACCTTTGGTATGTAGGCTACTTCCAGTTTATAAATTAAAAATTTTGATTAGTAGTTAATTCCCTCAGTCTTCTGTCCAAAATGGTTAAATTTTCATAAAGAAATACTCTCTTTTTTTTATACACCTCTTCCTCATGATGAGCTTGCATTAACTACCTGACAGGGGCAATGTACAGCAAATTAAACAACATACTTTATTTTACAGCTACACCAGAAACATTTTCAGAAGGTAATGTCATCCAAGAAAAAAAACCATAAAACATAAGTGGTTATAAATGTTTTTTTAACATTTTTGAAATTTAGAAATTCATTTAAAAGTCCCTACTTACTTTAAATGTTTATAATAGTGATTTCATTCTAACTATGTTGATTCCAAGTCTAACTGGGTAATCCTACAGCATTGGGAAGCTTGCCCATCTCCTAATGTAGGAAACATTTATTACCTGTCCTCATATTGAACCAGCCACCCGAGAGTAGCACAATACAAATAATAAACCATAGAACCCCTTCTCTTCATGGTTTAGATATGCTGAAATCTCTAACCTCCTCCCCATTCTCCATTTTCACTTGTTCAGTATGTTACAGTTTTCCTGAGAACCTAGTTGGAAAAAATGAATATAGACCTAGGAGTGAGCAGAGTAATTAAGATTTTGTTGTTTTGAATTTTGGACCGTGAACTGTTTCCCCAGTAGTTACTAACAATAAAGAAAATTTACAAAATATCTTGTAAGTTATTTCTTTTATTCAGAAACAGAAGCTGTGTGAGTGTTTTGGGTATAGAAGTAGTGATCCAGGTAAAGAGCAATGATCCTTGAAAGGACTAAAAAACAATGTTAAAAATCAGAGACAGGGCTTCCCTGGTGGCGCAGTGGTTGAGAGTCCGCCTGCCGATGCAGGGGACACGGGTTCGTGCCCCGGTCCGGGAAGATCCCACATGCCGCGGAGCGGCTGGGCCCGTGAACCATGGCCACTGAGCCTGCGCGTCCGGAGCCTGTGCTCCGCAACGCGAGAGGCCACAACAGTGAGAGGCCCGCATACCGCAAAAAAAAAAGAAAAAAAAAAAAAAATCAAAGAGACAGCCAACACCTTAGGTCCTAAATGAGCATCTGGAAAGGTGCTACTGTATCAAAAAGCCAGCTTATTCAAAGATGGATTGTTACCCTTTCAATTATTAATATTTTGAATCCTATCTTTGTCTCCTACACTCCCCTTGTTTAATTGCAGAACCTGCTTTTGTCTTTAAAATTTGTGGTCATCATTTTCACTCTCTGATTAAAAATATAATAACCATGGACTGATTTTATAATAGTATAATATTAATACTGTTATGTTTATTGAGCAAGTTCTATGTGAATAAACTCTTAGGGCTTTAAACTTTAATCACAAGGTCACATACCTAGTGTAACATTCTAAGATTGAAATATGTACTCGTGGTAATAACTTGAGATAGGAACATTTCTTTTTTTCTTTTCCAAGAGAATACTTCTTCCTTCCTTATAGTATAAATACCTGAGTACAAACCCAGAGAACTGCAAACTGCTCGGCTCTGTAGCAGTCAGTCTTCGCAGGGAATTTCTAACCATAGTTGTACTCTCCCTCCTCTGCCTACTGCCTCATCCCTGGGCCAGCTATAAAACCTGGCTACCAGTGGAAAAAACACTGGGGAGTTCTGAGGGACCAGAGCAGTCCAAAAGAGTTTTGGTGAACCTAAAAATGGTTTCCACTTCCCCTCTACCTCTAGGGATGATTTTTAGAAAAATTTGATTAAAACAGTCATATTTGTTGGTTTTATAAATAGAGTGGTCTGGTGACTTAACTTTTCTAAAATTTGCTACATGTTGACAACTCACTGAAATAAATCCTTTCAGTAAGTCATGACTGAAATATCTTGTAGTGTTGCCAGAAGGAACATGGGTTTTTATGCACAGTCAGGCACAGAAGATGATGAAAAGAATTCTGATAGTGCTTATTGTGGTAGAAGTGAGCTGAGTGCACAGAAATTGATTCAGGTGAGGGATTGACCGTGAACCCAAAAGAACTGCGTGGCACTAGTTAATGGGATAGTTGTGGGGCTTATGGAGAGATGAGACCACTTTTCTGAGGATCCACTAAACCAGAAGCCAAGAAGCTTGGAAAAGACAGAGAGCTACCTGAGAATTCTGATCTATTTGTACTAAGAACAGCAAAAACCCCAGCCTACCCAGACCCCTGGTGGGCAGATATGATGTACAGACAGCCTCATGTGTGTAAGTGACAGCACCAGGCTTTAAAATTGAAAAGACCGAGAAAGTAATCCCCTTCCTTTAAATTCCACTGAGATCTGTAAATGTCCACTTAAATAAATATTTCATCATCATTTGTGTGCAGGTGCTTAGACTTTAGAAGAGAGAAAAGGGGTAAAAGAAAGAAATTAGGAAAAATGTACCAGGGATCATGGTGAAAACACTGCTGGGGATCTTTGTCAGTTCTCCTCAGATTGCCAGGTGAGAGGAGGACAAAACTTGGAAAGAAAGCCTTGAGTGGGTAACAGCTGAATAACTGAACACATTCATTGATTGATATTTTCTGCTAAAGAGACTAAGTTGCAGAGTTTTAGTCTCAGATAAGTGACAATGATAAATAAACTGTACCCAAAGTCATTGAGCCAGTTCATGGCAAAACTAGAATGCATACCTGGTCCCTTCTGTCTTGAAATACTTTGTTCTAAACTATAATTTAATCTTGTCTCTCCCCATATCCCCAAATATCCAAGTATCTAATGACAACTCCCTTCCTTGTGCAACCTAGATTTGATGTTCCCACCCTGATCAAGTTCAGTCAGTGAGTTTCACTTCCTTTTCATTATCCATGTCTGGCAAAACATTGAACTTGGATTGATTCATCTGTCTTAAACAATGGTTGCTGGGAGCTGGTGAGGGGAAGTATCACAAATTTTCAGACCGGTACAAGGAAACTATATTCTTCTCTAAGTAAAACGAGGCTTTCAAATCTTTCTTTAAATTTTACTTTGTATCCCTGGGAAATTATTTATCATACATTGTAAATTGCTTTGTTTACACTTTCTATGCTCAAACTTTCCACATCTGCTTGCACTTGGGAAATATGCCCCTTCTCTTGTTAAAGACTAATCTCTCAATTTCTATTTTAACACTTTCTTACCTCTTTAGGGACTTATTCCACAGTTATCAAATATCCCTCCTATATCTTCTAATTCTCTTTCTCTATTATTTTTTTTCATTAGAATTTAAAATGTTCAAGTCTCTCCTAGCAAAGTACCAACCACATCTTCTTACCTGAAATAGTATCTCCTCTTGACTTCCTAAACTCTAACAGATCATCTACTAACTTTCTGGCTACTCATTTACAATTTTTAGATAATCTCAAAGTTTTTAATGCATGTTTGCAAAGTGGATGCATCAGAATTACCTAATTCTGGTATGAGAAAATACAGGTTCTGAAGCCCCACACAGTATTTACTGGATCCCAGGGTATGGGTATTTATTCTTTAAAACTCCTCAGGTTTCTGCTGCACTGTCAGGTTTATAAGCATAGTTAAAATGTTTTTCTTCCTTTGTCTATCACTTCTATGTTGGTATTCTTTATGATTCTGTTCTGAGCCCCTGATTTAATTTTCTCTATGGACCATTTCATACGTTCCTATGTCACCAATTATGATTGAAAAGTGAAATCTCACTTTTCTATAATTACATCCTGGTTACATCAATTACTTCTTTTGTGACTTGGACATGTCCCTTATGTGTGCGCTTCAGTTTCCATTGCTCTAAATAAGGATAATAATAAAAAAAAATTCTACATAGAATTTCTACATAGAAGGATTATAATCATTGTAAAGCCCTTAGAAGAGTGCTCAGCATATTGTAAAAATAGATGGAAGATTGACAGATAGACACATAGATTACAGACAGATAGATAGATAGATAAGTAAGCACTTAGCTGAGCTTAGCTCGAACTGCTGACCAGAAAATCACGAACAGATAAACTGCTTATTGTTTAAAGACATTACATTTTGGGGTGATTTGCTACATAGAAATAGATAACATACAGAAGTCCATTTTTAGCTTTTTTTTTTTTTTTTAACGAATATATGATCAAAAGTTTTGTGGTTTTTAACCCACAGGATAATACCATACTTTAACATAGAACAAATTGACCTCCACAGTCTAGAGGGGATATTAAATTACATTACTGATTTGTTGACAGATCAAAGATACCAAGCTACTTCTTTGACACAATTTAATTGTTTCCCATACTACTCTTTGTAGAATTATTTTAATATCCCATAATATTTCCCCATTTGTATTAACCTTCCACATCATTCTCCACCTAATGGAATTCTATTGTCCTTATGGAATCCAGTTTAAAGTCCATCTCCTTTGAGAACATTTTCCTTCAAGACACAGAAATATTTTTTCTGTGATCTGTTATAACATGGATAATTGTCAGTAGAATCTATCCTGAGGCTTACTTTTCCAGAATCTTCCAAAAAGTATTTGCTTTAAGTACTCTCTCTGGTGCCTTTGCCCCAAGCTCAGGCTATGACCCAACACTTTCAGAGCAGCGTAGGAAATATTTCTGATCATCTCACATGAGAAAAAGAAATTGTGGAGCTGAGAGAAAAAAAATTATGACCACTGACTTATTTTGCTCTAGTACCTTGGTGAGATTCTAAAGTTTTCTAATCCTCTAAAGTAAGTAGGATATACAACAGCACCTGTAATTATAGATAATAGTTGACTGGTGAAATTATTTTTTAAAAATGCCTTAAAACCCTCTTAAAATGAAAAAAAACTGCAAAAGTATTCTCATTTAAATGTATCTAGTAATAAATAAATAATAATAATAATAAATAAAACTTCAGAGCATTATTACTAGGAAAAAATGCAACATGGAAATCTTCGGATTTTTCTAGACTTAATGTAAAACTACATAAAAGCTTATGTTTACAGTCCCTTAATACAGAGGATCCTGACTTATAATGGTTCAATTTCACGATTTTTCAACTTTATTATGGTGTGTAAGCAATATACACTCAGTAAAAAACATTCTTTGAATTTCGAATTTCAGATTTTGATATTTTCCCCGGGCTAGTGACATGTGGTGAGATACTCTCTGGTGATGCATGGTGCCACAGCTCCCAGTCAGCCACGCAATTGTGACAATCAACAACCCATACACTCTGCAACCACTTTGTGCCCACACAACCATTCTCTTTTTCACTTTCAGTACAGTATTCAATAAGTTACATGAGTCAACAATTCATTATAAAATATGCTTTGTATTAGATGATTTTACCCAACTGTAGACAAATGCAAAGTGTCTGAGCACTTTTAAGGTAGGCTAGGCTGAGCTATGATGTTTGGTAGGTTAGGTGTATTAAATGCATTTTCAACTTAGGATATTTTCAACTTATGATGGATTTATCAGCATGTAACCCCATCGTAAGTCAAGAAAGAGCTATATATCAGAAGTAAATATTTGTCAGTGATTGTTTGGATAGCATGAACATTGAAGCATAGTTGTTTCATTTTGTACGGTAAAATGTTTCAACTGATATTTGGTAGGTAAGTTTTTTTAAAGTTGGATAATTAAGTTATCCATTAACACAGACCTCACTGTAAAGCCAAAGTTTTAATATTTGAACCAGTTCAGTACCTCTGAAGGCATTTTTCCTCCCAATAATGCCACTAAGGCAATATCTCACTTTTCTGACTGTGTACATTTCAAATAAAATAAAATAAGAAACGTATCAGTTAGAAAAATCATTTTCTTAGTAGAAACAAGATTTATTAAGAAGTATAGGCAATATTCAATGTTATTCTTCTTATCAGTTGAAAACTTTGCAGTATTATAAATAACAAAAATGTTATTAATTTTAGATAGATTCTTGACTTGGTGATGTTGTTTTGGTGATTTTTTTAAATAGAGAATTTGAAGTACCTTTTAGTGAAAGAATTAACAATGGTCATATAAAGAAGAAAGTCACTAAATGACATAAACCAAGCTATTTAATGCTGCTTTTATTATTGCCTAGAGTTCTGAATTCTATAAATTATGGAAATTAGACCTAGTATTAATGATACATTTTTAGCTCCCTCTTGTACACTTTATAGAATTACAGATTGGAATGAGCATTGGCTGTGCCATTCATATAAATGTGTCATATAAATGAGCTAAGAACACCACACAAAAACTGGTTATCTGCTTTGCATTTATCTTTTTAATATGGAAACTTCTCTTTTTGCAGAGATTTTAATAACTACTGCCTCCCTTGCCATCTCTTCCAACCTTTAATTGCACAAATTTAATATGTTTGCACATTAACTACGTCTGCTGAGTATCGTATCAGTCATTTATTTAGCTACCATCTAGAACTTATTTCTTCATTAGTGTTTTGTAAGTGATTGAATGCATTCTCAAGAAACTACATATATTTTGATATTTTAACAGCCTCACTTCAGGTAAGGTCTATGTTCTAAAATTGAGTAAGATTTTTTTCTTCTGGATAAATAGAGACCTCTTTCTTTTAAATTTTAACCTTAAGTATCTAACTTTGACAAAACACTGTATAGTCTTTTTGAGGGGAAAAATTTATAATTTTATACTGTAGGTCACACTGAAGAAGACACTCTATACTTGCATTTGGCAGTAATAAAATGATATTCCTCAGAAAACTTAATTAAGAAGTTGAGGTTATAAAGTACTTAATGGCATTTCTCATCAAAATATTTCAAATTACTTTTAAAATATTAACTCATTAATTCTCATAGTGCTCATGGGAGGTACTCAGGAGAACACTTCTTCATTTGAGCTCTACTCATTGTCATTTGTAAAACTCCTTTCTTATATCATAAAATAAATATTTGTGATTGTATGATTACACAATTGATTAATTTATATTCTCATATTATTTTTCCTGGTATATTCAAGGAGGTGCTATGTTAAGTAGAAGAAGGAACATTGGAATAGAAATAAAATAAATTTGTGACATTTCTCCTCTCTAGGTTCAGACCTTGTACTAATTATGGGCTTTCACTAACTGTGTTTTATTGTGCTTTGAAGGAATATGAAAGGTAATGAATTAGGCATTTAGAAAGATGAGGAAATGCCTGGGTCCTGAGAGGTAACTAGATGGGGCTGAAATTGTGTTGATTCTAAAGCCAAGAAGACCCATGTTCAAACATATTCCTTGTATACTTCACCAATAGAGCTCTTATTAGATTAAAACACTGAGAAAGCAACTATACCCTTAGTAGCAGTTTGGATGTTTATAATTTAATATGACTTTTTAAAATATAATTATTCAGTTTTATGATAACACCACATTCATGGAGTAGGGTAGGATGGATTAATAAATGCTAACTTAATGAAAGACTGAAATCAATAATAACTAATTGGAAAGTTCAAGTAAGATGCAGTCTCATTTTGAAGCTGGAGAAACAGTTTGTTGGGGAGTGAGAAACTGAGAAAGTATAGGGTAAGAAAAGGAAATCAAAAGGATTGAAGGTATCAAAATCCTTTTGCTTTATGCAACATTTTATCTGGACTCAGTAAAGGTTAGCAAGCTATTAAAATCCATACCATGTATTGTCAACTCTTAAATTAAATCAGTTTAGAATGCTACAAACCTTAAACTTTCACATTCCAATAAGTCTATACACCAGGTAGCTTCACTCCAGCACCTTTAGTACTGTCTATAGTTTTGCTGGCCAATCTTCATCATCTCCTCTCAGAGATGAGGATACAGACAACTTAATCCTATAATAGTTAACATTTTTAAGTGCCTAATAAATATAAGAAAGTATGATGAACACTTTGCTCTTCTTTGGTAATATTACTATTATTACTCACCATGTACGTAAACAAAAGAAATCTTAGAATGGTTAAGCAATTTGTTCAAGATCATATCACTGGAGAGTGCTAGATCCAGGATTTGAAGGTTTGTCCAATTCCAGATCCCACTTCTCCAGTGATTCTCCAGCTGGGTTCCATGAACCCAGCAGAAGCATCAGTAAACATATTGTTGGTAATTTTCTAGGTTCCTTATTAAATTTTAAAATCTTGTAGGTCTCTTCAATAATTATATAAATGCATATATAAATTTTGTATTATCTAGTTAAACACTTAAAAAGAGAAAGCTACCATTTCACATCAATATGTGTTTCCCTTTATATTTAATATCTTACTGGTGCCAAGTGATACTTTCATTATCAGGAACTATAGTGGAAGGGGGAAAAAGAAGTGAACTTAGTCCACAAGTGTACATCTAAATATATGAGCAAAATTGCACATTGTGAAATAATGAAATTAAAGAACAATTGAGGCAGAATTGAAAATGGTATTATAACATGCCAAACTGAGAAGAATTTGTTTGCTGCAGTCAATATCACACTCAGTCTGAGAGGTGTAAAACCTCAGCTATCATATTATATTAATATTGATGATGTGCATATGGTTTCTTTTAATTTAATTTATATATACCATATATTATAATAATATAACATAGCATATGTGTGTATATATATATATGTATATAAAATGGTTGATGAGAGCTGAAATATAAGAGGCATTACACTTAGTTTTATTATTAAAACAATTAATCAACAATGGGCTTTACAAATGTTTTTTCTTAAAAATTTATCCAATTATCACTCAAAGTTTAGAAGCATTCCTATCTGTAAAGTCAAGCTTTGGATACATCTTTCATTCTTCTTCATATGCTTTATTAGTGTTATTTTTCTTTTGTTCAGGCATAAGTCACCTGCAGAGCTGCTAGTTAACTTGTTTAAATTTTAACCCAATAGCTGATGTGAGGTAAAAATATATAAGTGCAGCAAAAAGTTAAGAATCCAATAGATAACAAAGGGAACAATGACACTGAGAGTATGTTATTAATATCTTTTGGTTGATATACCCTTCTAGAGTAAGACCTCTGGTAATGGTTTTAAATAGATAAAACAAAAGTTGTTGAATGTGTACAGCTTTTTATATTTGCCTTCAAGGAGTTCAACTTAAACGTAGTTGTTTCTACTGAAAATGCATACATTCAAGGAAGTCAATATAATAAGAGAAATAGGTTCTCTCATATTCCATATATGTGATTCAGAAAGTGTTTTTCAGAGCATGCTCTATACTCATTGTTTCATATTACATGCACTTCTCCTCACCAATCAACCTAACTTTTCCCTCAACACTCTAGTAACACAGCACTCACTAATACATTCAAAACTTCATTCTTAATATGCTCTTTTCTGTACTTATTTACTTCTCTGTATCATTTCTCTCACTTGACCACACTTACTGGTACTTTCTGGGCAGTAAGTATTCTTCAAACATCTGTAGAGGGCCATCTGTTCTTAGTTTCATTCATGGATCTACCATCCTTTACACAGCCCTTGAATATTGATATTCCTCCCAAGATCTTGTTATTATCACTTTCCATAAAATTTATAGTAAAACTCATCTATAACCAGTGTTCCTAATACTACCCATATTTTAATATTATTACTCCTGTCTACTTAACACCTGGGCACTTGCATTTGGCTGTCCAGAGACACCTAAAACTCAAAAAATATAAAAATGAATTTGATCTCTTTCTCATAGTCTCCACTCCTTTATTTGTATGTTTTATGTTATAAATGGATGGACTCTCATTCATTTATCAATCCAAAATCATGACAGTAATTAGTTCCCAGTACTCTGTATCTCCAAGAAAACATTTTTTAACATAATGGGTATATAGTGTCTAATTTTGGATAAATTTTCATTTCCTGAGTGATTAATTATGCTCAGCAACGTATATGCTTTTTGGTGTTTTGAATATGCTGTTTGTGAAGTCCTTGATCAAGTAATTTCCCGATTTTTAAACATTCATTTTCTCCATTTTTCATTCTGCAGAAAAGCAACCTTTCTGCAATTCACATTGGATCATGTCACTTCTGGCAACGTTTCCTGATTTATCGTAGGATAAGGTCTAAACTTTCAAATGTTACTTCTCAGGCATGACATAAACTGGCACTTTCTTTACTCTCTAAGTGCATCTCACATTCTGCCCTACTTACACTTAACTCCACATCATATTGAACTTCCTTCAATTAACTGAATGCTCTATGAATCCTCTGGGTAATAACTTCTACATATAAAAAATTGACTGGTCAGACAAAACTTTTATGCACCTACTCCAGTTTGGCAACTACATTTTTCTTCCAGGGGCATAGCCTGAGCCTTACCTTGGCTAAGCTACCCCATCTGGCTAAAGTTTCCCTGGCTAGCATGCTCCCGCATGTCCCACATACTGCATGGAGTGACTTCTCTGCTACTTGAATAAAAAGCACATCACAAAGTGGGATATGGTGGACACTGCAATGAGTCACTCATATATTCCCTCCAAAGACAGGAAACTTGTTTCTTTAGCGGCTGGAAATGTCGCCTGTTGACAACACAGCTGAAATTTTCTAGGTATTATCCTCAGCAGAAGGCTCCTGTAAAGTCATACGTTCACCCTGGACAGACAAAATTCTGACCCTTTTGCCTGGCTTGAGGATGACTATATAGGGCTCTGCAGCTGAACTCAGCATTCTGTTGTAACTGCCTCACTGTTCTTCCTCCTTTATAGTGGCTGTTCGAGAGAGCACAACCCACTAAACTCTCTGCCTTCAGATTTTTATCTCTATTTCATGGGGAATCTTACCTATATTCCTGAGCAGTCTGTGAGGCTAGGATGAGACAATGTGGAAATGCCTGGGAGTTCACTCCCTTTTAGGGTTAACTTTAGAAATGGGAAATAACGGACATGAAAAAGCTGAGCAGAGGAAATGCTCTTCTTTCATCCGTATATACATTGCCCCACCATCTGGTGTTTCCTCGTGAACCTTAAACATAATAAAGGTCTTCTTCACAGCTCGCGTAGCTATCTTTCATTACCTTGTAGCACACATTGCTCCTATTTCTTCTTATCCCACATTTTCTTCCTTCTCACCTTCAACTCTCTAGGTTTGCACATCCAAAATAAATAATCCTAGTAATCAGGACTTAAATGCTCTGCTTTATAAAGGGCCTGCATTAAGACAAAGACTCTCTTAGAGTACAAGTAGAAAATAACCTTACTTTTTTCCTCCCATAAAATTCTGATATTATTGCTGCTTTTATGTAAAATCTGGGACTGGCCTTAAATCTGTTCAATTTCCTTTAGATAATTAAAAGCCCTCTGTCAATGTCAGTGACAAGATACATTTTCAAGGATTTTCACTTTGTGCTTTCCTTGTCATATTATACTTCCACATATTCTGCAGAATGCTTCATTAATTTTGTATTAAATTATGGCTATAATGAATAAACTTTAATGTATATGTAAATATTTATGCTTTCTGACTCTTTCCTTTTTTTGGAGATTTGAGCTTTCATCTCGTAATTACTGCCAGTAGCCTGAAGAATTTTTTTAGCACCTCTTTCAATGCAGGTGTGCTGGAAAGAAAGTAATTTTGCTATCATATGTCCATTTTCTCTTTAGTTTCCCTCTAACTTTCTTAAAATATTATTTACATAAAATGAATTCACTACTTTTAGGAGTACAGATTAATAAATTTGGGTAATTTTCTGCAATTATCTAACCACAATTAATATGTAGAAATTTCCTTCACCTGGAAAATGTTTCCCGTGCCCATTTGCATTCAAACCTCTCTAAATTGGGGCAACCACTAATCTGCTTTCTGTTACTATAACATATGTTTTTAGAATTTTATATAAATGGAATCATACAGTACATAGATTTTGTGTTTTGCTTCTTTCAATTAGCATACTTTTTAAAGGTAGATCCCATTATCCCTATACTATGACCCATATTTGAACCAGATAAATTGTCATCAATCCTTTCTGTATTTTTCCACTGCTGCCAGAAGTAGAAGTGCAGTTAACCTGGAGTTTTTTACTACTCTGCCATTTCAAGCCAATGGCCCCAACCTTTCTCCTTTCTATTCAGAAACCTGTCTTGTAAGTTTCAGATGTGCATGCCCTGGTCTCCAAGCAGTCCCTTTCAAATCTGGCGCTTTTAACTTGAGGTGAAAGGGAAGCAAACATCTCTTTCCATTGGGAGAGGACAGTATATCCTATAGCATTCCAAAAATATCTTCCAAGTAAATAGCTTCTTTCAACAAAAGCCTTTTAGAGTAAGGTGGGGTAAGAGACACAACACAGGTTTCAGGGCATCTCCTTGCAGAGTCTGCATTGGTTGTCTAGTGTGTGGCTTTAATCTGTGGATATAATCACCATTGTAACTTCAGTGAAAGCTGTGAAGGACATACACACAGACAGACAGATAAACAGCTAGATAGAAAGGTAAATGGATTTTTTTCTTTACTTTTTTTCCTAGAGTCTTTAAATATGCTATTGTCTCTGCCTGGAAAACTTGTCCCATGTAATTAGTATTCGTTCTATCCCTTCAAAACTTCCTCAGGAAGGACTTTCCTGACCTCACAGAATAGACAATATATCCCTGTTCTGTGCCTCAGAGCTCCTTTTCTTTCCTAATATAACACTTATAACAATTTATTGCAGTATCTAGTGCCCGAGGTTTTCTTCAGGCATATGAAGAAGAAAAGAAGTGAAGGAAAGCAGGAAAAACACTATAGCAAGCCTCCAGAACATTTAGAACACTACACTCATTCCCAGAAGTACTACTTCTCTGGAGTCTACCTGAAATTGTGGTTTGCTATATTATTCTGAAGCCAAGTGAATTTCCAGTCAAAAAAAACCTTACACAATCCTTAGGCTACATATACTAATCCATTTTATAAATCATATCCAAAGAGTCAGTTTAACTTTTTGTTGATAGTTATTTAAGAATACACACGGCTCAGGGCTTCCCTGGTGGCGCAGTCGTTGAGAGTCCGCCTGCCGATGCAGGAGACACGGGTTCGTGCCCCGGTCCGGGAAGATCCTACATGCCCTGGAGTGGCTGGGCCCGTGAGCCATGGCTGCTGAGCTTGCGCGTCCGGAGCCTGTGCTCCGCAACGGGAGAGGCCACAGCAGTGAGAGGCCCGCATACCGCAAAAAAAAAAAAAAAAAAAAAAGAATACACACGGCTCAGAATATAACATACTATAGAACTAAAATTTATCACATAACCAAAGGAAAGGAGAGAAATCACTGTGTAAATGATAAAATAATTTTGATTGGCTCTATATTAATCTTAAGCATAGATTTTAATATTTCTCTGTCACTTGAATTTTTTTTTAATAAATTTATATATTTTATTTTTGGCTGTGTTGGGTCTTCATTGTTGTATGCGGGCTTTTCTCTAGTTGCAGCGAGCGGGGGCTACTCTTTGTCGCGGTGCGCAGGCTTCTCATTGCGGTGGCTTCTCTTGTTGCAGAGCACGGGCTCTAGGCGCGCGGTCTTCAGTAGTTGTGGCTCGCGGGCCCTAGAGCATAGGCTCAGTAGTTGTGGTGCACGGGCTTAGTTGCTCTGCAGCATGTGGGATCTTCCTGGACCAGGGCTTGAACCCGTGTCCCATGCATTGGCAGACGGATTCTTAACCATTGTGCCACCAGGGAAGCCCCACTTAATGTTTTAAGATCAATGATAGTAAAGTAAATTGTAAATAGTAAATGTACATTAAAATGTTAAAGTTACAAACCAGGTCAACTCTCTATCAGACCTTGGTTTTAAATTTTTCAGTAATGTAACCAAATCCCATGGTTTCTAAAAATGCCACGATAATGCTATAACTCTGACACAACTTTACTAATTTGACTTTTGGAAAGAATAAATCAAAGACATAATTTTTTTTTTTTTTTGTGGTACGCGGGCCTCTCACTGTTGTGGCCTCTCCCGTTACGGAGCACAGGCTCCGGATGCGCAGGCTCAGCGGCCACGGCTCATGGGCCTCACCGCTCCGTGGCATGTGGGATCTTCCCGGACTGAGGCACGAACCCGTGTCCCCTGCATCGACAGGCGGACTCTCAACCACTGCGCCACCAGGGAAGCCCAAGACATAGCTTTATAATATAGCAAATAAGCACATACCCTTAAGACAGTGAGCCTAAAATACTAGAGAAGAATTTCTCCAGGAATTTTGAAAGTCTTAATAGATAATGAAATATGTAGTATTTATAACTTTATTTATTACATTACATGTACTTACATATATTTTGTTCATAACTAACTTATAAACAAAATTCAAAATATATTTGATAAAAAGTCTTGATCTGGGTTTCAGTACTTTTCTTCACTGGCCTAAATTAATAATATCAATGATAATAACAACTGACATTTATCCAATACTTATTATGTGCCAGATACTTTGGTAAGTGTTCTCTTATTACATTTACAAAGCATGTTATTCCCATTTTACTTATGAGATAAATGAAGATTAAATCTGTTAGATTCTTTGAAGTCCACACAGATGTTAAATGAAACAGGGAGGATTTGATTTGATCCTGACACTGATAACCTTAACCACAATGATCTATGGTTTGTCATAGAACAGTGTCTTTTCCAGATAGCCTATCTTGTTCTTTTTCACACATAAAAGGGACAAAATTAGCTTCTATTCAATAAATATTGGAATCTAAAGTAATTAAAAATTTAGATATAAAAAAATTTATCAAAATAAAGGGACTTTGGATACTATAAGTATGAAAAGGGAGAGTCACAGTGCAATAATAACTCTTATCCAAACTTTCTCCAAAGAGACTTGTAGCTTTAGCAAATGGAATTTCTGTATTCCACTTCCATTGGCATGTGTATTTGTAAATTACAGTAGGTTGTTTCTTGCCACGTTAGCAGAAATACACATTCATTAAGTTGTCTGCATGGTATTTCTAAATATTTTATTAAATATTACATTTACTCAATATTCCCCCACTCATGTTCTCTAGTTAATCTTTTAATTTTCTTTCCCTCATAAATATATTAACGAAAGAATATATACATTCAATACACTGATAACGAGTGTAATTTGTCATTTCACATTCATATTTTGGCATTTTGATATTGTATATCAATTTCTTGACTTACGTTTACGTGAAATGTGTTTTAATCTCATAAACCCAAGGGCCATATCATGGACAGTAATAAAAATATAGATGATATGAGGTCATTTGACACACCTTACCCCAGTAATGATATGCTGGTGGCATCACCATTGGCAGCATATAACAGTTCTTTAGTTAGTAAATTCCTTTGGTCTTAGAAATTTCTATTTAAACATAATAAATCATGTCATAATATTTTCATAAGGAAAATATTTGACTTTCTTTTCATCCAAAAACTCAGACATACCAAAGGGGAAAGACATGAATATCAGTCTTAGTAAGAATATACCAAGGAAATAACAATAAAGTGAAAGATGCTATAGTTCAACAATTATTGATGAATTTTAAGATTATGTGGACAACTTGACAAAGGTAATGGGATAGTGGAAGAAGTTACTGGAAAATGCAAGTACGACAAAATATCATATTTCACTAAACAATTTTGAAGACCATATTTTACAATTAGAAACTATGAGGCATTAGGCAAATCAGAAATACACAAAATAGTTTTGCTTGTATCACATATTTTTGAATTAGAGATACTAGTGAAGTCATTAGCAACTACATTATCAGTGTAATTATTTCTAGCTTAAAAACCTCTAAAATAGTGAATCTTGGTTTACTTCTTTTATTCACTCTCCTTACGAACTCTTATTATTCCTCAAATTCTAAAGCTCTAATAATTCAATAAACTCTAATAACTAACTGTCTACTGAGTAAACATTTTATATTGATGTGGTATAAGAAATGGAACTAAAGTTATTTTTAATATATATGTTCTCACTTTTAAAAAATTAGTAAGATTCTTATTTTAGTAATTTTCTTTAATATTTTCTTTGAAGATCACTTTATTACTAGATCTTTTTCTTTATGCTTGAGATATTATCTACCCAATCTATCTATGTACCTATATACTTATCTGTGAATTATTACAAAAGATAACTCATCTCATTATTCTTTCTAGAGCACACAATAAGTCTTCCTTGGAATTTATTATTTTTGCATGAAATTCTTTTTGTCCATTAATTTGGACCTTTCTAAGTAAACATGTATGGAACTCTAACTATTTAACACTAAACCAGGCTCTGAAACATAACAATGAATAAAATTTTCTGAATTTTAATGAGCTTATGATCTTGGGTGGGAAGGTCAAGGGAAAGAAAATTAGCCATTATGTGATGTTGATTTAAGGAGGATGTTTTGCCAGTGTAGACAGGATTGTATGTAGATTTGGAGGAGGCTTCTGGAAAAGTCTTTTCAGAGTTAGTGATATCAGTTAGGAGCCTAGGGGATGAGATGATAGTTGAGGAAGGATAGGCATAGAATATGTGGTAGAGAGAACATAGCACACCTGAGAGTGATTCAAACTTAAATCCACAAGGCTGGAAAGTTGGTAACGATCAAAACACTGACAATCTGTATGCCATGCTAAAGAGTTTGGATTGTTCACTGAAACAAAGGTGATTCTTAAAGGGATAATACTTCTGAAAATGGTCAGAATAAAAATTACCATTTTTCTACAGATTTTACAAGGTATTCACTACCAAACTGACAAAGTAAATAAAACTTCAAGCATGTTTCCTAACGAAGAAAATCCATCTATTTTAAACAACTTTGGAATTACCTTGTTTATAAACTAATATTTGATGTAATCTTTAGAAAGCATCCCTTTTATTTTTTAGAGTACATTCCACACAAATATATGCAATATTTTTTAGAGTATTAATTTATAAGGAAAAGATAAACTCAAGTAATTTGAAAGCTTTCTAAGATCAATGTGTTCTCTACATGGATAAATAATTCTATAATGATCTACACATTAGGTTAAGTAACATTTAACTGCCACTAAGATGACAAATCTCCAAAATACTATGGTTCTTACTGTTTTTATAATAAATCTAGATTTTATAATAAAATATTAATAATAAAATTACTAAGTGTACCCCATGATTGTGTGATTTATTAATAATTATTTCTATTGATATTAAAAATATAAGGGTTTAGGGCTTCCCTGGTGGCGCAGTGGTTGAGAGTCTGTCTGCCGATGCAGGGGACACGGGTTCGTGCCCCGGTCCGGGAGGATCCCACATGCTGCGGAGCGGCTGGTTCCGTGGGCCACGGCCGCTGGGCCTGCGCGTCCGGAGCCTGTGCTCCGCAATGGGAGAGGCCACACCAGTGAGAGGCCCGCGTACCGCAAAAAATAAATTAATTAATTAAAAAAATAATAATAATAAGGGTTTAATTACAGGCTTGGTTTGAGTGAGATGAGCCTAAAGGTACTACAAGATAGACAGGAATAATGTATATATTCAATATTTAAATCAAGAGTAATAATCAGTAAAAGTCCTTCAATAGTGGTCTGCAGATAAGTTTTGCTGGTAGAAAGATTCTTGATTATTAATACTCACATTTTATAGAAGACATTAATCGCTAAAAAAGAAAAAAATAAAAGGTTTGAATGATTCTGACTACTGTTATAGGAAAGATTTTATGTATTTTGCCTTATTTAACACATTTTAAACAAAATGATGACTAAGATAATTCTCAAGATTCACACTAGAAGTGGATGTTGATATTCCAAAAGACTACTAGCATGTCTGTAAGATAAACATGCTTCTTGTGTTTGTATAGTGATGACAGGTACGGCAGAGTAGTGGACTACACAGACTCAGTGATACCCATTCCCAGTACCAAAATATGTATTAGTCAAGGTTCTCCAGAGAAACAGAAGCAATATATATGGATATATACAGGCGTACCTCAGACATCACAGGTTCGGTTCCAGACCACCTCATTAAAGCCAATCACACGATATTGTTGGTTTCCCAGTGCATATAAAAATTATGTTTATACTATACAGTAGTCTATTAAGTGTACAGTAGCATTATGTCTGAAAAAACAATGTATACACCTTAATTTAAAAATACTTTATTGCTAAAAATAGTAACCATCATCTTAGCCTTCAGTGAGCATTATTCTTTTTGCTGGTGGAGGGTCTTGCTTTAATGTTGATGGCTGCTGACTGATCAGGGTGGTGGTTGCTGAACATCAGGGTGGATGTGGTAATTTCTTAAAATAAGATGAAAATAAAGTTTGCTGCATTGATTGACTCTTCCTTTCAAGAAAGATTTCTCCGTGGTATGCCATGCTGTTTGATAGCATTTTACCCATGGTAGAAGTCCTTTCAAAAGTGGAGTATGTTCTCTCAGCTTCTGCCACTGCTTTATTGACTAAATATTTGTAACATTCTAAATCCTTTGTTGTCCTTTCAACAATCTTTACAGTATCTTCACCAGGAGTGGATTACATCTCAAGAACCCACTTTCTTCGTTCCTCCATCAGAAGCAACTCCTTACCCATTCAAGTATTAAGATTGCAGCAATTCAGTCACATCTTCAGGCTCCACTTCTAAGTCTAGTTCTCTAACACACCTGCAGTTACTTCCTCCACTGAGTTCTTAAACCACTCAAAGTCATCCATGAGGGTTGGAATCAATTTCTTCCAAACTCCTGTTAATGTTGTTATTTGGATCTCTTCCCATGAATTACAAATGTTCTTCCTGTCATCTACAACAGTGAATCCTTTCCAGAAGGTTTTCAACTTACTTGATCCATCTGAGGAATCACACACTATCTATGGCAGCTATAGCCTTATGAAATATATTTCTTAAATAATAAGACTTGAAATTACTCCTTGATCCATGGGCTGCAGAATTAATACTGTGTTAGCAGGCATGAAAACCTGCTATAAGGTTTTTTTTATGTATTTTGCCTTATTGAACACATTTTAAACAAAATGATGACTAAGATAATTCTCAAGATTCACACTAGAAGTAGATGTTGATATTCCAAAAGACTACTAGCATGTCTATAAGATAAACATGCTTCTTGTGTTTGTATAGTGATGACAGGTACCGCAGAGTAGTGGACTACACAGACTCAGTGATACCCATTCCCAGTACCAAAATATGTATTAGTCAAGGTTCCAGGTGCACTGTCAAAGAGCAGTAATATTTTTTTAAAAATCTTTTTTTCTCAGCAGTAGATCTCAACAGTGGGCTTAAAAAATTCAGTAAACCATGTTGTAAACAGATGTGCTGTCATCCAGACTTTGTTGTTCCATTTATAGTGTACCGACAGAGTCAATTTAGCATAATTCTTGAGGGCCCTAGGATTTTTACAATGGTAAATGAGCATTGGCTTTAACTTAAAATCGTGAGCTGCCATAGCCCCTAACAAGAGAGTCAGCCCGTCCTTTTTGAAGCTAGGTATTGACTTCTCCCGTCCAGCTATTAAAGTCCTACATGGCATCTTCTTCCAATAGAAGACTGTTTCATCTACATTGAAAATCTGCTGTTTCGTGTAGCTGCCTTCATTTATTATCTTAGCTAGATCTTCTGAATAACTTGCTACAGCTTCTATATAAGCACTTGCTGCTTCACCTTGGACTTCAGTGTTATGGAGATGGCTTCTTTCCTCAAAACTCAAGAATCAATCCCTGTTTGCTTCACATTTTTTTCTGCAGCTTCCTCGCCTCTTTTAGCTTTCCTAGAATTGAAGAGTTAGGACCTTGCTCTGGATTAGGCTTTGGCTTAAGGGAATGTTGTGGCTTGTTTGATCTTCTATCCAAAACACTCAGACTTTCTCCCATATCAGCAATAAGGCTGGTTCACTTTCTTATCACTTGAGTGTTCACTGGAGCAGCACTTCTAATTTCCTTCAAGAACTTTTCCTTTCCATTAAAAATTTGGCTGTTCAGTACAAAAGGTCTAGCTGAGGTCAATCTCTGCTTCAGGCCTGCCTTCTTCTCTAAACTCAATCATTTCTAGGTTTTGAGTTAAAGCAAGAGATGTGCAACTCTTGTTTTCACTTGAACACTTAGAGGCCATTGTAAAGTTATTAATCGGCCTAATTTCAGTATTGCTGTAACTCAGGGAATAGGGAGGCTTCAGGAGAGGAAGACTGATGGAAAACAGCTGGTGGGTGGAGCAGTCAGAACACACACATTTGTCAATTAAGTTTCATATGGGCACAGTTCGTCGTGCCCCAAAACAATTACAATAGTAACAATGAAGACTGTTGATCATAGATCACCATAACAAATAAAATAATAATGAAAAAGTTTGAAATAGTTTGAAAATTGCCAAATGTGACATAGAGACATGAAGTAATCAAATGCTCTCAGAAAAATAGTGCAGATGTAGATACAGAGTTTCCATACACCTTCAATCTCTAAAAAGCACAGAATCTGTGACACACAGTAAAACGAGGTATGCCTGTATGTATGTTTATGTGTTTGTTTGTGTGTATTGGATAGATGTATGTATACATAAAATATTTATAAAGATATTTATTATCAGGAATAGACTCATGCAATTATGATGGCTCAGAAGTCCAGCTTGTCCTCTGGAAGCTGAAGACTCAGGAAAGCTGGAGGCGTAATCCCAGTCCAACTCCAAAAGCCTGAGAACCAGAAGAACCTAAGGTGTAAGTCCTAGTTTGAGGGCAGGGGAAGGAAGATATAAGTCCAGCTAAACAAGTCAGAGAGAGTAAATCCTCCCTCCTGCCTTTTTGTTCTATTCAGGCCCTCAACAGATTGAAAGATGCTGACTCACATTGGGGAGGGAAATCTGATTTACTTTGTCTACCAATTCAAATGCTAATCTCATCTGGAAACATCCTCACAGACACACCCAGAAATAAAGTCTAACCAAATACCTGGGCACCCCATGACCCAGTCAAGTTGACACATATAATTAAAAAACCAAGTATGAAAGTGATATGTTTAGATGACTTTTGTTTAAAAGGGATATATCTTTCATCAAGTAAGAAATTTACAAACATAAACACAGGTGTACAAAGGACCATTTTAAGGTTTTTCACAGTAAATGGTACATCACCTTCCCTAAAGATTTTTCATAGCCTTCCTTCTAGCAGCATTAAAGCAACAACGGATATCTATTAATTCTTCTGAGTCTGGGAGTTTGCTTGAAATTAACCCTCCATCATACACTCCTCTGTAGCATCACCTTCTGTACCCATGGCAAATAATACTGCTTCTATGCTCCTCCCCTCTTCTTTCAACTTATTGCAGCTTTATCCTCCAACTTACTTGGTGAGGAATAGTAACTTGCATTGCTTTTAATTTAAATATTTGTCTTTCTGTTTTTTAACATATTTATGTAGTTCTCTGTTATTTCCCATGCTATAACATGGCATGGTGTTTATGGTAAAGGGTGCAAACTGTATGTGCTAAAGCATGCAAGCCAAATGTTCGTTAATTCATCTTAATCAGTGATCAGGAAACAAAGTTTTAAGTATTTTACATAATAAATTGCTACACAGGTGCTTTACTGTATTTAATTATATTTTAGGGAATTAATTGTGGATTTTAGCCTAATGTGAAATTCATAATAAATGTCACATTTACAAAAATGTGAAATAGACAGTCTGATAGCATTTTGTGGCATTATTACTGCTTTTCAGTAATGTACTACTGAAGTTATGTGGGAGATGCATGTATATTTTTGCCAGGAAAACTGTTATTTTTATTGACACACTAATGGTCCTTTATTACATATAAGATTGTGAGCAAGGGAACAAAATGGTCCAATTTTCAAAGACATGTGCCCCTTTGAAACCTTTTGAGAAACCAGATTTTATACGTGTATTTTACAATGATGGTGAAGTATTATTACTTCACCATCATTGTAAAATGGTCCAATTTTAAAAGACATGTGCCCCTTTGAAACCTTTTGAGAAACCAGATTTTATACGTATATTTTACAATGATGGTGAAGTATTATTACTGTACTTTTAGTAGATGTTCTTCTGCACATAAAGCATGAAATGGTTCATGTTCAAACACTGTAATTCAGAAGCAATAATAATATAAACATTTAAATTAAATAGATTGATCATTACAAAGATAATATTTTAAATACTATTTTCTACTGATCATTGCATTTTCCTTTTTTTTATTGCTGATAATGATGACAGTATAACTTTATTTCAGAATTCCGAAAGAAAATACTTGTCTCTGAAGTATCTTGCAATTTCTCATTTGCTTATTTATTCCCCCTTTCTTTCTGGAACTTGAAAACGAATGCTGTTGAAATATATAACTAATAAATATTTGTCAGGTATTTGTGTTATGAAATGAAACCCTAGTGTCTCTCTATTCAATTCATTCTACATGCAATATTCATTTTAATATATGTTAAAAACTTTTATCATTTTTTGCTCTGCTTTCTAAACCAAAATATCTCTATATCGTAAAACAAACTTTCATACTGAATCTCACCTCAGGTTTTCTATCCCCCTCCAAATTCTCTAAAGTTGGCTCTATATCAAACATTATTCTCTAATGTTTGGCTTCTATTTAGATAGATTTACACTATTTATTCATTCTTTTTATGTATATTTATTAATTAATAATATTTTCCTTCACGATTCAAATAGTCTGAAAGTAGAAGAGTAGTAATAATCAAATAATTTATTAACAATATGGAAGAAATGTTTTTTAATATTTGCATCAAAATCATCTCTAAAGAAAATGAAACAAAACAAAGCAAAATATGACAAAACAAAGAAACAAAAAACAAACTTGTTCAGTTGGAGTGAGTAAGCTGACTCCAGGAAGGGTGCTTAAAGAAGAACAGATGATTGCTTTGCTAATATTTGTATTTCCCTTTTGCTAAGTCACATATGCAAGATGAAGTTGAGAGTTAAATTAGTAGGACAATGGAAGTTGTTTCAGGGACTTAGTGTAAGAAGGGAAAATTTCTGAGTTATCTACGTATTGATAAAAACAGAATTAGGGAAGTGCCTGGGTATTCTGTTCTGTATATCTCACTTCATATAATCATGACACTTTTCTTAAAATATCCATTTTGTGGTTATTCTTTGAGGTGTGCGAATTTTTATTTCTTTTGTATTTTAGATATGAATCAAAGTGTCATGCCCCATTTCAAAGGGATTGCAAAGCAAGCACTGCCCCACATATCAATTCAAACATTATGCTTGCAGTTCTATTGAAAGATATGAAATGACAGAGCAGAGGGTTTATTAAGTGTTGAGGTATCATAGTGATGGTGACTAAGAAAGAGAAGTTTTATTGAGATATAACTGACATATAGCACTGTATAAGTTTAAGGTGTACAGCACAATTTGATTTACATCATTAAATGATTACCACAATAAGTTTAGTGAACATTCATCACCTCATATAGATACAAAATTAAAGAATTTTTTTTCCTTGTGATGAGATTCATCTATCTTATTGATGTATGGATGTATTGCACTGTGTTAACCCATTCAACAGTTGATAGATCCTTGAGTCGTTTTTAGTTTTTGGTGATTAGAAATAAAGCTATTCTAAACATTCACATAGAGGTCTTTGTAGTCAGTAAATAATAATATGAAGGATTGTAATTAAATATGCCCTATTTTATGTTGTTAAAAACACGAAAACATAAAAAAAGGCTTTAACAGAAAGGCATTTAATGGTGTTTCAGTCTTAAGTCTCATGGCTTAATCTGAGATCTCTCATGTTCGAGTTGAACACATTTGAACTCTCTAAATTTTGTGAGCCTCAGCCTTCTAATTATTTCAACTAAAAGACAACCACCTATTTATTTCAAAGAGATGTTGAGAGAATCAAATGAGATAATGTTTATAAATATACTTTGTAAACTCTCTTGTTCAGGCAAAATAATATTTGATAAGGAAGGAGTAACTACCATGTACAAGTCCACACCATAATCGTCTGGAAAGTTAATCCAGAAGGTTTACCTCAGATTTCGGGTGAAAAAAGCACCTAAACCATCGTGTAAATTTAAAAACCTTTCAATATTTTAGTGATAGCCCTTAAACATTTTGCCTAGACTTTAGGAATGAACACTTAGTTTACAGAGGCAGGCTACCATGCCTTATAAAATCCAGACTTTAATATTTTCTAAACTTTAGATAGGAGTTAAGATAAGACAGTGACCACATCATGTTCAATGCTTATTGTCAATATTACAAATTTTTGTCTTTAAAGTTACTTTGGCTTTGCAGAAATATTATGCTAAACCAGATGGCAGAAGAAAGGAAACTATCAATAAAAACTGTCTAGTTAATGACCAGGTGTTAAGCCAAACCAGCCTGGCAAAAGGTCATCCATATTCTTTCCAGCTCAACTTGTTTTGGTCGACTAGTTTAAATACACTTCTATGGAGAAACAGTCTTGTGAAAGTGAGCAGAAAATAGACTAGCAACTAAAGGACAATCACTCTGAAAGTATAGCCACTTTCTAGATTAAATCTTTTTCTCCAAATTTTCTAAAGATGGTAAGAGGCTGTTAACACACCAAAAAAATAACAAAGTCTGCATGGTTAAAATAATGAATGGACCAGAATTTAATCAACTGCTACCAAATGGGCTCTTTTAAAATGGCTTTTATTTTGCTCCCAGAAAATCACAATCCAAATATCATATTTAGGCTCTTTTAACATTTACTTCTACTGTGATGAAGACTATGAAAACAGCAGTAGGTGGACATTAAGTGAGAGAAAACATGGTTTCTGGGAAATGGTAGCATGGTTTTAATCATACTTACAGTAGATTCTCAAGAGCATGCCGAGTTATGTGGATCTTTATCATTTGACCACAATAAAATCTTTTCTGCCGTGTAGCTTTCTGCCAGTAATAACATAGCAAAATCAGTAGACAGTAATTAGGACCTCATTTTTAATCTGTGAGAAACCTTTTTGTTGACCAATATGTTTAAATGAAATGTCAATCTTGGATACTGCAGGAAGCCTACCAACAGATAGATGGATATTTTATCTAACTTTTTATATATTTGGGAGTAGAAGATGCATGCAAATTAACTTACTTATTTTAATTCCTACTGGTTTGATAGATTTAATTGATGTGGGTAATTCTTTCTTGCTGTGTTATTGATAATTGCCCTTTTATCACCATCTGGTATCTGTTTGCTTTTTCAGTCCATTGTGCCTACATAATATAATTAGTTAGCTTTGCTCCAGATTGCCCATGGGTGACAAAATAATTTTTCAATAGCAATCCAACAGAATATTTTGTGTCTTTAGAATACAGTGTCAGTTTCAGCAAATGTTTGGAAGTTTTAGTAAAATTTTGAAAGTTAGCCTAGCAATATATTGGAACAAATTCAGGGAAAGTATGACTAATCTACAGATTTTAGAGGTATGGTTTAACTCATTTATTTGTCTTCCAAATTATTACAGATTACATGTACTTTTATATCTTCTGAAACGAAGAAAAGAAAAAATATTCTTACTTCTCTTTTGCACAATCTGAGATAAAAACAATGACTTTAATCTTTTCTGACTGCAGGCCACATCCTCATTTCTTATGAAATGATTATTCTCTAACCTATTAATTTCAAAATGTAAAACAATCAATAATATATTATTTTCCTCACTTATTAAACATGTACATTTGGAAGACTTAAATTTGAAATGGTAATTATTTTTAAAACTATATTACATATGTTTATTGATATGGTTGTACTGGTCATATAAACAATAATGAGAATAAAAGAAGCAATTAAGAAATGAAAGTACTAAATCCAGACACATAATAATGAGAGAAAAAATATTTGAGGATATTATATATAACAAGATATATCTTCTTTTAATAACTGAGTTGAGAATAAATTAGCCTCTATGTAATTAAGGTATTTTTACTAAACTAGGTGTTTGTTAAATAGTGGAAGGAAGGAACACAATGGATAGAGTAGATGGAAATGAAAGGAGAAAAGGAAAACATACACACACACACAAGAAAATGCACTGTTAGTTTATAAGGGCTGTGAGGACTACAGTAAGGATTATACCCTTCAGTGGGCTAAAACCATGAAGTAGTGTGTGGCATTTGCATGTCATGGAGGACTGAGTAAAATTTTTAAAGAAATTCTAATAAATAGATATCTTAGTCATACAGGTATCTGATGAACTACAGAATGTGACCAGAACTCTGAATGACTATAACAAATTGTCTAAAACTATGTTGAATAATAGTGGCAAGAGTGGACATCCTTGTCTTGTTCCTGAGCTTAGAGGAAGTGCTTTCAGTTTTTCACCATTGAGAATGATGTTTGCTATGGGTTTGTCATATAGGGCCTTTATTATGTTGAGGTAGGTTCTCCCTATGCCCACTTTCTGGGGAGTTTTTATCATAAATGAAATTTGTCAAAAGCTTTTTCTGCATCAATTGAAATGATCATATGGTTTCTATTCTTCAATTTGTTAATATGGTGTATCGCACTGATTTGCGTATGTTGAAGAATCCTTGCATCCGTGGGATAAATCCCACTTGATCATGGTGTATAATCCTTTTAATGTGTTTTGGATTCTGTTTCTTAGTATTTTGTTGAGGATTTTTGTGTCTATGTTCATCAGTGATATTGGCCTGTAATTTTCTTCTTTTCTTTTTTTGTGATATCTGTCTGGTCCTGGTATCAGGGTGAATGGTGGCCTCGTAGAATGAGCTTAGGAGTGTTCCTCCCTCTGCAATTTTTTGGAAGATTTTGAGAAGGATAGGTGTTAGCTGTTTTCTAAATGTTTGATAGAACTCACTTGTGAAGCCATCTGGTCCTGGACTTCTGTTTGTTGGAAGATTCTTAATCACTGTTTCAATTTCATTATGACCAATTTGTTCATATGCTCTATTTCTTCCTGGTTTGGTCTTGGAAGGTTGTACCTTCTAAGAATTTGTCCATTTCTTTCAGGTTGTCCATTTTATTGGCATATAGTTGATGGAGCAGTCTCTTAAGATCCTGTGTATTTCTGCGGTGTCAGCTGTAACTTCCCCTTTTTCATTTCTAATTTTATTGATTTGAGTCCTCTCTCTTTCTTGATGAGTCTGGCTAAAGGTTTATCAATTTTATTTATCTTCTCAAAGAACCATCTTTTAGTTTCATTGATCTATTGTTTTCTTTGTTTCTATTTCATTTATTTCTGCTCTGATCCTTATGATTTCTTTCTTTCTACTAAATTTGGGTTTTGTTTGTTCTTCTTTCTCTAGTTGCTTTAGGTGTAAGGTTAGATTATTTATTTGAGATTTTTCTTGTTTCTTGAGGTAGGATTGTATTGATATAAACTTCCCTCTTAGAACTGCTTTTGCTGCATCCCATAGGTTTTGGGTTGTTGTGTTTCCATTGTCATTTGTTTCTAGGTATTTTTTTATTTCCTCTCCAACTTCAGACTATACTACAAAGCTACAGTAATCAAGACAGTATTGTACTGGCACAAAAACAGAAATACAGATCAATGAAACAGGATAGAAAGCCCAGAGATAAACCCACACACATATGGTCACCTTATCTTTGATAAAGGAGGCAAGAATATACAATGGAGAAAAGAGAGTCTCTTCTATAAATGGTGCTGGGAAAACTGGACAGCTACATGTAAAAGAATGAAATCTGAACACTCCCTAACACCACACACATACACAAAACTAAGCTCAAATAAGCAGAACACTCTTTGACATTAACTGCAGCAAGATCTTTTTTGACCCACCTCCTAGAATAATGAAAATAAAAACAAAAATAAACAATGAGACCTAATGAAACTTAAAAGATTTTGTACAGCAAAGGAAACCATAAACAAGATGAAAAGACATCCCTCAGAATGGGATAAAATATTTGCAAACAAAGCAACTGACAAGGGATTCATCTCCAAAATATATAAACAGCTCATGCAGCTCAATATCAAAAAATAAACAACCCAATCAAAAAACAGGCGGAAGATCTAAATAGACATTTCTCCAAAGAAGACATACAGATTGCCAGCAAACACACAAGAAGATGCTCAACAACACTAATTATTACAGAAATGCAAATCAAAACTACAATGAGGTATCACCTCACACCAGTCAGAATGGCCATTATCAAAAAATCTACAAGCAAGAAATGCTGGAGAGGGTGTGGAGAAAAGGGAACCCTGTTGCACTGTTGGTGGGAATGTAAATTGATACAGCCACTATGGAGAACAGTATAGAGGTTCCTTAAAAATCTAAAAATAGAATTACCGTATGACCCAGCAATCCCACTCCTGGGCATATACCTAGGGAAAACCATAATTCAAAAAGATACATGCACTCCAATGTTCACTGCAGCACTATTTACAATAGCCAGGACATGGAAGCAACCTAAATGTCCATCGACAGGTGAATGGATAAAGAAGATGTGGTACATATATACAATGAAATATTACTCGTTTACTCTGTAAAAAGGAACAAAATTTTGCCATTTGCAGAGACGTGGATGGACCTAGAGACTGTCATGCCGAGTGAAGTAAGTCCGAAAGAGAAAAACAAATATCGTTATAATATCGCTTATATGTGGAATCTAGAAAAATGGTACAGATGAACTTATTTGCAAAGCAAAAACAGAGACACACATGTACAGAACAAACTTATGGATACCAAGGGGGGAAAGGGGGTGGGATGAATTAGGAGATTGGGATTGACATATATACACTACTATGTGTAAAATAGATAACTAATGAGAACCTACTGTATTGCACAGGGAACTCCACTCAATGCTCTGTGTGACCTAAATGGGAAAGAAATCCAAAAGAGAGGGGATAAATGTACACATATAACTGATTCACTTTGCTGTATAGCAGAAACTAAGAAAACACTGTAAAGTGACTATACTCCAATAAAAATCTGTAAAATTAAGAAACTGATAGAATCTAAAAAAAAAAAAAGGTCATGAAGAACCTAGGGGCAGGACAGGAATAGAGACACAGACCTACTAGAGAATGGACTTGAGGACACAGGGAAGGGGAAGGGTAAACTGGGACAAAGTGAGAGAGTGTCATGGACATATATACACTACCAAATGTAAAACCGATAGCTAGTGGGAAGCAGCCACATAGCACAGGGAGATTAGCTCGGTGCTTTGTGACCACCTAGAGGGGTGGGACAGGGAGGGTGGGAGGGAGAGAGACGTAAGAGGGAAGAGATATGGAGATATATGTATATGTATAGCTGATTCACTTTGTTATAAGGCAGAAACTAACACACCATTGTAAAGCAATTATACTCCAATAAAGATGTTAAAAAAAAAAAAGAAATTGTCTAGTAGAAAATGGCCAGTCTTCATGTTACATACGTATGACTGGCAAAGGTTTATTACGTTCCATGAGTTTCCTCTAAGACAAAGGAAAAATGAATAATAAAATCAATGTCTATTTATTGGGCTCTCTGGAAATCATTTCAATCCTACTTGACAAGTAGAATTGAAAAGGACATTATTACACACTGAGTTATCTAATTAAAATTAAGAAACCATTGGCTTTTATTTTAGACTGGGAAAAATGAAAGTTTTCTTTGTGTATTAGT
The DNA here is from genome assembly GCF_008692025.1 of Phocoena sinus. NCBI lineage: Eukaryota > Metazoa > Chordata > Mammalia > Artiodactyla > Phocoenidae > Phocoena > Phocoena sinus. The sequence goes on along the minus strand of NC_045774.1, from coordinate 56,148,155 downwards.
GAGCTTTATGTCTTCTTTACTTTTGTAACTTTAAATTAATAATTTTAAATTAAAAAGGAATCTAATATCATTGTAAATATAATTTAAATAATATGTAAGTTATCAGAAAACAAAAACAAAAATCCTCCATCATTGAATCCCCGGTGTTTATGCCAACATCCCAGGTATTATACTGGCAAAATTTGATGTATATCTTTCCAAAACTTTTTCAATATATATTGAACATGATGTTCAATATATTTGGTCACAAGTGCGCACACACACACACACACACACATATATACACACACACATATATAAATGTAAAAATACAGGTTAATTTTTATGTTAAAAGTAACAATCTTTCTATTTTTGCTATCAAACTTCTCAGAATTAATCTATTCTAATGCATCTATACATCTAAGTTGTACATATAACACATATGCTTGGATTAAGAAACAATGTATTGAACATCTACGTACCAACTGTGAGCATAAGCTATTGAACATATCCATGATATTTACCTGCCTAATTTTACCACTAGAAGAAAACTTTCCTCCATTTTCTTTCTTTGTTTATAAAATAGTTTAACATATGTGCATTGCCCTCAAATATAAATGAGATTAAACTATATGCATTTCTCTATTTTTTTCACAATAGTGTATGTAGGTTTTACTTATGCTGATTTAAATAGATTGTGTTGTTAATTTTCCACTTCTATTAAATTAGTTATAAATTTTCCATTCTTATTCTATGACATGACACAATCTTGGGGCAACATTTTCTTTTGAAGCAAACATGACAGATCAATCATTTAAAAAATCCTGGACTTCCCTGGTGGTGCAGTGGTTAAGAATCCACATGCCAATGCAGGGGACACAGGTTCGAGCCCTTGTCCCGGAAGATCCTGGTCCAGAAGGATCCTGGTCCATGAGCCACAACTACTGAGGCCCACGTGCCTGGAGTCCATGCTCTGCAACAAGAGAAGCCACCACAAAGAGAAGCCTTCACACCGCACCGCAATGAAGTGTCACCCCACTCACCGCAACTAGAGAAAGCCTGAGTTCAGCAACAAGACCCAACACAGCCAATAAAAAATAAATAAATAAATAATTTTTTAAAAATCCTAAAATTGTAGGACTTTGGCAGGAGTAGGATGGGGGTATTTTATTACTCTTTCTATTTGTATTGGGCATTAATCAAATTATGTTTTCCAGTTCTTCTTTTACTTTGCATTTTTCATTTTTTTCAAGGCATTATTTTACAAATTGCTACACTTTAAAATATTATTTTACTATTAAAAATCTTTTTATTATTATTATTTTTTAACATCTTTATTGGAGTATAACTGCTTTACAAGGTTGTGTTAGTTTCTGCTGTATAACAAAGTGAATCAGCTATATGTATACATATATCCCCATATCCCCTCCCTCTTGTCCAAAATTATTCCAATATTTCATTTTAATTTTTTGTGTCTTATATTCTGCATTTTAAAATGAGTTTTATAGAACAATTTCTACCATAATCAGTGCTATGATATTATATATATATTTCAATATATGCAAAAGTTTTTCACACATCTAAAACCAAAAATCAAGTGCAATTGCATGCCATAAATATATACTTTGTAAACAAAGATAGAACTTTAAATATAGAAAGAAGGGGGAACAGGGGTAAATATATTGTGATTTTTAATGTATATTAATTATACTATGCCTCCAGTTTTCCACTAAAATCATTTAATGTCTTTCTCATAGCATTTTAACAGGGACAATATTTTTTTGGCTGGGAGAATATACACAGGTATCTAACTTCCTATTCGATGCTTAAATAATTTAGGTCTTATGCCAGTTATTATTATTGACTCACTTTTTGTATTTCTTCTTTTTTTTTTTTTTTTTTTGTTTTTGTTTTTGTTTTTGTTTTTTGTGGTACGCGGGCCTCTCACTGTTGTGGCCTCTCCCGTTGCGGAGCACAGGCTCCGGACGCGCAGGCTCAGCGGCCATGGCTCACGGGGCCAGCAGCTCCGCGGCATGTGGGATCCTCCCGGACCGGGGCACGAACCCGCGTCCCCTGCATCAGCAGGCGGACTCTCAACCACTGCGCCACCAGGGAAGCCCTGTATTTCTTCTTATGGCTCTCCTAAGTTAATTCCTATATTTCTTGAGTCTCCAGTCTTTTTCCTTTTTGGATAATGTTTTCAGTATATGAAATGATCATAATTTTTTTTCATGCAATCCCTTAACTATATAATTGACTGATATTTTGGCTGAGCACTCCTTTGAATATGATAATCTATATTTAGATTTAACTCAAGCATTTATTGCAATTGAGATGAATGATGTGAAAGTTAAGTTAGCATATGTGTTAAAACAGACTGTTGTCAGTCTTAAAATTTCATGTTATAAATTCTGGAAAGAGTGAGATTTCTAATTCCACAAAGAAGAAGTAGATATATTTTTCTTTATCTTCTCATTATGTACCAAAAAAAGCACCAAAACCCTGGACAGTATATCAATATATAAAGTAAACATAAGAAGATTCTAAAACATAAAGAAAGAAAGTACAAGGGGACCCAAGGAAAAAAATAGTGATGGCTTCCCTGGGTTTTCTTATTGCCTCACATCTCTCAAAGTTGGAGATGAAGAAACTAGCAACCAGGAAAGCTAACAGACAGACCAAAAAACACCCCCTCCCTCAAAGCCTACCCCTTCTAGCAGAAGGACCAGTAAAGGGCCATCCTGGCAAATCAAAAAAGAAGAAAAACCAAAACAACAACTTTTAGACATAACACTCTACTCCACCCAAACACAGCAGAAACAAATGTGTCTCTAATCCACAACAAAAAATGGCTGAGTAAGGAGCCTAAACATTGATACTGGTCAGGCTGTAGAAAGGTACCTCACCACCCTTGCTGGAGGGGTGCCAGAAAAGGCCAAGTAGATTGCTTGGATTTTATCCCCACTGGGTGGAAAATATTACTAAACACTTAAAGAAGAATCAATATTAATTCTATACAACCTCTTCCAGAAGAGGAGGGAAAGCTTCCCAATTCATTTAATGAGGCTAGCATTACCCTGATACCAAAACCAGATAAAGACAGTACAAAAACCAAACCAAATAAAACCTGTAGACCATTAACTTCCATGGAGGGAGTCACAAAAATTCTTAACACATTATTAACAAATAGAATTAGCAAGATATAAAAAGAAGTATGTATCATAAACAAGTGGGGGTTTTCTTGGAATAAATCAATCTATGTAGCCCAGAATCTCAATAGCATAAAGAAGAAGAATCATATGTTTATATCAACTGGTAAAAAACATTGGCCACAATTCAACACCAATTAATCATAAAACTGTCAGGAAAGTAGGAATAAAGGGGGACTTTCTAAACTTGATAAAGAGCATCTACCATCAATCTATAGCCAACATCTCACTTATTGATGACAGACTGAGAACTTTCTCTGTGAGTCTGGGAACAAGGCAAGGAATAAGGATTCTCACTAACTCTTATTCAGTATACTACTGGAATTTCCAGCCAGTGCAATAAGGAAAGCAAGAAATAAAAGGCATAAGCACAGGGAACTATATTCAATATCTTTTAATAAACTATAATGAAAAAGAATCTGAAAAAGAATATATATGTGTGTGTGTGTGTGTGTGTGTGTATATATATATATATATATATATATCTGAATCACTTTGCTTGATACCTGAAACTAACACAACATTGTAAATCAACCATACTTCAATACAAAAATATATAAAAGGCATACAGATCAGAAATAAAGAAATAAAACTGTCCCAATTTATAGTGACATTATTGTTGATATAGTAAATTCTAAATAATTTCCAAAAAAAGAAAAATTTCTGGAATTACTAATTGAGTTCAGAAAGGTTGTGGGATACAAACTACACATACAAAAATAAATTTTACTTCTATATAGTAGAAATAAACTTATGAACAAAAAAATTTAAATACAATACCATTCACAATAACAAAAATTTGAACACTTTGGTGCAAATCTAACAAAACATGTACATAACTTCTGTGCTGAAAAATACTGATGAAAATTATCAAAAAATATCTACATAAATGGAAAAATATATTACCCTAGTTGATACATATGTTTAATATTGTTTCCATCAAAATTCCAGCAAGATTTTTTATAGATATAAATAAAATCATTCTAAAATTTCTGTGGATGGGAAAAGGAACTAGAATACCTAAAATAATTTTGAGAAAAAAAAAGAAAAAAGTGGAAGCAATCAGTCTACCTGTTTTCAAGACAAGTATAACTTTTTATGTAGTTTATTATATACAAAGAATAAGTAGCTTGGAATTGATGAGGTATATAAACATAGATCAATAGAGCAGAACAGAAAACCAATAAATAGATTCATATAAATATACCCAACTGATTTTTGATACAAGTGCAAAAGGAGGAAGGATAGCCTTTCAACAAGTGATGTTGGATCAACTGGACACTTATTAACTCAAAATGGACTATGTACTAAATGCAAAATGTAAAGCTATAAGGATTTTAGAAAAAATAATAGAAAACTCTTCAGGACTTAAGGCTACACAGAGAGTTGTTAGAGTTGACCACAGTATAATGCATAACAGGAAAAACTGAACAAATAGACATCATCAAAATTAAAATTTTTTGCTCTGTGAAAGACCCTGTTAAAAGGATAAAAAGTCAAATTACAGACTGGGGTAAAATATTTGCTGCATATCTTAAAAAGCAAATTAGAATAGATATTATATAAACAATTCCCAAAACTCTACTATAAAACTTAAAAATCCAACTAAGTAATGAGTAAAAGACAAAAAGAGACATTTCAACAAAGAGAATATACAGATAACAAATGAGCACGTGAAAAGATGTTCAACTTCACTAGTCATTAGGGAAATACAAATTAAAACCACATCAACAATAACAGATCCTGGCAAGAGTGCAGAACAACTGGTCCACTTATGCACTTCTGGTGGGAATGTAAAATGGTACAGTAACTCTGTAAAACAGTTCAGCAGTTTCTTTAAACTAAACTAACATGCAACTAATCATATGACCCAGCACTTGTACCCCTGGGCATTTATCCCAGAGAAATGAAAATTTATGTTAACATAAAAACCTATATGTGAATGTATATAGCAGCTTTATTTATTAAAGTCCCCAACTAGAAATAACCCAGATACCTTTAATAGATGAACGGGTAAACCAACTGTGGTACATCCATACAATAGAATACTACCCAGCAATAAAAAAATGAAAGGATTATTGATACACAACATAGATCAATCTGCAGAGAATTACGCTGGGTGAATAAGGCTAATTCTTAAAAGTTATATATTGCATGTTTCCATTTATATAATATTCTTGAAATGTCAAGATTATTGAAATAAAGAACAAACTAATGGTTGCCAGAGATAAAGGAAGAGGTAGTGATGGAAGATGAGTAGATGTGGCTATGAAAGGACAAAAATGAGGGATACTTGTAATGATGGAATTGTTCTGTGTTTTGACTATAATAGTATCCCGGTTGTGATATTTTACTATAGTTTTGCAGAAAGTTAATGATAAAGGGTATATGGAACCTCCCTTTATTATTTTTTACACCTGCATGTGAAGGTACAGTTATCTCAAATTTTTGTTTTTAAAAATTTTAAGTTTTAAAAATGCACTTATACTATTTTCTTGGTGAAGAATAAACTATTTCCAAAGCTCAAGTTAAATATCAGTCTTTCTTTGCCAAGCTCTCTCTCTGATTAGCCATCAGTAATACTGACAATGTTTCCTTTCTGACTTATGGCTAACTTCTTATGGTTGACCATGCCCAGACCTGCTTTAAGTCTAATGACACAAGAAGAAATGGAATCCCAGAGTATATATGTAAAGTGAGGTAAAGATTTTATTAGGTAGTATTCAGATAGACCTTGAGTACTGACATGGCACCCTCCTCAGCCAGTGGAACAAAAAGCAGTAAGAATACACTGTTATTGCCTCTTCTCTGCTTTTAAGTATCTCTTTTCACACATTGGCTCTTACCACTTAACACAAGGTTTGCCTGCAGGAGCAAATAGCAAGGAACTGAAAGGAGAGCCATGCTAATCACTTGTACTTACTGAAAACCCTTGTACTTCTCTAGTTTGCAGATTTGATCACATAACAAGTAGAAACCACCTAGTTAGATTCAGCAGTGTTGGTGCATTTTAAAATACACCATGCTCTTCCTGTCTAACCAAACTTACTTATGCATTCTTCTGTCACAACACCAACATACTTCTATTGCTTTATTGCTTTTAGTCTTGAAATGTTGATTTATACTTCTTGTTATACTATAGTGTCAATTCCTTAAGAACAGAGACTCTGTGTGATATATTTTGGCAAACACAGGACACAGATCTCAAAAGTGCCAATGTGTTTTGGAGATTTGGGAAAACTAGTTTTTGCCCTACAAGCACTGTGATTTTATTTTTTCTGCAGTGTGAATATTTTAAGAATGCATTACACCTTTCTTTATTCTCCCTCTACCTTTCTTTGTATAAACAAGTATATGTACATATATGTGTGTGTAGATATATATATATATATATATACACACATATATATGAAATAAGGTGTTATACTCTTTTTACTTGGCTTTTTTTTTAACTTAACAATATTTACAAATAAAATCTTCCTCCTCCTAGTTAAGACTACAGATTACCATAGTTGTTTCAACAATTCTCCTATAAACAGGCATTTGGTTTCTTTCCAATGTTTTGTAATTATAAGCAATGTTGTAATGAATAATGTGGTGCATACACATTTTTATATTGTTGCATATATAACTCTGGGGTAAATTCTCAAAAGTGGGATGCCTGAGTCAAAAGGTAAATGCATGTATAGTTTTGTTAGATATTCCAAATTTCTTTCCAAAGTAGTTGTACCAGTTTGCATGCCTACCAGCAATAATGAGAGGCCCCTTTTCCCCAAAGCCTTGTCAAAGGAATGTTAGCATACTTTAAAATTTTTGCCAATCTCTTAAGGGAGATATGGCATCTCGCTGTATTATACATGTCTTTTCTAACTGTGAGTGATACTAAAAATCTTTTAATATGTTTAAGGGGCATTTAAAAATATTTTTGTATAATTTTAAATGAGGTTTTTAGTCATCTTCACTATATACATACACATATACAGAGTGTATATATATATGTAAATATATATGTACTATATTGTGTACATATATGTATATTCATGTATATATTGAAAAATAGTTTCTCCCAGTTTATTGTTTGTGTTTATGCACTGCAAATTAACTTTTGGGTTGCATATTTTTTAAACTTTTGTGTAATCAACTTTATCAAAATGTTCATCTGCATGGTTAGAACACTCTTCCCTGCATCTTAATTATAGAGGAATGCATCTATGTTGTCTTCTAATATTGTACGGTTTCACTTTTTACCTTTAGATTCTTGATCTATTTGGAATTTATTCTATTCTTGTGTATGTGTATTGTTCATTTTTTCCATTTTCTTTGGTAAAAAATTAGAAAGTTGACTTGAAAAACAAAAAAATCTATAATCATAGTTCCTAAGGAAATAAGTTGTTATAATATGTCCATTAAGATATTTTTTGTGTGTGTGCATGTATCCTTTGTGCATATTTGACTTTATTTCTTTATTTCTTTCACTTTTACCACTTTCCTGTTGAAACAAGACATTTTAAGGTATGAATAACATACTATCATAGTTATCTCCTAACTTTTATGCCTATTTCCCTAACTGGAAGTTTTTATATTGATTGTTTTTCTTTAATACTAAAAATATTTTGTAAAACATGACCTTTACATAGAAATCTTTACGTATATATGGCATCTAAATAATAAAGAAGAATTAACCCTTAATTATATTAAAAAGACATAATTAAAAAACTTTGTTAAAAATAACTTTAAAATATTACATTTATTAGCATTGGGTGGTTATTTAAGAGGAAAATATTTAACAAGACATTACTCAATTTCCTATAAAGATGATTGACAAGGAAAATGCAGGGAACATAACCTATGTTGCATTTTTTCTTGGGAAGAAGATCACATACCTCAGCCAAGTTTTAAATGGGTTGCAATACTACTCAGCATATTCCAATGTTAGCCAATTATCTTGTAGGAATTCATGGAACTGGGCATATAGAAATCAGTATAATGTGAGTAATTATTGTGTTAAGCAATATAAATCAACACAGTAGGAGTAAAAAAAAGGCTGAGAGACAGCAGTAAAAATAAAGCACTAAAATATAATGAGAAATATGACAAAAATGAGATATATATATATATATGACAATTGCATTAATAGAATGCCTAGTCTTAGGTCACTCTCCAACGATGTCTTAGTTTTTGAAAACCTTTCCAGTATATTAACAGACATGTGTAACAATGCAAAAGGACATAAAAATATATACCATCTGTTTTAAAAATGCAGGATGCCTTTACTTTTGATTGTGGAAGAAATGAATAAATGCTCATTGTATAACATTCAATTTAGATTTCTCAATTCTGGTTTATTTCTAAGTTTAGTGAGTACTAGTATGAGAACAGATCAAAAGAGTAAAATATTTTTTACTTATTCCACTTAATTACTGAATATACAAAATTTAGATATAAAAGAAAGACTGAGTAAAACTTTTTCCTTAAAATTTTTTCTTATGGGCTTTTACAAACAATCATTTATCTCTGACTTATAAGCTTTTTTTGATTAATCAAGCTGATTTTTAAATCATAAGGTAATAAGAGAAGGAGGCGATTAGACAACAGTTGGGTAAACATAGTGTGAATATGCATCTTCTAACTTCAGTGAGTATTACAGGTCAAATGTCTACACATCTGAGTAAAAATAATATCCTTTTTCCACTGTTTTTCTCAGACTACAATATATTTAAACATCTTAACCAAGAATATAATTTACTTCTACTTCTGAGCATTCCCATAATTTTAGAAATGGCAGTACAAAGTTTCAAAACATAGGATGAGAAATGGCTCAAGAATATTGTCAAGATTTTTACTGCATTTCAGTTGAAGATAGTCCATTATATCAATTCGTATATATCACCTCCTCAAGATACTAATAAAGTCATAGAAAAGAAACTGATAAAGGTATTGACCTACTATAATGAACAAGAGTAGAAAATATCATTAGTTTATATATGATTGCAAAGATTACTTAACAAGGGAAATCAGATGGCTCAATAATGATTGGTGTGGTACTTTAAAGAAGTTAAGCCAAATTTATGCATACCAGAGTCACAGGCATGGAGCAAGCTCAATTCTCATATAAAAACTGTAGACATGGAGTCTGAAAATCAAGTAAAATGGAGAACAACAACAGGAAGTAGAGCTTATAACAAGGGATTAGTTGAAACTTTTCGTATACATTATTAGTTCATTCACCTTCCTGATTAGAATGACCTGCTGCCAGTATTGTATTTTCCACAGGCCAAAAAAGAAGTGTTCTTTTTTGTAAATTAGCTCAGCAATCTGGAGAAGTAACAGAACAGTTGGGGTGGGTAGTGAGACCAAAGTAGAAAATCTTAAACTCCTGGACAACAGGAGCTCCAAATAAAAAGTACATCCCCACACTCATTTACTCTGTGGAAGGAACAGGCATTTGGAGAAGACGAATTCCAAACTGGGGAAGGGAGAGGAAGATTTTACTACACATAAGAATGTCTGGCACCTGCCCTACTACATGCCGAAACTAAATGTTCTCAATTAAAAACAGCAAAAATATTGCTATCTATCTCATAGGGCAGTTTTATGGATTAAATTAGATTAAATATTGAAGAAAATATACTTACATGTAAAGGAACATTATAAGGACTGAATGAATATTCACTGTTTTTATTCACAGTGCCCTCTAATAATTGTGACAACTGAAAATGACCCCAAACGTTTCTGAACCTTTACTGAGGGCCACCTAACCATACTCAAAAGCAGAACCTTTCAGTCAAAAAGTCTAACCGTTTAACTTAAGGTTTACAGCAGAATTTCTATTGCCTCATCACTGAATATTTTTTGGCAATCAAGAATCTCCAGATACTTGAGGAACCCTCACAATGTGAAAGAGTAAGATCAAAATAACAGAAAAAAGTGATCACAGGGGAAAACTAAAACTAAAATAATAATGATAATAAAAAGCAAGACAAAAATCAAAGAAGGAAATTTCAGGCAATACAATAAAATTAGGGTTGATCATGTTAATTAAAGATGCCTATAGTAAATTTTAGAAAACTGGTAAAAATTACAATTATTATATAGACATTCAATATAGGAGAACTGCATAAAAAAAGTGAACAATTCATGTAAAAGGCAAGAAATAGGGAAAAAGAACAAAAATGAGAATAGTAAAATGGTAATGTTAAAATTAAACATTGTTAATGAAATTGAAAGCAAATGACTAAACAGTATAATTGAAATTTAAAGATTCTCAGAAAAGATAGAACCAAACTAAATGTTGTCTACAAGAAACCCTTATATACAGAGTGGTTAAAAGTAAAAGGATGTAAAATGATATGCCATACAGACCTAATTATGAGAAAACTGAATTAATTCTACTAATACGAGACAAGAAAGACTCCAGGAGCAGGAATAGCATCAGTAGTAGTCTCTCAAAAGAAATGTTTAAAAACGTACTATGAAGTAGGGCATGGAAATTTGATTGGAAAATAGTAAGGCAGGGTTTTATTTATTTATTATGAGCCTTTCTTACTCTTTTATTCTTTCTGATTATGCACATATATTGATATTACATTAATAAAAATAAATGGACAAATGTATATGTTAGAGTTTATGAGATGAGATCTCCAGAATGAGTATATTCAGAGATTCGAACGCAACCCACTGAAGAAATGGTTGAAAAATTTATACTTAAAGTTAGCGCTAGTGATGAGGGAACTTTTAAAATTTGCATTAGCCTCGTGTAATATCTGTTTTTTTAAACATACATATATTGTATTAATAATTAAAAATGTGTAGAGTTATTTTCTTTCTGGTAGAAATATGCTAGAAAATTACTGGAAGGCACAATATCCATCATCTTCCAAAGTGATATATGCATTAACCATACTGTCAAGCAAAACTCCCCAAATATGGGTCTATATTGTAAATAAATTAAGATTTTCCAGTTTATTTGAAATATTGCTCAAATTGGTTTGTCTGCAATTAAATACATACTTTACAGATTTTTTTGAAATGAAATAATCTTTAGAATACAATCCATAACTTAGAGAGCATAGTGCCTTGTTCAATACCTTTCAACAAAGGTTTGCTGGATTAATAAGTGACTGGAAATACAGTAAGTCAATTATATTACTATATGCATTCAAAGGTAAATTTTGTGTACTTCCACAAATTTTGTTTCTTTTATATTAGTTAATTGAAGAATGAACAAAACAGATATGAAGGGATATTTCTTGATTTCCTTTTTTAATTTTTAGATTTACAGATAAATTGAATACCTGCAATCTCTTCTATAAGAAAATATCTCTGGGGGGTCTTCTATTCAACCCTCCTGTGAGTTTTTGATAAACCAGGTAGAGTCCATTTATTCATTCCAGGAACAACTGGGTAAAGAAGCACTCAAAATTTTTGTTGGTTATTATTTGCTATAGAAAACAAATGGTGAAACAGAGTCTCCCCAAAAGACAATAATCAAGCAAACAAATATTATCGTGAAATTTATAGAAAAATTTTTATTATGCCATTGGTAATAAACTGAATTGAGAAATAATAGGAACTTTTGCTAATCATCTGTTAGTTGGCTTTATTATTATATAAATTGTGAGGTAAATTATTAGAAGTGTGTGCTTGTGTATTTTCTTCTAGAAACATCTGGAGATTTTTTTTTTTTGATACTCCGAGATATTTTCCAGAATATTTCTCAACTTGATAGACAATTTGATGTCTAATTTCCAATATATTTCTTCCCTGTGTTAATTAAAATTAATAGCTAATTTTCTCATTTTTAATGAGTTTGCATAATACCTTATTATCATAATTCTTATATTAAACTCCAAAATAATAGAAAAATCCTACTGCTTTTATGTTTATTTTCTGAGTGATTCTAATTCACATTTCTGGTGTCTTCTTTTTAACTATTTTTTGCTCCATCTTTAGTAATCTACATTTTTATATGATTAAAATTGGAAAACTAATTAAGGTTGACTTCATAGGCACTTTCTCTCTAAAACCAACTTAAAAACTATGTTGTTTTACTAGAATATGGTAAAAACTGTGGCCTACTTTGAACTTGTTCCTAGCTCCTGCTTGGGAAAAACCTATCCTTTGGCAGCTGACACTACACCAGGGTGTAGTGAGGGGACTATAATGAAATTGTCACATACGGTGAACAGACTGGAAATGGAGCAGGTACCCAACCTCTTCCAACCCATATGAGCTATTATTTAGATTGATAATATTCCCAAGGTTGTTACACATTTAACACCAGCATACAATCAAAGTAGAGAATAACAGTAGTACTCCTAAGGCCAGTATCTCGAAGATTAGTTCACGTGAGAAGTTGACACTTGAGGGATTCCTTCCTATATCTGAGTCTTTACCACTGCAATGTGTTCAGAGAATTGATGAGGCTAGCCTTTGCTTTGGGCCTGTTATGGTGTTTTTATCATTTAAAGTGTTCCAGTAAAAGAGCACCACAGCACCCCTGGGAAACAGCTAACATCCTCCACTGCCAAGAATAAGCAATGTGGAGGTATTTAGGGTTTTTTTCTTTTTTAAAAATCTATAATTACCAAATTGTAAAGGAGAAAATCCCTCTTAAAAACTTAACAGCTTTCCTTAACATTTTGTCCTGGTTTGGAGCCAAATAATTTGAATTGTATTATAGAAAGACTTATACAAATAAGCATTCCAATACATTCATGCATAGGTAGTAATGGTAATTGGCTGGTTCCAGGTGATTTCATTTTTTTTTTCCTTTAATTGACACAAGAAGCAAATCTACCTAAATAAACATGGTGGTGGGTTTGCTGAGCACCAGCCAAGTTAAAAGCTTTTAGTACCCGTCGAAAAACTCTTATGATAACAAAAATGAAAAATAAATCTTATAATTTGAATGGATAAACCATTGAGTAGTTGCATAAGAAATTGAATAAAACACCCACTGAAAATATCTGGAATTTGATGTGTCTGTTGAACACGGCAGGCTTTTCTCAACTTCCCTGCATATTCTGTTCATTTCCCTAAACCCTGTTATGCAAAATATTAGACAGAACTGAGAAATGAAAAAGTCATCAAGAAGGCTCACAAACTGATATCTACTTCTATTCCTTCTTAGTTCATATATGAATGCATATGTTCATACATTTTCTGCTGTTTTATTTCCTTTCTTCCTTGGAAGTGTGGCACTCAAAGTCACGCAAGTGATAGTCTCTTCAAAATCTCCTTCTCCAGCTCCCTCAGGAGCTGTCCATTTACACTGTTCACATTGTTCATTCACACTGATAGAAAGATCTTTCTGGACCCACAGCAGCAAGATCTCTGTACTCATCCCTAATGATGACTGCGATTCCTTTAATGAGGGCATATTATTATTTAAAGATATAATAAAGTTTAAAAATAAAAGATATCTTTTCTCTCTCTACTGTCAGTTCCTCTCTTGGTTCAAGCTATTATCATCTTTTTCCCTTTGAATGCTGCAGCCAGATTTCTTAAGCAGCTCCAAATGCTGTATCATACTTATTTCACCCATTCTTCCTATTTGCTCAATCTCATCTTTCTAAAACAATATGTGGTATACGTTTCCTTCCTATTTAAAGTATTGTCTTGTTTTCCAACTGCCTTTATAGCAAAGCCCAAACTCCTTGGTTTACTACAGAAGACTTTTCAAAGATTAGTTCTCACTTATCTGTTCATATTCACTATATAGTCCTCTTTCAAAATACACATTGATGTGATGTGGCAGCCTGGATGGAAGGGGAGTCTGGGGGAGAATGGATACATGTTTATGTTTGGCTGAGTCACTTTGCTGTACACCTAGAACTATCACAACATTGTTAATTGGCTATACTCCAATATAAAATGAAAGTTAAAAAGATACACATTGATAATAACCACACCCAGAAACACAATGATTTCCAGGCCATCCAATCTACATCACAATTCTGTCCTCTTGGACAAGCTGTTTATTTTGTTGGAGTATCTTTTTCCTTTCATTTTTGCCTGGTTAATTATTGTACATTCTTTTAACATCTGTTCAAATAGTAGCTCCTTTGTGAAGCAATGTTGCTTTCTTTAGATAACTGATGATTTCTGTGATCTCACAGGCAGTCTATACGTGATTCCTCTTACATACTCATCCAGAGGCATTACAATTATCTTTAAGTCTTATTTTTTTCTGTGAAACTTTGTAAAGTCCTCAAGAGCAAGAACCATGCCTTATTCTTCTTTGTATATTTAGTGACTAATATAGCTTATAGTATATGGTAGATTCTCAGCATGGTGTATGGTAGATTTTTTCTTCATGTATATGCAGACTGGCACAACCTAAAAGCATTTTGAAACAGATGATATCAGATCTTTTATGATGAGGGAAACATGAAGCTATTGGATACTCAACTGTAGCAGTGTAGACTTAGAAAGAGGAAGAGTGGGAAGAGTAGCATATTAAGGGCACCCAAATTAGCATTTTTTTCCTCGTTGAGAATGTGCTCAAGCATAGTGACATTCACAAGAGAAGAGTAAATTACTTGAGGAATATGTTGACAGAGTGAGGTCAAAAATATAAAATCCCTCATTCTTTTGTGTATGGCATTTTAAACCAAGGGGAATACTAAAGTATTGTAAGCATGATTGAGTTAAATATGGAAGAATTGATGTGAAACACTGAGGACACAATATTTTACTCTGTGTGTGCGTGTGTGTGTGTGTGTGTGTGTGTATGTGTGTGTGTGTTGGGGTATTTCTGGTGTTAGACAGTTTAAGTGAGAAAACAACACATAAAGTAACTAAATGGTTAAAGGAAACATTTCTAGAAATATTCCAGCAGTTCTTCTGAGCTGAGAATAAAATAACAGCAACTGAAATGTTATACAAAATTATAACATTTGTGATAGCCTCAGAAGTAAGAACATAAAGATCTGTCTAATATATATTTAAATGCTTTCAGTTACTTATATCCTTGATTCAGCATTTCTGTTGCTAAGCATTTATTCTGATGGACCAATTAAAATGGGAAAGAAGTTTTATATAAAATAATATATTTGAAGCATTATTTATAAAACTGTTCAGATAGAACACAGTAAATCTAATATTATAAGGTTGATTAAATAAAATATATAGGACTTATTAAAATTGGTTATTTTATAGCCGTTTAGAATTCACATTATACAAGAATATTTAATAAAATTGAAAATGTATGTATTTTTACAGGAAATCGATTCTAAATGGGAGACTGAAACAACATGGTCAACTAAACACAGGTCTCCTTGCTCAAATCTCATGAAATGTGGCAATATATTTTTCATAACTGTTAAGTCAGTAACAGGTTTGAGAAATACCATAATGTACACCAATTGTCCAGAGACTTGGGAAAATCCCTTGGGAAAGACAGAAAACAGATGATAAAAAATATCAATGGATAAACAAATGAAGAAAACCACACACAAATATGCACATAGAAGAATGCCATTACAGAAGACTATAATAGAATTAGAGGTAGACAAGACTGGTGTTGAGTCAGGGATAGTACAGCGTCAACTCAAGAGTTAGGAAAAGAGGGCTTCCCTGGTGGCGCAGTGGTTGAGAGTCCGCCTGCTGATGCAGGGGACACGGGTTCATGTCCCGGTCTGGGAAGATCCCACATGCCGCGGAGCGGCTGGGCCCATGAGCCATGGCCGCTGAACCTGCGCATCCGGAGCCTGTGCTCCGCAACGGGAGAGGCCGCAACAGTGAGAGGCCCGCGTACCGCAAAAAAAAAGAGTTAGGAAAAGAAAAAGTGGGAGTGATTTTGGGGGAAAAAAATTTTGTATGTTCTACAGTAGCTTTAGCAAAAGGAGCACCACTCCACCTCATACAGAGAGAATGCCATGAACAATGAATGACAAACAACAGTAGCTTTTGTTCACAGGCTACAACACTGAGTATGGACTCTGGAGATTGAAGGTGTCCAGACAGTATACTGGTGAGTTACTTCAGGGGCTAGAAGGTACTAGGAAGAACTTAATAAAAATAGAAGTATAAAACTTGTAAATTGCAGTAAACCACTGAGCTAGAACTAAATTCATTGAAATAAACAATAACATCAGTAAAATTCTGGCAGGTATAATAGTGAGAAGCCAAAAAATTCACTGTGAAAGGAGCACAAAACATATATTATTTACAGATATACAACTAGAGACATAGAAGAGATTAAACATTTAAAAATTAATATGCTCACTTATTCAAATAACTTTGCAATCGTGTTGAAATGGGTGTTTCTTCATGCTTCAAGCTTAAGTTCCTTATTTTCAGTGCTTGTGTTATGGACTGAATGTTTGTGTTCCCCAAAATTCATATGTTGATTTGAATGTGATGGTGTTAGGAGGTGAGGCCTTTGCCAGGCGCTTAGGTCATGAGAGTGGAGCCCTCATGAATGGGATCTGTACCTTTAGAAAAGAAACCTTAGAAATCTCTCTCACTCCTTCCACCATGTCAGAATATTTTCACAGCGAAGTATCCATCTATGAACCAGAAAGCAGATCCTCACCAGACACAGAATCTGTTGTACTTCTACTTTTATAGATATTTTATTTAATTCTATGGGGTTTTTAAAATTTAATTTTAATTCAATTAAATGAAAAATTTAATGCCTGTGACATTTCAGGCATGGTTCTTGACTACTCCTCACTGAAACGCTGTAATTTCATTGGAAAAAAGAAAAATGATAGACAAACATGTAAAATCCATTTTATGCGATAGGTACACATTATCTGATGAGGAAATATTATAGGAAGTTGATGTGTTTAAGTTTCAAAAGGCATTTATAATTTTGCCACGTAATATTTTCTGTAATAAATGGACCAAATAGAAAAATCACACAAGTACTTCATTAGATGCAGATAAAGTATGTTTTAAGTTCAAAATACATTGATGATAGTTATTTTTAATAGGAACTCAAGGAACTGTCTTCCATCTGATAAAGCCTATTCTACCAAAACCGAAGAATTCACAACATATCTAATTGAGCATCTTGGATGCAACCTCTTTAAGAGCAGAAGCAATAAAATACACCCATATTTGTCACTATTGTGTAATATTAACTAGATCAAACAAGAAAGCATGACCTGAAATTTAAGATCAGTATTATGTTAACCTAGGATCACCCCTCATCACACTTTCTTTTCTTTCTTTTTTTTGAGATAGAGAGTTTAAAGTGTCATGATTTTAGTCAGTTGTAACATTTTAGGAATATTGTATAGAGTATGGCTATTCTTAACATGACAGACACATAATAAAATTTTCTTTTAAATAAGCTTATGGTAATTTTTAGTAGTTTAAGAGAATCACATGACAAATGATTTTGTAAATCAAAAGGGACTTTTGTTAACCTTTATTCTGTACTTTCCACATCTCTCTCATAACTGGAGCTACTGAATTTTCTTATTTTTCCTTCTGGCAATGATAAAACCAACAAAAGTAACCTGATGGAATGTATAATAAAAATCACAGCTATTTTATAATTACTAATATAAAAATTTTACATATGTAATTTTAATCAAAAAAAATACTGGGAGTTGATTATTACTTTATGCTTTTTATCAGTGAATAAACTGAAAATGAAACAGGTAACTTGGCTTTGTACATTTTAACATTTACATTGTTGGTAAGTAACACTGATAAGAGGAAACATCCATTTCTTTATTCTACATCCAACCTCTCTATCAAGTCAGCTGTCTACACTTGGAACAAGAAATAAATTACTTTCAACACTTCAAGTACATTTTTGCCATTAAAATCTTAAGATGTTTTTTATTTAACATATGAATGTACATATCATGATGACACTTGACTGTAATTTTACTTGAGAAATTGATTTATACTTCGTATACATTAACTTATTCCACAACATCTTGTTTCAAAAGGATTTCATCCAATTAGAGAAACTTAAAAAAATATATATTTTTGTGTATAGAGAAATTTTTATTTTCCACAGTCTATTTCTTTTGAATATTTTCTCTTTGCACATGAGAATGTGAATTGTTTTAATGGAGAAGTGAAGAGTCTATTTACCCTACATGATGCTGAGACTTCAAGAGCTGCATTCTCAGTATAAGGAGAAGATAGAAATAAATGTGTTCCTATCTTCACTGACAGCATAGTCAAGAAATTGCCTACCTGCATTTTGTTCTGGGGAAGAGAAAAAGAAAGATTGCAAGAATTCATAATCAGGTATTGTTTCTCATACATGTTTGAATTCTAAATTGAAACCTAAACTCTTGAAGCAGTATCAGATTGTTCGTGAATTTGGGCATCTGGCAGAAGTCAATGCAAATGCTCTCTGAAGGAACCCAATTTGACCTGGGCCTCAACTTTCACAGATGACATGCCAAGGAGTATGAGCTGAGTCAACTATCAAATTAAACAAAGATAGTATAAGGAAGAGTTAACAAAAATAAATTACACTAAAATAAAGAAGTTGAAAAAAAAAGAATGAACTCAAAGAAAGTATGAGAGAAAATAAGAAAAAATGAGTGCAATTAATGAAGTAGAAAACAAATATAAAATAAACTGTTAACAGTCTTTGAAGAAACTATAAAGTTGATAAAGCTGTGAAATTTTTATACATCAAAAATAAGACAAAACACAAAAACAACGTTAGAAATGAGTATGGGAGCAACATTGAGTTGCCACAAAAATATAAAATACAAGAGGACATTAAAAATATTTTATGCCAGTTTTCAGACTTACCAGAAGATGGCGGAAGAGTAAGACGCGGAGATCCCCTTCCTTCCCACAGATACACCAGAAATACATCTACACGTGGAACAACTCCTACAGAACACCTACTGAACGCTGGCAGAAGACCTCAGACCTCCCAAAAGGCAAGAAACTCCCCCATGTACCTGGGTAGGGCAAAAGAAAAAAAGAATAAACAGAGACAAAAGAATAGGGACGGGTCCTGCACCAGTGGGAGAGAGCTGTGAAGGAGGAGAGGTTACCACACACTAGGAAGCTCCTTCACGGGTGGAGACGGCGGGTGGCGGAGGGGGAAAGCTTCGGCGCCCCAGAGGAGAGCACAGCAACAGGGGTGCGGAAGGCAAAGCGGAGAGATTCCCGCACAAAGGGTCGGTGCCGACCGGCACTCACCAGCCTGAGAGGCTTGTCTGCTCACCCGCCGGGGCGGGCGGGGCTGGGAGCTGAGGCTCGGGCTTCGGTCAGAGCGCAGGGAGAGGCCTGGCGGTGTGAGCACAGCCGGCAGGGGGTTAGTGTGCCACGGCTAGCCGGGACGGAGTCCAGGGAAAAGTCTGGACCTGCCAAAGAGGCAAGAGACTTTTTCTTCCCTCTTTGTTTTCTGGTGCGCGAGGAGAGGGGATTAAGAGCTCTGCTAAAAGGAACTCCAGAGACTGGCGCGAGCCGCGGCTAAAAGCGCGGACCCCAGAAACGGGCATGGGACGCTAAGGCTGCTGCCGCCGCCACCAAGAAGCCTGTGTGCAAGCACAGGTCACTATCCACACCCACCTTCCGGGGAGCCTGTGCAGCCCGCCACTGTGAGGGTCCTGGGGTCCAGGGACAACTGCCCCGGGAGAACGCACGGCACGCCTCAGGCTGATGCAACGTCACGCAGGCCTCTGCCGCCGCAGGCCCGCCCTACATTCCATGCCCCTCCCTCCCCGGCGGCCTGAGTGAGCCAGAGTCCCACAAGCGGCTGCTCCTTTAACCCCCTCCTGTCTGAGCGAAGAACAGACGCCCTCCAGCGACCTACACGCAGAGGCGGTGCCAAATCCAAAGCTGAGCCCCAGGAGCTGTGAAAACAAAGAAGAGAAAGAGAAATCCCTCCCAGCAGCCTCAGAAGCAGCGGATTAAAGCTCCGCAATCAACTTGATGTACCTGCATCTGTGGAATATATGAATAGACAACGAATCATCCCAAATTGAGGAGGTGGACTTTGAAAGCAAGGTTTATGATTTTTTCCCCTTTTCCTCTTTTTGTGAGTGTGTATGTGTATGCTTCTGTGTGAGATTTTGTCTGTATAGCTTTGCTTCCACCATTTGTCCTAGGATTCTAACTGTCCGGTTTTTTTTCTTAATAATTATTTTTTTATTTTAATAACTTTATTATATTTTAGCTTACTTTATTTTTACTTTATCTTCCTTCTTTTTTTCCTTGCTTCCCTCTTTCCTTCCTCCCTCCCTCCCTCCCTCTCTTCTTTCTTTCTTTCCTTCTTTCTTTCTTTGTTTCTTTCTTTCTACTTTTTCTCCCTTTTATTCTGAGCTGTGTGGATGAAAGGCTCTTGGTGCTGCAGCCAGCAGTCAGTGCTGTGCCTCTGAGGTGGGAAAGCCAACTTCAGGACACTGGTTCAAAAGAGACCTCCCAGCTCCACATAATATCAACTGGTAAAAATCTCCCAGAGATCTGCATCTCAACACCAGCACCCAGCTTCACTCAACGACCAGCAAGCTACAGTACTGGACACCCAATGCCAAACAACTAGCAAGACAGGAACACAAACCCACCCACTAGCAGACAGGCTGCCTAAAATCATAAGTCCACAGACACCCCAAAACACACCACCAGATGTGGACCTGCCCACCAGAAAGACAAGATCCAGCCTCATCCACCAGAACACAGGCACTAGTCCCCTCCACCACGAAGCCTACACAACCCACTGAACCAACCTTAGCCACTGGGGACAGACACCAAAAACAACGGGAACTACAAACCTGCAGCCTGCAAAAAGGAGACCCCAAACACAGTAAGATAAGCAAAATGAGAAGACAGAAAATCACACAGCATATGAAGGAGCAAGATAAAAACCCACCAGACCTAAGAAATGAAGAGGAAATAGGCAGTCTACCTTAAAAAGAATTCAGAATAATGATAGTAAAGATGATCCAAAATCTTGGAAATAGAATAGACAAAAATGCAAGAAACATTTAACAAGGACCTAGAAGAACTAAAGATGAAACAAACAATGATGAACAGCACAATAAATGAAATTAAAAATACTTTAGATGGGATCAGTAGCAGAATAACTGAGGCAGAAGAACAGATAAGTGACCTGGAAGATAAAATAGTGGAAATAACTACTGCAGAGCAGAATAAGGAAAAAAGAATGAAAAGAACTGAGGACAGTCTCAGACACCTCTGGGACAACATTAAACGCACCAACATTCAAATTATAGGGGTTCCAGAAGAAGAAGAGAAAAAGAAAGGGACAGAGAAAATATTTGAAGAGATTATAGTTGAAAACTTCCCTAATATGGGAAAGGAAATAGTTAATCAAGTCCAGGAAGCACAGAGGGTCCCATACAGGATAAATCCAAGGAGAAATATGCAAAGACACATATTAATCAAACTGTCAAAAATTAAATACAAAGAAAACATATTAAAAGCAGCAAGGGAAAAACAACAAATAACACACAAGGGAATCCCCATAAGGTTCACAGCTGATCTTTCAGCAGAAACTCTGCAAGCCAGAAGGGACTGGCAGGACATATTTAAAGTGATGAAGGAGCAAAACCTACAAACAACACTACTCCACCCAGCTAGGATCTCATTCAAATTTGATGGAGAAATTAAAAGCTTTACAGACAAACAAAAGCTGAGAGAGTTCAGCACCACCAAACCAGCTTTACAACAAATTCTAAAGGAACTTCTCTAGGCAAGAAACACAAGAGAAGGAAAAGACCTACAACAACAAATCCAAAACAATTGAGAAAAAGGGAATAGGAACATACATATCGATAATTACCTTAAATGTAAATGGACTAAATGCTCCCACCAAAAGACAAAGATTGGCTGAATGGATACAAAAACAAGACCCATATATATGCTGTCTACAAGAGACCCACTTCAGACCTAGACACACATACAGACTCAAAGTAAGGGGATGGAAAAAGATATTCCATGCAAATGGAAACCAAAAGAAAGCTAGAGTAGCAATTCTCATATCAGACAAAATAGACTTTAAAATAAAGACTATTAGAAGAGGCAAAGAAGGTCACTACATAATGATCAAGGGATCGATCCAAGAAGAAGATATAACAATTGTAAATATTTATGCACCCAACATAGAAGTACCTCAATACATAAGGCAAATACTAACAACCATAAAAGGGGAAATCGACAGTAACACTATGTCATTCATAGTACGGGACTTTAACACCCCACTTTCACCAATGGACAGATCATCCAAAGTGAAAATAAATAAGGAAACACAAGCTTTAAATGATACATTAAACGAGATGGACTTAATTGATATTTATAGGATATTCCATCCAAAAACAACAGAATACACATTTTTCTCAAGTGCTCATGGAACATTCTCCAGGATAGATCATATCTTGGGTCACAAATCAAGCCTTGGTAAATTTAAGAAAATTGAAATTGTATCAAGTATCTTTTCTGACCACAACGCTATGAGACTAGATATCAATTACAGGAAAATAGCTGTAAAAAATACAAACACATGGAGGCTAAACAATACAATACGTAATAACGAAGTGATCACTGCAGAAATCAAAGAGGAAATAAATATATACCTAGAAACAAATGACAATGGAGACACGACGACCCCAAACCTATGGGATGCAGCAAAAACAGTTCTAAGACAGAAGTTTATAGCAATACAATGTTACCTTAAGAAACAGGAAACATCTCGAATAAACAACCTAACCTTGCACCTAAATCGATTAGAGAAAGAAGAACAAAAAAAACTCCAAAGTTAGCAGAAGGAAAGAAATCATAAATATCAGATCAGAAATAAATGAAAAAGAAATGAAGGAAACGATAGCACACATCAATAAAACTAAAACCTGGTTCTTTGAGAATATAAACAAAATTGATAAACCATTAGCCAGACTCATCAGTAAAAAATGGGAGAAGACTCAAATCAATAGAATTAGAAATGAAAAAGGAGAAGTAACAACTGACACTGCAGAAATACAAAAGATCATGAGAGATTACTACAAGCAACTCTATGCCAATAAGATGGACAACCTGGAAGAAATGGACAAATGCTTAGAAATGCACAACCTGCCAAGACTGAATCAGGAAGAAATAGAAAATATGAACAGACCAATCACAAGCACTGAAATTGAAACTGTGATTAAAAATCTTCCAACAAACAAAAGCCCAGGACCTGATGGCTTCACAGGTGAATTCTATCAAACATTTAGAGAAGAGATAACACTTATCCTTCTCAAACTCTTCCAAAATATAGCAGAGGGAGGAACACTCCCAAACTCATTCTATGAGGCCACCATCACCCTGATAACAAAACCAGACAAGGATGTCACAACGAAAGAAACCTACAGGCCAATATCACTGATGAACATAGATGCAAAAATCCTCAACAAAATACTAGCAAACAGAATCCAACAGCACATTAAAAGGATCATACACCATGATCAAGTGGGGTTTATTCCAGGAATGCAAAGATTCTTCAATATACGCAAATCAATCAATGTGATAAACCATATTAACAAATTGAAGGAGAAAAACCATATGATCATCTCAATAGATGCAGAGAAAGCTTTCGACAAAATTCAACACCCATTTATGATAAAAACCCTGCAGAAAGTAGGCACAGAGGGAACTTTCCTCACATAATAAAGGCCATATATGACAAACCCACAGCCAACATGGTCCTCAATGGTGAGAAACTGAAAGCATTTCCACTAAGATCAGGAAAAAGACAAGGTTGCCCACTCTCACCACTCTTAATCAACATAGATTTGGAAGTTTTAGCCACAGCAATCAGAGAAGAAAAGGAAATAAAAGGAATCCAAATTGGAAAAGAAGAAGTAAAGCTGTCACTGTTTGCAGATGACATGATACTCTACATAGAGAATCCTAAAGATGCTACCAGAAAACTACTAGAGCTAATCAATGAATTTGGTAAAGTAGCAGGATACAAAATTAATGCACAGAAATCTCTGGCATTCCTATACACTAATGATGAAAAATCTGAAAGTGAAATCAAGAAAACACTCCCATTTACCATTGCAACAAAAAGAATAAAATATCTAGGAATAAACCTACCTAAGGAGACAAAAGACCTGTATGCAGAAAAGTATAAGACACTGATGAAAGAAATTAAAGTTGATACAAATAGATGGAGAGATATACCATGTTCTTGGATTGGAAGAATCAACATTGTGAAAATGACTCTACTACCCAAAGCAATCTATAGGTTCAATGCAATCCCTATCAAACTACCACTGGCATTTTTCACAGAACTAGAACAAAAAATTTCACAATTTGTATGGAAACACAAAAGACCCCGAATAGCCAAAGCAATCTAGAGAAAGAAAAACAGAGCTGGAGGAATCAGGCTCCCTGACTTCAGACTATACTACAAAGCTACATTAATCAAGACAATATGGTACTGGCACAAAAACAGAAAGATAGATCAATGGAACATGATAGAAAGCCCAGAGATAAACCCACACACAGTCACCTTATCTTTGATAAAGGAGGCAGGAATGTACAGTGGAGAAAGGACAGCCTCTTTAATAAGTGGTGCTTGGAAAACTGGGCAGGTACATGTAAAAGTATGAGATTAGATCACTCCCTAACACCATACACAAAAATAAGCTCAAACTGGATTAAAGACCTAAATGTAAGGCCAGACACTATCAAACTCTTAGAGGAAAACATATGCAGAACACTCTATGACATAAATCACAGCAAGATCCTTTTTGACTCACCTCCTAGAGAAATGGAAATAAAAACAATAATAAACAAATGGGACCTAATGAAACTTAACAGCTTTTCCACAGCAAAGGAAACTATAAACAAGACCAAAAGACAACCCTCAGAATGGGAGAAAATATTTACAAATGAAGCAACTGGCAGAGGATTAATCTCCAAAATTTATAAGCAGCTCATGCAGCTCAATAACAAAAAAACAAACAACCCGATCCAAAAATGGGCAGAAGACCTAAATAGGCATTTCTCCAAAGAAGATATACAGAATGCCAACAAACACATGAAAGAATGCTCAACATCATTAATCATTAGAGAAATGCAAATCAAACCTACAATGAGATATCATCTCACACCAGTCAGAATGGCCATCATCAAAAAATCTACAAACAATAAATGCTAGAGAGGGTGTGGAGAAAAGGGAACACTCTTGCACTGCTGGTGAGAATGTGAATTGCTACAGCCAGTATGGAGAGCAGTATGGAGGTTCCTTAAAAAACTACAAATAGAACTACCATATGATCCAGCAATCCCACTCCTGGACATATACCCTGAGAAAACCATAATTCAAAAAGAGTCATGTACCAAAATGTTCATTGCAGCTCTATTTACAATAGCCCGGAGATGGAAACAGCCTAAGTGTCCATCATCAGATGAATGGATAAAGAAGATGTGGCACATATATACAATGGAATATTACTCAGCCATAAAAAGAAACGAAATTGACCTATTTGTAATGAAGTGGATTGACCTAGAGTCTGTCATACAGAGTGAAGTAAGTCAGAAGGAAAAAGTCAAATACCATATGCTAACACATATATATGGAATATAAAAAAAAATGTCATGAAGAACCTAGGGGTAAGCAAGGAATAAAGACACAGACCTACTAGAGAATAGACTTGAGGATATGGGGAGGGGGAAGGGTAAGCTGTGACAAAGCGAGAGAGAGGCATGTACATATATACACTACCAAACATAAGGTAGATAGCCAGTGGAAAGCAGCCACATTGCACAGGGAGATCAGCTCGGTGCTTTGTGACTGCCTGGAGGGGTGGGATAGGGAGGATGGGAGGGAGGGAGATGCAAGAGGGAAGAGCTATGGGAACATATGTATATGTATAACTGATTCGCTTTGTTATAAAGCAGAAACTAACACACCACTGTAAAGCAATTATACTCCAATAAAGATGTAAAAAGAAATATATATTTTATGCCAAAAAGTTTTAACTCATTATGTTACATTGAAATATAGAAAAGTAATTGAGTGATCATGATATTTTGGTCCAAAATAATGTATTTGTGACAACAAAAACAAATTCTTTATTTTAAAAAGGCATTATTACATGTAACAAAATTAATGATAGTTATTTGACATCATCTAATCAATTCTATGTTCAGATTTCTCCCTTTTCCCCTAAACTGTTCTTTTATTTTTTTTAACATCTTTATTGCAGTATAATTGCTTTACAATGGTGTGTTAGTTTCTGCTTTATAATAAAGTGAATCAGCTATACATATACATACATCCCCATATCCCCTCCCTCTTGCATCTCCCTCCCTCCCACCCTCCCTATCCCACCCCTCTAGGTGGTCACAAAGCACCAAGCTGATCTCCCTGTGCTATGCAGCTGCTTCCCACTAGCTTTTTGAATTATGGTTTTTTCAGGGTATATACCCAGTAGTGGGATTGCTGGGTCGTATGGTGGTTCTATTTTTAGTTTTTTAAGGAACCTCCATACTGTTCTCCATAGTGGCTATATCAATTTACATTCCCACCAACAGTGCAAGAGGGATCCCTTTTCTACACACCCTCTCTAGCATTTATTGTTTGTAGATTTTTCGATGATGGCCGTTCTGACTGGTGTGAGGTGATACCTCATTGTAGTTTTGATTTGCATTTCTCTAATGATTAGTGATGTTTGCATTCTTTTATGTTTGCTGGCAATCTGTATATCTTCTTTGGAGAGATGTCTATTTAGGTCTTCTGCCCATTTTTGGATTGGGGTGTTTGTTTTTTTGATATTGACCTGGATGAATTGCTTGTAAATTTTGGAGATTAATCCTCTGTCAGTTGCCTCTTTTGCAAATATTTTCTCCCATTCTGAGAGTTGTCTTTTTGTGTCGTTTATGGTTTCCTTTGCTGTGCAAAATCTTTTAAATTTCATTAGGTCTCATTTGTTTATTTTTGTTTTTATTTCCATTTCTCTAGGAGGTGGGTCAAAACGGATTTTGCTCTGATTTATAAACTGTTCTTATAATAATTTGCCTAACCAGCATTCAATCCAGGCAATGATGATTTGACCAGCAATTCTATTATTTTTACCTAAAGAGTCTATTTTTTTCAGGACCCGGCTTTCTGTGATTTTATCTTGCTTCTGCACTTCCTGTATTTTCTATTAATTAAAAGTTGACTATAAAGGATTAATTAGATTAAACATAAACATTCTTGGCTCAGAAAAACTTAATGTGGTGTGATATAATTCATGTTGCATTATATCAGCAGACTCATAATATTTTGCCTTTCTACTATTCCTAATACTAATATTAATCATTGGATGGTGTAACACCGTGATCTCTCTACTAAAATTGTATTTTCATTTTGGGATCAAAATGTATTTTGTTTGTTCATAATTTGGTATTAATAGAATTTCTATTTCTCCTCTAACCATATGTCTTATGGTTTTACTGTCACTTGATAATCCTTTCTGGAATAAGAATTTCATTAGAAGTTGTAAAATGATGTTTTTCTAATGCTGTAATTTATTTCAGCTTATTTTTTAATCCGGTATTCTTTTTGATAGTTAAAAATCCCCCTCAACACCTGGGGTTATTTGTTTTACCTAACTATTGTTTCTATTTGAAATACAGGGTAAATGCTTATTTAAATTTTATTCATTTTAATTAAATTTAAACTTAATTTTAATAATTAAGTAATAATTATTACTGTGCCAAGTCCTCCTTCATAGAGATTTTACAATTTTGCCTGTATCAGCAGTACATTTCATTTTATTTCTGAATGGTTATATCATTTTTTGTTATCCATTCATCAGTTGATGGGCATTTTGATTGTTTCTTTCTTTTGGTTATTGTGAATAATTCTGATCTGAATATCTGAATGTAAATATTTTGAGGACGTATATATTTTTTTCTCTTGGGCAAACCCCTATTGGAAAAGCTTGGTTATATGGTAAAAATATTTAACTTTCCTTAAAAATGCCAAATAATTTTTGCTTTCCCAGCAATGTATGAAGGTTCAGTTTGTCCACATCTTTGCCAACACTTGGTCTTTTAAGCTTTTGAGTTACAGCAATACTTGTGAGTATGTGATGGCATCACCTTGTTATCTTGTTGGGTTATCATCCTAACAATGACTGGTCAGAGATATGAACATATTTTATTATCCTACTCTGTAGTCTATTTCATTTTTTAAATGGCTATTTTTTTTTTTTTTTTTTTTGCGGTACGCAGGCCTCTCACTGTTGTGGCCTCTCCAGTTGTGGAGCACAGGCTCCGGACGCACAGGCCCAGCGGCCATCGCTCATAGGCCCAGCCGCTCCACAGCATGTGGGATCCTCCCGGACTGGGGCGCGAACCTACGTCCCCTGCATCAGCAGGTGGACTCTCAACCACTGCACTACCAGTGAAGCCCATGGCTATTTTTTGAAGAGTAAAATATATTGATTGCATTAGCTTTCTTTGGCTAGTATAACAAATACTACAAACTTAGTGACTTAAAGTAGTATAAATTTATTATCTTAAAATTCTGGAAGTCAAAAATCAAGGTTTTTCTGATCTGTGTTCCTCTGAAAGCTATGGGGGGAGGGTATCTATTTCCTTGCCTTTTCCTGATTCTAAAAGCAGCCTTCATTCCTTGGACTTTGGTCCTTTCTCAAATCAGATCTTCAAATCTTTCTGTTGTACCTCTGCTCATGTTGTCACATTTCCTCTCTTACACTGAGCTTTCTACCTTTCTCTTATAAGCACCCTTGCAGATTACATTGGACCCACTTTGATAATTCAGCATGCTCACTCTATCTCAAAAAGCCTTCACTTAATCACAGCTGCAAAGCGATTACAAGCATAACTTGGAGATACTGCAGGTTTGATTTCAAACCACAATAAAGCAAATATTGCAATAAACTGAGTCACATAAATCTTTTGATTTCTCATTGCATATCAAAGTTATGTTTACACTATGCTATAAGGTGTGCTATAGCATTGTCTAAAACCATGTACATGCCTTAAAACAAAAAAAGACTTTATTACTAAAATGTGCTAACCATCTTCTGAGCCTTTAGTGAATTGTAAACTTTTTGGTGGTGTAGGGGCTTGCCTCTGTGTTGATGGCTGCTGCTTGATCAGGATGGTGGTTACTGAAGATTGGGGTGCATGTGGTAATTTCTTAAAATAAGATAAAAATTGCTTGCTGCATTGACTGATTCTTCCTTTCATGAACGATTTCTCTGTAGCATGCAATGCGGTTTGGTAGCATTTTACCCACAAAACTTCTTTCAAAACTGGACTCAGTCCTCTCAAACTCTGTTGCTGCTTTATCAGCTAAGTTCATGTAAATACTTTGTTGTCATTTCAGTATTCTTCAAAGCATCTTCACCAAGAGTAGATTCATCTCTTTCTTTGCTTGTCCATAAGAAGGAACTCCTCCCCTCATCTGTTCAAGTTTTATCATGAAATCACAGCAATTCTGTCACATCTTCAGGCTCTACTTCCAATTCTAGTTCTCTTATTATTTCTGCCACATCTGCAGTTACTTCCTCCACTGAAGTCTTGAACCCCTCAAAGGCAGTCATGAGTATCAGAATCAACTTCTTCCAAACTCCTGTTTACATAGATATATTGACTTCTCATGAACCATAGACATACTTCATGGCGTCTAGAATGGTGAATCCTTTCCATAAGGTTTTCAATTTACTTTGCCAAGATCCATCAGAGGAACCACAATCTATGGCAGCTATAGTCTTACAAAATATATTTCTTAAATAATAAGACTTGAAAGTCAAAATTACTCCTTCATCCATGGGCTGCAGAATGGATATTGTGTTAGCAGGCATGAAAACAACATTAATCTCTTGTACATCTCCATCAGAGCCCTTGGGTGACCAGGTTCATCATCAATGAACAGTAATATTTTGAAAGAAGTCTTTTCTGAGCAACAGGCCTCAACAGCAGGCTTAAAAAATTCAGTAAACCATGTTATAAACAGATGTGCTGTCATCAGGCTTTGTTGTTTTATTTATAGAACACAGAAGATTCAGCGTAATTCTTCAGGGCCATAGGATTTTCACAATAGTAAATGATCATTGGCTTCAACTTAAAGTCACCAGCTGTATTAGCACCTAACAAGAGAGTCAGTCTGTCCTTTGAATCTTTGAGGCCAGGCACTGACTTCTCCTTTCTAGCTACGAAAGTCCTCGATGGCATCTTCTTTCAAAAGAAGGCTGTTTTTTCTACATTAAAAATTTGTTGTTTAATGTAATTACCCTCATGAATTATCTTAGCTAGATCTTCTGAATAAATTGTTGCAGCTTCTACATCAGCACTTGCAGCTTCCCCTTGCACTTCCATGATATAGAGATGGCTTCTTTCCTTAAACCTCATGAACCAACATCTGCTAGCTTTAAACTTCTTCTGCAGCTTCCTCACCTCTCTCAGCCTTCATAGAATTGAAGAGAGTTAGGGCCTTGCTCTGCAAAAGACTTTGGTTGTAGCTTATTTGATCTTCTATCCAGACCACTAATCTCCATATCAGCAATAAGGCTGTCTCACTTTCTTATCATTTGTGCGTTCACTGGAGCAGCACTTCTAATTTCCTTCAAGAACTTTTCCTTTGCATTCCCAACTTGGCTAACTGTTTGGCACAAGAGTCCTAGCTTTTAACCTATCTCGGCTTTTGACAAAGGCTTCCTCACTAAGCTTAATTATTTATAGCTTTGATTTGAAGTAAGAGACCTGCAACCCTTTTTTTTTTTCAGTTGAACACTTACAGGCCAATGTAGGGTTATTAATTAGCCTAATTTCAATATTATGTCTCAGTAAGGCCTGAGGAGAGGGAGAGAGATGGGAAAGAGTCGGTTGGAGTAGCAGTCAAAACACACGCAACATTAAGTTCGATGTCTTATACGGCTGCAGTTCATAGCGCCCCAAATCAATTACGATAGTAACAACAAAAATCACTGATTACAGATCACCGTAACAACAGTAAGAATAAAATTTGAAATATTGTGAGAATTACGAAAATGTGACACAGAGAAAGTGAGAAAATACTGTTTAAAAAAATGATTCTAATAGACTTGCTTGACACAGGGTTGTCACAAATCTTCAATTTGTAAAAAGTGCAGTATCTGTGAAGCACAATGAAGCAAAACACAATAAAATGAGGTATACCTGTAAGTTGGTAGGAAGGGGCCATTTTTCAGCCTATCATGAGGCCATTTGCAAGTTTGTCTCCACATGCTTATACATGTGAAGGTTTTTGAGTGAAATGTGTATGTGTTTTCTCCATTTTATCAGTTTTTTTCCCCCATTATTTTAAGAGTGGGATTTGGCTCTTACTTTCTTTACAGCTTTTAAATGTGAGGCCATAGTTAGAAAAGCAAATCTATTTTTATTTTATTTTCAAACCTTATATAGCACTTCACTTTTTTTTGTATATGGTTTGTATATGGTTCAGAAATAGATTTTTGTATATGATTGTATATGGTTTAGAAATAGATTTACTTTTGTTAGACAAAATGCAAGTTTTTATCTTATAATAGTAAATTTAATGCAATAAGAATACTTTTATATTTACACTACTTCTATTATATACTTTTGTGTTCTGCTTTTTAATTTTTTAGTTTAAAAATATTTCACTATTTGATGTGTTTTCTTTGTTTTTCTTCCCTCGTGTATGTGTATTTTGTTACTTAGAAAGTTTTTGCATTTTCATCCCAGTGATTAGTTTTACAACTGTAAGTTATGTAATAACCTTAATTAAAACAATATATAAAAATTCCCCACTATGACCAATTATGGCATTAATAAATTTCTGTATTCCACTTTGCCTTCACCATTTAATTTTATTAAATTGTTTATCTTTTTAATCTGAAATATATCAATGCATACATTTTCACGCTAAAATGATATTCTTGACAGTCAGCTGTAAATGAAGAACTCAGCAAATCTACTTAAATATAACCTTCAGTTATCACCTAAATCTCAATTTTTAAAAAATTATTTTATTTCTACATATTCAGAGAATATAACACATCTATTCTGTTGTTGCTACTTGGTGTATTGTGAAGAGTTTATTACAATAATATTCTGCTAGTTTCAATATGTTAAAAAATTAACATTCTATTGCTTTCATGTATAAATGATTTGGTAGGTGTTGCTCCAGTGTCATCTAGTATTAAATATTGCTGTTGAGTGCTTTCTCCTTATGAATGACTTGTTGGCCTAGCATCCACCCAAAAGGATTTTTTATTTACATTAGAGTTCCATGACTTTACTATGCTTTACTTTACTATGCTATGGCCAATGGTAACAGTTTGGGGTCAGTTTTCTTTTGGACTTAGCATACCTTTTCAGTATGCACTGGCAAGTGCATAAATATTTTATCTTGTATTTTTTTCCTTTGAGAACTTCAAGAATAAATATTTTGTATCTTAACTTTCATATCTATCATTTTTGCTGATCATTTTTAACTCTTTGTTTTTCACTGTGCTTGATTGCCTCATTTTTAATTGCTACAAACTCTTACTTTATTATTATTATTTATCAGTAGTGATTGATTTCTCTTGTTCTTCTTCCAGTTTTACCTCTAGTGCTCTGATGTTACGTATTTTTTAGCATCTATCTTTATCTTTTCTTAGTTATGTTTCATCTTTTCTTGCTGCCCTGCTATCAATTCCCTGAGGTCTTGCATCTTGTTTTTGTGCTTCTACTTCATAGAGATGATTACTTGATTAAGTCTTCTGTTTCTTGCTCTTGTTTTTAAAGTTTTTGGTCACATTTTATGTCTGCTTCATGACAATAGTTTTCTAGTACATATTCTCCCTCTGCCACATGAATTCAGGTTCCTTGATTCTTCTTTTTTTGTTTTTGTTTTATTATTGAATCTGGTACAGATTTTATACTTCTGGGAACCACACTTCTTTGAGGAAATCTTCTGCCTGCTCCATTACTCACTGTAGTCTGTATTTACTATTCCCACTGTTGCAACCTAAGGAAAAATTAGGTTTAGTGTCTCACACTGTGTCTGCCTACTTTGGCAAGTGTAATTTATAGTTTTTCTGGTTATTTCTGAATCTAAAGCAAAGTACCACTGTCCCTTGATACCTTTCTCAGTTTCCTCCCAAAGGAATCCTGCTCAGTGATTTGTACTTCCTTTTGTGAGCTTTTAGCCTATGTCATGGTTTAGATTTTAAATATTTCCTTGTGTCACTGAACATGGAGTTAAGATTTTTGTGTCTTATATTTTCCTGTAACTTTGGGATTATTTCCAAGAATATAAGTCTGGACTGTTCACTTTCTGGTACCAACCCTAAACCGAAAGCCTATGCATCAATTTTAGATTTTTCTTCATAAAAAGTAAAATTAAGTCTCTTTTCATTAGAAAACTATGTTTTGATCACGTATAAATTAAAACACAACAAAATTAAAAATTTTGAAAAGCATTAAGTTTTGATTTGATCAAAATATATAACTATAATTGTTCATTTTGAATTTTATTCGAAAGAAAATGGAAGTTGAAAAATTAGATTAGCAAATGGATTTCATATTACCTGACTGAATGAGTGAAGTAATGAAAAATCCCCATTAATATTCTGAATAAAACAAAACAAAATAACTATATTGTAGGAATGTCCCAGTCTCTCTATTTTATACTGTTTAAGAACAAATGTACAGAGCCAAGCTAAAACCATTTTCCCAGAAAATGTAATATTAAATAAGTGAAATTAATTCAGGATGACCAGGGGACAGCACAAAGGAATATGTCCATATTGATAAGTGAACAGCTAAGTTCACACTAGTAGTTGATGTCCCAGTTATGACAGAGGATCGCAAATGTTACTATACCTAAATCATGAACAACTGCAATAAAATGTGGAAAGAACAAAATCACATACTGTAGGTTCGTGGTTGAATATGAGGCACTACTCCCGTGAAGAACGGGGATGCTTTGGTACAATCCCACGCAAGAAGATAGTGAATATGTTATTCAGATTTAAATGAGATAATGTAATGAAAAATGTAATGTTAATCATACATTCAAGCATAATCATATCATTACTTTAATTAAATAACTTTCATTAAAGTAATGATATATATAACAGTTATTCTTAATACTTTCATATTGTCTTTTCCCTCCATTAATGACTAACCATTTCTCACTTAAGATAGCTTAACAGAAAAGAACAACAAAGTGTGGGTTAACTTGAATCTGCTTATTTAAAGTAATAAGTTTTATAGCATTTGATATTTTAACTAACAATACCAACAAATTATTTATGGCATGCCTAATAATCACAACACATATACATGTTTGTATGTTCTGGGAAAAAGTTATAAGAACCCTTCAAAGTTTGGACATCAGAATATTAATTTTAATATTTATACAGAGTCCTTTTAGTCCAAATAGTTATCTCTATTGGCACCTGTAATAATTATTAAGAAGATAACATATTAGTTAAGAATTTTGGAGTCAACCTAGACTACTTTATTAGGCCTTATACAAGAAAAACTCAAAATGGATTAAAGACTTCAATGTAAGAGCTAAAACTATAAAACTCCTAGAAGAAACAGAGGCAGTACACTCTTTGACATCAGTCTTAGCAATATATTTTTGGATGTGTCTCCTGAGGCAAGAGCAGCAAAAGAAAAAATAAACAAATGGCACCACATCAAACTAAAAATCTTTTTTACTTCCAAAGAAACCATCAACAAAATGAAAATACAACACACCAAAGGGGAGAATATATTTGTAAATGATATGTCTGATAAGGGGTTGATATACAAAATATACAAAGAACTAAACAACTCAGAAAGCCAAACAACCCAATTAAAAAATGGGCAGAGGACCTAAATAGACATTTTTTCTAGTCAAAGACATAGGGCTGAACAACAGGCATAGAAAGGACAGTCAACATCACTGATCATCAGTGAAATGCAAATCAAAACCACAATGAGATACCACCTTACACCTGTCAGAACTGCTATTATCAAAAACACAAGAAACAGCAAGTGTTGAGGAGGATGTGAAGAAAAGGGAATCCCCTGCATTGTTGGTAGAAATGTAAATTTGTGCAGCCACTATGGAAAACAGTATGGAGGGTCCTCAAACACCTAAAAATTAACTACGATACAATCCAGCAATTCCACTTCTGTGTATTTATTTGAAAGAAATAAAAACATTAATTCAAAAAGATGTATGTACCCTTATATTCATTGAAGCACTATTTACAAAAGCCAAAATATGGAAGCAAATTATGTGTCCATCAATAGAGGAATGGATAAGGAAGATGTGGTATACACACACACACTATATATATATATATACATATAATATATATGTATTACAATTGTGTGTTTGTGTAATAATGGAATATTACTCAACCATTTGCAACACTGATGGATATAGAGGGTATTATGCTAATAAGTGAAATAAGTCAGATACAGAAAGACAAATACTATATAATTTCACTGATATATGGAATCTTAAAAAACAAAACAAACAAACAGTACAAAACAGAACCAGACTCATAGATACAAACTAGTGGTTGCCAGAAGGGAGAGGGTTGGGGGAATGGGCAAAGGAGATTAAGGGGATTAAAAGAGACAAACCTCCAGATACAAGGTAAATATGTCACAAGAGTATAATGTATGGCATAGGGAATATAGTCAATAAAATAATATTGCCATGCAATACCTCGGCATGGTAACAGGTGGTAATTAGACTTATTGTGATGATCATTTCATAATGTATAAAAATGCTGAATCACTGTGCTGTACACCTGAAATTAATCTAATATTATATGTCAATTTTAATTCAGTTAAAAAATAGAATTAATGACAGAGTGTCAGTGGTAACTTTGGTGTCTAAGACATAGAATAGATGGCCATCAGAAAATTGGCAGCAAAACATCAGTGGCCACCTGTTTCTATTTTAGGATTGGTATTTCAAATACCAATATGAAATCATTACCACCCACAGACTCTTCATGACTGAAAAAATTTGAGTTACATTATTATTTTTTAATTTATTATACATTTTTAATTGCTCTAAGTTCAGATTAAATGCCATTTTTGTTGCCAATTCTTCATAAACAAGGTTTTTAAGTTTGTTTATTTTCTTCCATTACATTAATCAAAATATTTGCTACTAATTTTATATTTGTAGAAGGACCTCTTTCAGTTTGCATGAGAATACGTATGTGCTTTATTACTCTCTGACATGATTATTATTTTTTTAAAAAGCAATAATATATCTATCCTCTGGTTGAGAAGAGCTAAGTGCTAAACTCTTCTTTTTCTCTACCCTGTTTATGCAGAAACATTATATATTCAGCCTCCTTGCTGGACTGTCTATGTCTTTATCAATGTCTATATCTATATATCTATATCTATCAACATAATCTAGATGTTATATAATTAATTCTAGACAATGAAAGTTGCAGAAGTGATTTATACTAGAAATTTCAGCACTAGCCTCTAAGACCATATGTTAGATTCTGCCTTTCCATCCATGCAGCTGAAAGAAACAATCTGAGTGCCAGAATTATGAAATGGAAGGAGCCAGGATTCCTAAGGCAGAGGTTGAATCGAAATCCTCAGTAGAGGCACCTGGCTTTTTTTTTTTTTTTTTTTTTTGGTGTTATATGAGTGAGAAATAAACATTTATTATGTTACATTGCTAATATTTTATAGGCTAGCATTATTTCCCTTAATACATGCTCCTCTGTGTGCTTTTCATTCTTTGGCAATAGAGCCACATTTTTATTTGTGTACAGAGACTTTCTTTTTCAGGTGGTTGTATAGCTAGAGTGATCAAAATAACATTTTTAGTTATGGTAAAATTTCATGCAGCAAAATATACTGTTCTTAATTAAACAATTAAGTAGTTTTA
Organism: Phocoena sinus; assembly: GCF_008692025.1. Classification (NCBI taxonomy): domain Eukaryota; kingdom Metazoa; phylum Chordata; class Mammalia; order Artiodactyla; family Phocoenidae; genus Phocoena; species Phocoena sinus. Next base: position 56,111,141 of record NC_045774.1, on the reverse strand, counting down.
ATAAACATATACACTGATGTAGGCACTACCCCAGTCACAATATAGAACAATTCCATCTTCTTAGAAAGTTCTCTTATCCCTTTTTCCAACTATTCTCATTTCCATAGTATCCCACCACCACAACCACAGGCAATCTCTCATCTGATATCAATGACTATAGTTTTGACTGTTCTTGAATTTCATATAAATGACATTCTATAATCCATACTTTTCTATATCTGGTTTCTTTCAAACAACAAAATACTGTTGGATTTCCTGTTTTTGCATATATCGGTAGTCTACTCTGCTTTATTGTTGAATAGTAATCAATTCTATTAATACACTGCAATTTGTTTATTTACACACCTGTTTTTGGATATTGCTTCTTCTTCAGTTTCTAGACATTATAAATAAAACTACTATGGGCTTTTCTGGTGGCGCAGTGGTTGAGAGTCCGCCTGCCGGTGCAGGAGACAGGGGTTCGTGCCCCGGTCCGGGAAGATCCCACATGCCGCGGAGCGACTGCGCCCGTGAGCCATGGCTGCTGAGCCTGCGCGTCCGGAGCCTGTGCTCCGCAACGGGAGAGGCCACAACAGTGAGAGGCCCGCATACAGCAAATAAAAAAAAAACAAAAAAAAAAACCTACTATGAATATTCATTAAAAGGTTTTGTGTGTACTTTATTTTTTAAGGGTGAGATTGCTGAATAATATAATAGGTAAATATTTAGATTTTTTAAAGGGACTTCCAAATAATTTTCTGTCGTTGTTGTACCATTTTATATGCCCAGTGGCAAAGTTTGATAGTTCCATTTGGTCCACATCTTTGGCAACAATTAATATTGTTAGTTATTTGGTTTTTCTGTTGTTGTTTTTTTCAATATTAGCCATTCTAGTAGGTATCTATGTCATTGCTGATGTAATCTGGATTTTCCTGAAGACTAATAATGTTCACTGTTTCATGGGTTTATTGGCCCTCTGTAAATCTTCATTCATGAAATGCCTGCTTATGTCTTTGCCCATTTTAAAAATTAGGTTTAAGTTACATTTTTTGTACTTTCGTTATTTAGAAATGCTTCATATATTCTAAGTAGAAACCTTTTGTTAGATATATGATAAACACTGTTTACGAAGGAGTTATTGACACAACTTCTGGGACTGCTATTAATACACAGCCTTTCTGTCAACTTCCTCAGGAACTGTCTCAGCCATAGAGATCCATTTAATTCAATATCATGCTCTCGTTCCTGGGATGGGTTACATTCAATGACGATCAATGTGGGAGTACACAAGTAGGAACAGCTTTGAAAGTCCAGAGCTTCCTATGAAGTAAGTCAACACTCTTATTGTTCCTTAGATTTTGGCTCACCTTCTTTCTCTTTACAACCTTGCTTTCTTCCCTTCCTTTCCACAAGTATTGATCCCAAAGATGCTTCTTAAGTACCCTGAACACTACACTGTCCCAGAGGCTATTCCTCAGGTATATAAACCTGTGACATGTGGTACCAGGAAAGATCAAAGAAAGAGGGCATAAGGATGGGATATTAGATGAGAATTATTGACACCCGGCTGACAATGAGGACCTCATTATTGGTTAAGGGAAAACATAGATATTTCATGGCACAAGCTGGTAACTAAAATGTTCACTGTTGGTAAACTGGAATAGTAAATTGGTAAAAAAGTATATGCCTCACCAGGTGTGATTACCTAGGCTTTTGGGAAATATGGAAGAAGAAATAACTAGGAGGGCATTGGAATAGTTGTATATTGCTAAGCTTGATTAATGCTTTGGAAAATGATAATGAAAACCTGAGAATACTTAATTGCTAATTAAATGATAAATGTGACAACTGGTGAGCCTTCTCAGTAGCTCGCAAGTAGGATCCCATTTACTGCGGTTGAGGGACAAAGAAATATAAAGTACATTGTCCAATTCAAAATCTTCAGAATATACAAGCGCCAAAGAAACTTAAATTCTCCATCAAGACAGGTCTGCTATGCCAAGCTCATGGTCCTGCCTGGAAAAGAATGAGATGCTGATATTTGTGAGATGAACACAACTTTGTTGATCCTTCAGAAAACTTTGAATACCCAGATTATTCTGAATGCTCTGAGCACACACAGGTGGCCCATCCTTCCAAATTAAGAGCTAGTACTCACCACTCTCTTGGAAACACTACTGAGGCTTTCCCCTTCAAGACATGTGAATGAACAAGTCTGCTTCCCCTTCCCTCCTAAATATTGGGCTTAAAACTAAGATTAAGTCACAACATAATCTAGGCAAGGATGTGTTGTGTCTGATAAGGACAAAAGGGATTATACTGCAGAGGAACTACAAAACCTAAAGCCAAAAACATACCAGGAACTAGAAAAGTGTGCATGCAATCTGTGACTCACATCTATAGATCATGGCTAGAGGTAGGATACACCCTTACAAAACTAGACTCACAGATAATAATGGGTCTAATAGGATTCTGAAATTATAAAGGTCAGTTGGTGGCTCTGAACTAATTGAATCAATGAAAATATAATTATGATAATTGGTGGCAAGAATGGAGGATCAATTGGTAAAGCCCAGGAGGGATATTAAGTACTTACAGAGGTTACAGAGATATTTATTAGAGATCAGCATTTCTATAAGTAAATCAGATGGACCCACAGTGTATTACTCAATTTGTATCAACAATACAAATCAAGGATGAAGGCTTAGTAGGCTGAGAGCAGTGCCCCAGGTAAAAAGGCATAATCCCTTGCCCAGTTAATGAGCCTGAACCAGTTTCAAAACCTGAAACCAACTGATTGAAAAAGGCCTCATATCCAAGAGGAAGTAGTAAGTATACATGATAATGGTCACCTAGTCCTTTTCCTAAAGGGTCTATAGTCATTTATTTAGGTAACAGGGAACTAGGGAAAAGGGACAATCCAACTATTTAAGGGACTGGACCAAGGGTCCAAGTTAGCATCAATGCCAAAAGACTCAAGGCATCAGTATGATTAACATCTCAACATAAGCTGAGGGTTGGATGCAAAAAAAAAAAAAGAATCATGGCCAGCATCTGCCATTACAGTGTTTCCACTCTATGTTTCCCTGAACATAAAGTTAGAATAAACATGCTTGGAAATGAACAAAAACCTCATATTGGGTCTTTAGCCTCTGGGATAAGAATCATTACATTTGGTTACTTAGCTCACTCTCAATCAACTTATTAGTTTTTTTTTTTTTTGGTATTGCATTGTAGGAGGTTCATATATACTTTGGAGATTAACCTCGTATCAGATATGTTTTCAAATATATATATTTTTAATTTCACAGGTTGCCTTTTTACCCTGTTGATTATTTTCTTTTCTGTGCAGAAACTTTTTAGTTTGGTGTTGTACTTGTTTATTTTTTTTTGTTGTTGTTGTTGCCTGTGCTTTTGTTGTCATATCCAGGCAATCACTGCTAAGACCAATGTCATGAAGCTTTTCCTCTATGTTTTTTTCTAAAAGCTTTATAGTTTCATGGCTTATATTTAACCCTATAATCCATTTTGAGTTGATTTTTGTGTATGGTGTAAGAAGAGAGTCCGGTTTCATCTTTTGCATGACATTTCTTTAAAGAAGACATAGAATGACAAACAGATATATGAAAAACACTCAACATAACCAATCATCAGGGAAATGAAAATCTAAACCACATGATATATCTTCACAACTATCAGGATGGCTATTGTCAAAAAAGGAAAAGACAAGCATTAGATGTGGAGATACTGGAACCCTTGAACAATGTTGTAGGGAAGGCAAAATGGTGCCATTGCTATGTAAAACAGTATAGAGATTCTTCAAAATATTAAAAATAGAATTACCATAGGATCCAGTAATCCCACTTCTAGATATTTATCCTAAAGAACTGAAAACGGAATCTCAAAGATATATTAGCACTCTCATGTTCATTGTAGCACTATTCATAGTAGCCAAGATGTAAACACAACCTAAGTGTCCACTGACAGGTGAATGGATAAAGAAAACATAGTAAACATCAGAAAAGCTACAGGAGAGTAGACCAGAGATTTAGAACTGTGCTGTCCAGTACAATAGCCACTGGCCAGATGCAGCTATTTAAATAGAAATTTAAATAAAATATAATTTTCAATTGCCAGTTGCACTAGCCACATTCAAAGTGCTCAGTAGTCCTATGTGGCCATGTGGCTACCAGTTGGACAGTAAGTGTATAGAACACTCCCACTGTCCAGAATGGATGGTTTTATTGGGGCAAGAAGCTTTCACAGAGGAACTAAGGACACATTGCTAAAAGGTAATTCTGGAAGATGATGTCAAAAGACTGGGATCATGTCCCCACTCAAATCTGTACATAATTATTTTTAAAAATATATACAAATTTGTACATAATTATTTTTTAAAATATATAATTTTTGAGTTTACCTAGATAGTTTTATTTATATATACATATTCAGCCTGTACCACTGGTTTGAGTAAAATTCCCACGTAGGTCCTGCCTACCATGTGAAATCACTCCTTCTGTTTTGACCTCATTCTATTTTGTTTTCTCAACTTAAACCAACATCATCTCATTCCAGGTTTCTAGATACACAAGATTTATCAGCTTCTGCCAGGTGGCATCTGAGATTGGGAATACAGCCAAATTGCACTTCCTTCAGAAATATGATTCACATTTTTACCAAAAATAAGCCTTCCTCCTTATCCTTTTTCTAAATTTATTATTTATTTATTTATTTATTTATTTTTGCGGTATGCGGGCCTCTCACTGTTGTGGCCTCTCCCGTTGTGGAGCACAGGCTCCGGACGCGCAGGCTCAGCGGCCATGGCTCAGGAGCCCAGCCTCTCCGTGGCATGTGGGATCCTCCCGGACCAGGGCACGAACCCGTGTCTCCCGCATCGGCAGGCGGACTCCCAACCACTGCGCCACCAGGGAAGCCCCCTCCTTACCCTTCAAAGGGGGTAAAATAGGGCTCACAATGAGAAATTCCATCATTATAACAGTCTCTGGTTTCAGGCAATGGAAGTGACAACTTAAGAAACTGATGATCCACCCTCACAGAGGTGTCAGGGGCTCACCACACAGCCCCATTTCAGAGAAGAATACTCTGTTTTGAGAAGCATCAAACCCTTTTCAGAGGAAGATGGTATGAATGTTAGAAGCTGCCTTTTACTGAGCACTTATTCCATTGGAGCTGTTGTGTTAAGTGCTTTATGTGAATTATTTCAATCTTCACAGCAAATGTGGGTGGTAGTGATTGTTCTTACCATTTTAGAGATGAGGAAACTGATCTCATAAAGGTTCATAGCTTGTCCAAGTTCACACAATAAATGGTAGAGCCAAGAATCTCACCAAGTGTCTTTGATTTCAGAACCAACATGAAAAATCACAAAACCAAACTAATATATGCCTCTCCTGTAACAATGGTAAATAAACCATAGATCATAAAATTTAAAAGAAAAAGAAAGAAAATGTGGTATATACATACAGCAGGATACTATTCAGCCTTAAAAAGAAGAAACTTCTGCAATATGAGACAACATGGTTTAACCTTGAGGACATTATTCTAAGTGAAATAAATCAGTCACAGAAAGACAAGCACTGCATAATTCCACTTATATGAGGTATCTAAAATAGTCAACCTCATAGAAGCATAAAATAGAATGGTGGTTGCCAGGGTCTGAGGAGAGGGGGAAATGGGGAATTGTTAATCAACAGGCAAAAACTTTCATTTGAGGACGATGAATAAGCTCTAGAAATCTGTTGTACATTATACAATGTATAATGTACAACAATGGGTTGTGCACTTAAAGATTTACGAGAGTAGATTTCATGTTGTGTTCTTACACAAGAAAATAAAATTCAAGAAAAAGGGTCATTATATTTGTATTTCCAAGTGAAAGTCTCTGACACTTTTTAACCCTCCACTGGCTGAAAGATTAAATAAAACCATATTATATCCCAAGACTTTGGCCAGTTTTAAAGATCTAAAGGATACATCGTGATGATCACTGTCATCATTCACCAATCTCACCTCTGTAAAAACTAAAAGGATTCTGATGAATCAAAGTAGGTTACCACAAACTCAACCAAAAATAACCCAAAATATTAGCCACCAGGATACCTTTACTAAAGCAATTGATAAATCTTCATATATATTGTATTGCACAATTGTTTTTTCTGTCACTATCAGAACCATACAAATTTACATGAAATGGACAATATACATTTGTACTTTTATTCTGTGCTGTGAAAACTATCCCACTATGTTTTATAAATAGTTTGAAGAGGTCTAGATCTTCTGGATAGTCCAAAGAACATCACCTTGTTCCACTATGTTGATGATGTCGTATTAATTGGACCAGAGGAGGAAGAGGAGGATATCACATTTAAGGCCTTGGTATATGCATGTACTCCAGAAGGTGAGATACAAACCATACAAAGTTTCAGGAGCCTGACATTTCTGTAAAACGTTTAGGGCTTGAATCCTTATGGGCATGCCAGGACAAACTATCAAAAGAATAAAATACACTATTGCATCTTGCACCTGTCACCATGATGGAGGAAACACAGTGCCTAACAGGCCTCTTTGGGTTTTAGAGGCAGCTATTCCTTACCTGGGGATACTATTCTGACTTATGTACTGGGTGACATAAAAGCCTGCCTGAACCGAATGGGGCCCAGAATAGAAGGTGTTTGGCAGTATAATTTCTACTGCCCTCTTCAGGAGGATCAGCAACCCACCACTGCAATCACAATCAGTTCAAACAGAAAGGGTAGGATATGACTTCAGAAATAGCACAATGCATCTGGCAGAGTTCAGACCTATCCCCACTACTTTCACTCTTATCCAGTAAAGGAAGCATTTTGCAGCATACAGCATTGATTCTGTGGAAATTCAATTTTGGCAAATATCTTTTGATTTGCATTGATTTTCCTGAGCATAAACTACTTTAATACGATAAATGTGCAATAAACTGATTATTTCCAACATGCAAAAAATATTTACAGATAAATTTGATAAATGTAAAAAAAGAAATATTAAAGTTGAAATATTAAAATATATTTATCGCCTAGACTTATAAGGGTCTTAACCACAAATTCTAAGTATCAATAAATATTGTGGTCATTATAAATTTAACAGTTTCATTTAAATCTTTGCTTATTCTCTGAAATATATTTCATCTTGGGGTCTCTGAGTTGATTCTAAGACACAGGCTTGGATGGGAGTTGTTTACTTGGGAAATTATCCCAAGAAGCAGTAGTATATGACAGGTGGTATAAAACAAGGAAGGATAGAGAACCAGTTTAATCAACAAAACTTTATGGTGATTGTCAACTTCTCTGGGACCAGCGTTCCATGCCACGAAACTTCAGTAAAACAATAAGCATCTCAGAATGATACACCCATTGGCCTTCATTCATCATTTGTCAAAGAGGCCTCAGAGGTGATTGTGAACTTCTAAGTTGTTCATATGCTGGTCCTGAATGGGTTACCCCAGGTAGCCTATTTCCTTATCTCTAACAAGCACAAGAAAAAAAAGCTGAAGTTACATGGCTCTAGTCCAAATGCAAAGAACTGCTTTGCTGCTTTGAAGCTGGTTGACCAGAGCAGTGGCAGGAGTAGGAAGAGGGAAAGAAAGGATTTGAAAAGGACTATAAGACCTGTGCAATACAGTCAATTAGACTCTTAGGCTTCAAGGATATTAACCATAGATTATATTATTTAGGTTAATTGAGGAAAACTGTTTTAATATCAAGGTTAAAACTTCTTCTATAATTGGATTTAAATGGAAAATTATCATCTAAATGCCTATTTATATTCCTTTTGAAGAATTATAATCCTTCGTATTTTTCTGCCCATGGGGTAATTTTTAGTATCTCTTAGTCACTTTCCATCATCACTTTCTAGTTGAAATTCCATAAAGGTACTATTTGGGGTATAGTATATTAATTTTAACACTCAACTACAAGGAGACAGTTTCCTTTGTAACTCTGTCCTAGATTTGACTTAGAATCTAATTCAATATTCTAATTAAAATTAAATGTTTCAGGGCTGCTTAATATACTACACAGGGGTTGCAAAGAAATGTCCACTCTTGTAGCCAATTTAAAGCTTACATCTGAGTATTTTTCAGTCTCGCCAGCAGTGCAGCTTTATAGTGGGTGATCTTTCGTCCTGAAAAATGAATCCAGCTGTGTTGCCACTATGAAATGGTGGTGTGCAGTCTGTTAAATAGTAGTTGATTCAACTAAATCCTGATTACAACGTGCAAATAATGAGAATACTATAATGTTACGCGTGGTAAATTTACAGGATACATGTATTAGAAACATATTTTGTGTATTTTTAAAACAAACTTTTCTCCATTATAAGATTGTTCGTCAAGATGGAAATTCGTTTGATGAAAACCATAATGGGCCCTTCCAGGAGAGATATCTCTCATTTTGAAAAATATAGTGAGTTTTGGAGAAGCACAGTATGTGACGATTGTGTTCATTTTCTAAATTAACTAGGAATTTTAAAAATAGATGTATGACTTGGATTAAAAAATAGCAGGTAAGTGACCATTAATTTACATAAAATGCATACAAACTCTATGACTGCATAGAACTGATACTCTAATTGATACTCGTCATGCAGGTCTGTATATGTTAATACTAATACCCAACCATGCCCGCACTGAAGAGTCCAATATGACATGCTACTATGCATGACGAATAGCAACCGATAGAAGAAACTTCCTTCCTCATATTCTTTATGCCAACTGTGCTTACAACGCATTTAAATATTGCAAAGAATCGAGTGCCATCAACAAAATATTGGCAGCAATGTGGAAGTAGAACAAGCTGGCAACTTGCTGATATAATCACTCATATTTAAGCCATGATTATGGGAGTAAAATCCATATGTTCAATATGAGTTTAAAGAAGGGAACTTTGTTATATGCTATTTGATTAACTGAATCTCTAGGAACAAAGTCTCCACATCTCTAATACAATTAGAATTACATTACTCAATATCTATAGCGATGGCCCTGAAATAGTCTGAAATGTGAAATCTGGCAGGTTTAAATTCCATAATACTTCTTCAGATAACAGTTTTACTTTTTTATTCACTGTTTATCCTAAACAAGGCTCTATAAGAGCAGTATTATTTTCATTTTGTTAATGAGGGACAATATGAGGGCCACAAATAGAGACTTACTGAAATGCGTGTAGTGTTAAAGCAAGTTCTTGAAATCACATCCTCTTGGTTCCAAACCCTGTCCTGTTTCCATGGTATCACAACCCCTGGCAAATTGTAAAAAATAATAAACTGTTGAAAACATTAGAATAAAATGAACTGAGGAATTGCTAAAGAGAACAAGAAAATTGGAGTATAATACAGTAGGAGTAGACATCTAGGAAAGATAAAGAACACAGACACAAAGCATTCAGGCACTGGGAACATATGTCAGATATAAACGTAAAAAAGCACGTGTAAGAAGCGCTCTCTGATATAGTTACATCAACTTTGGCACAAAGCCAAAATAGGTGGCACGAAACTTAGTGTGTTAATAAAGAAGACTGTAGTTTCTGGAATTCTATCTCTAAATGGCCAAAATAAATTAAATAAAATTACCATGTCCTTTCATTTTATCATATATTTTCACCTATTCAATATATTCTCTCCTAGCAGTTTTTCATAGAAATGAGCTAATAGTCTATTCACCTTGATTTTATTGTTATATAGTTGTGGTGGAATTCAAGTTTGACTATTGTTATAATTTAAGATGACTGGTATCAATGACTCAAAGTTCAAGATATCTCATTATTTTATAATCAAATAATTTAGATTACTACATATCTTGAGAATTTTATGCTTGGATATGGACACAGCATATTGGATATGCTGATAAAAACCAAGTGGATTTTTCAGACAATAAAATGACCTGTCATTTGATTAATGGGTTAACAATGCAGAACAATTCCTGAGTGTCTTAAAAACTATGCAGTACCTGAATAAGCGCTTGACAAATATTTATTAGTGGGAGTAAGGTGTGTGTGTGTGTGTTTCTGTGTTTCTATATGTGTGTATGTAAAGTTAACACATTATGCAACATGTAACATGTAAGTATGCAAAATATACATTATATTAACCAAAACCTGTATGTAAAACATATAAAATATCTTTATGAAATATGTTTTACTACAGACACACATATATGTATGTGTATGTATATATGTTATATCATACTATGAGAGCTAAAGTTGCACCCTTTAATTATCTTACATTTTTAATTACCCAAGAATACATAACACTATAATTAGTGATACAAAATTCCCCTATGATGTTTTTGCTGAAGAGTGAGTCTAGCAAAGGGCTATGGGATAGAACACAAGAAGGCATTAAGAATTGCATATCTAGGGAGGAGTGCGGGCCCCATGGAAAGTGATGGCGGCTTGTTCAAGGGTTGTACGAGTGTTGACTGGCCGGTATTCTTGTTGCATCACCATTTGGAGGTGTATTTGTTGTATTCTGGAAGAGACAAACTTAACAAGGAGGTTAAAAATACATGGCCCAAAAATTGGTCTGGACCGTGCCCAACTGGTTGACCAAAAAACAGCAATTCTCCTTTAACATTGCACAAGTCCCTCCCTGATTAGTTGTTAGGAGGTCCAGAGCTCTTCTATTTTGTAAAACCACTCCTGCTAGAGAATTTATTTGCTCTTGTAGCATGTTAATTTGAGCTGCTAGGTTGGCAATCTGTTGTGTGAGTTCAGGAGAGAGTTGTCGGGCAGTGAAAATGGAGTTTGAAAGTCCTGCTAAGACTGTTTCCCATCCCTGTTAGGAGGATCCAGGAACGGCAGGACCAGAGAAGGAGGTCAGGACTGAATAAGTAGCCCCTGTGTCAGTTAGAAAGGTTATAGTAGCTCCTGCCACATGCAGGGTTACTCGGGGCTCCTCCGGTCTTACGGGGAAGATAGGGGCCTGTAGGTTGAGCCCCGGGCACCTTCAGTCATGCGCATCCAGGAGCCTTAGGTCTAGAGCACAATCCGGTTCTTGCTCCTGATGGTCAATTACCACCGACAGGGGCAATCGGCCTTGACCTCGGCTCAGGAGGCCAAGACCCGAAATACCCTGGGTTGAGTGGTTGTGGAATTGGCCTACCCACTTGAGGGTGGGAGGGACAACTCCTCTTCCAGTGGCCCTTTTGGTGACAGTAAGGGCACAGGGTATTGGGTGGTGGGGTGCGGCAGTTCCTGACAGTGTGCCCCTGCTGACGGCACTGGTAGTAGGTCAGTGGTGGTTTCTGAGACGGGAGAGGGGCTCCCGTGGGTCCCTGTTGTGGGAGGGACTGAGTAATGGCAAGAGCCATATATTGAGCTTGCCATTTTAATTTTTCCTCCTCTCTCAGTTCTCGTCTGTTCCTAGAAGGCTCCTCCCTATTGTTAAAAACCTTAAAGGCCGTGTCAAGTAGGACAGAAAATGGGGTCTGTGGCCCTTGCTCTAGTTTCTGTCATTTCTGTCTTATGTCTGGGGATGCCTGGCTTATAAAGTGAACTGCAAGTATAGCCTGACCTTCAGGGGTCTCAGGGTCTAGGTTGGTGTATTTCCTCATAGCCCCTGCTAATCAGGTCTGAAAAAGGGCTGGATTCTCAGAGGGTTCCTGTGTGACTTCTCTGAGTTGATTATAATTGACAGGTTTGATGATTGCCTTTTTCATACCTTGTAGTAGACAGGTAATCATGTAATTTCTCCCAGTGAGCCCTTCTGCTGCCCCATTTTCATTTGCCTGGTATCTCCATTCTGGGTCTGCCAGTGGGACTGCCTCTGCCCCTGCTCGGTTCTCATTAACATTTCGGACATGTGTCTCATCTGCCCAGGCCTGAGCCAAGGCCCCGATCCTGGTCTTTTCTTCGTGATGCAGTGGGTAGTTAGGACCACAGGAATATTTGGCCAGGTTAGGTCAATGGTTATAGTTAGGGCCTGGAATTGCCGGATGAACATGGAGGGGTCCTGGCTAAAGGAGCCCAGTTACCTTTGCATATGAGAGAGATCAGACATGGGGAAGGGGACATTAACTCTGATAGTACCTATGTCTCCGTTAGCGACCTCTTGGAGGGGAAGCATATTGGGACTTGATTCAGAGCGCTGGGCTGCTCCTGACCGAGTGTGGGGAGGGGAGGGAAAGTCTGCTTCCGGGTACAGAGGTGGGGGAGGGGAGGGGAGGTCTGCTTCTGGGTACAGAGGTGCGGGGAGGGGAGCAGAAGGTTGAGGAGGAGGCTGGTGAGATCGGGGACAAGAAAGGTCATCCAAGGTATCTGGTGGAAGGGGAGATGGGGAGGGCTGAGGTAGTGAAGCTGAAGAAGGACGAGGGGGTAAGGGCGAGGTATTAAATCGGCAATGGAGAGACACATGCGACAGGAGTCCCTCAGGCTCGGATTCCGACTGAGAGCCATGAAGGCCTGGACGTATGGAACCTCGGAATCCTTTCCCAGCCTCCAATAATAGAGATCAAGTTGGAGGATAGTGATATAATTTAGCGTCCCATTAAGAGGCCATTGTTCTTGGTCCCCCAGCTTGTATTGGGGCCAACCCGTGTTACAAAAGAAAATGAGCCTCTTCTCTTTGAGATTGTCTGCATCAAATTCCTTCCAATTCCTGAGAATACAACCAAGAGGTGAGTCTAAGGGGATAGAGGTACCTGAACCCATTCTTAGCCCCGGTGCCGTAGAATGGGGGTACTGAGAATCACTGACGGGCAAAAAGGCGTCCCTCTGTCTCAGTGGCTTCTCCATGCGACTATGGCACAAAAATGCCGACCGACTCAGCAGTTGCATCCAACTGAGAGAGGTGGCTAGGGTAGTGAGAAACCATGCGGCCAGGGCGCCAGTGACCAGAGAGAGGAATCCCCGGAACCGGGAATTGATTCACTGTTAGAAGACTCTCAGGGATGGGAAGGAGCTCTCGGGACAATCTAGAGGTGGCAAGGTCCTTTGGAGTCAGTCCGAGCTGAGGAGAGAGAAGCAGAAGTGACAGAAAAGAGGGCTGAGGATTCCACCTTCTAACCCTACTGAGGAGGCAGTGGCCAAGGGACTGCGGGCTTGTGTTTTGCTTCATCCACGATGTGCCTCGCGTTGCACAGAAGTTGTCTTGCTGGGGGCAGATGCTCTAATAGCCTGGTCCGTTCTGTGACCACCTTATCCTTTCATAGGAGTCTTCAAGCGTCAGGTGCCCTAATGGCTTTTAAATGCCTGACCCGTGCCCGCATGATACCAATCGGCCTAGTCCTCAGTTGGAAGGAAGACAGAGGGATCCTCACCCGTTCTGGGTGGCAGTTACTGGGGCGATGTGAGCCGTGGAGCCTTCGGAACACACTAGGGTGTGGCCCTGGCCAGAGTTCCTCCATTGCTTCCACGGCAGCTTGCCTGTTCACATAGGGTCCCAAGGAATGAGGAGAGGAGGTGGGGAAAGAGATGCCCCTGGAGATCCCCGTACAGGCCACCAAATATCGTGGTCTGAACCTGGGTTGGAAAAGAATTTCCAGACACAAGGCAGCATGTAAAGAAGATAGAATTTATTAGAGGGAAACGTCGCTGCCAGAACAGCGGACTGACTTCCTTCTAAATGGTGATGCAACAAAAATACCAGCCAGTCAACACTCGTACAACCCTTGAACAAGCCGCCATCACTTTCCATGGGGCCCACATTCCTCCCTAGATACACTCTGACAGAAAGCAGGCAACGGGAACCCAGGGCCCCAAGACGCCCCCACTCAGCAGGAAGCATCTAGAGAGAATTCCGTCACCCCTTCTCACAAAAGGGGTTCCCGAATGCCTGAGAGGGAATTAGGCAGTTAGGTAGATATAAACCGGATATCCAACAGGGCCAAGGAATTGGCCCTATAAATAAAGAGAGGGGGGAATGTGGTGCTCCAAGGACAATGGTGCTTCAAAGACAAAGGATAACCCTGCCTGAAAAAATGTCAGCGTTACACCCCCCACCGGACTTACTCGCCCTCCCCACCATGTTGCAATGGTTACGACATTCCTGAGCCCACCTGGGTGCTGCCCACCTGGGCAGCGGGACCTGTCCCAAATAAGGAAAGGCATATGCCCTGTCTCACTCCCACCCTATAGAAGGAAGGTATATGTGACTCGACCAATCAGTAAAGGAAATTTTCACCTTGGACCATTCCTTTGTTTTCTGCCTGTAAAAACTGACCAATAGCACATGTTCAGTCTCGACTCTCCCAGAGTACTAGGAAGTCGGCCCGCTGTTCTGGCAGTGACCCTTCCCTCTCATAAATTCTATCTTCTTTAAAAAAAAGAATTGTGTATCTTTTTTGTTTGTTTGTTTGTTTTGCGGTACGCGGGCCTCTCACTGTTGTGGCCTCTCCCGTTGCGGAGCACAGGCTCCAGACGCGCAGGCTTAGCGGCCATGGCTCACGGGCCCAGCCGCTCCGAGGTATGTGGGATCTTCCCGGACCGGGGCACGAACCCGTGTCCCCTGCATCAGCAGGCGGACTCTCAACCACTGTGCCACCAGGGAAGCCCAAGAATTGAGTATCTTAATCCTGTAGTATGGAGGTCCAAATAGAAAGAGGTGTTAAGAGAGAATTTACCAAAGTACAAAAACAAAACATAAATGAACAAAGAAATAAAACTTAATTTTATTTAAGAAATCAAATTTGATTTAAGAAAGAAAAGGAGGGCTTCCCTGGTGGCGCAGTGGTTGAGAGTCCGCCTGCCGGTGCAGGGGACACGGGTTCGTGCCCCAGTCCAGGAAGATCCCACATGCCGCAGAGCAGCTGGGCCCGTGAGCCATGGCCGCTGAGCCTGCGCGTCCGGAGCCTGTGCTCCGCAGCGGGAGAGGCCACAACCATGAGAGCCCGCGTACCGCCAAAAAAAAAAAAAAAAAAAAAAAAAAAAAAGAAAGAAAGAAAAGGAGTTGCAAGTGAAACTAAGATCAAGTTCTGAACAGAGTTGAAGAAGTGTTGAATTTAGTATATGTCATGCAAAGCTTAAGACTTCTCCAGCCTTGAAAATATTGTGAATTTTGGTGGAAATTTTGCCCTGGATAATTTTAAAGAGGAATAATTTATAATAATTAGGCTAAAGGTATTCCCAAGGGCAGAATTACACGTTAACTCTGGGCTTAAAAATGTAGCCTTCTCTTTGGGTGGGATGGTAGCAGAAAATAATTCAAAACAAATCCTTATTGCAAATATAGAGAGACAAAAGAGGATCCTAGGCCTACTTTTCCCCACTTATTACGAAAATATAACAACTAATTAGCTATTTCTCTTGAATATCTGAATTTTTAGATATGCAAATTCAAAAAGGAAGAAAACAAAAAGAACCTTCTAGCTATCACTGAGGATCCCCTGAGCTTTCCCTCCAAACTGATAAGATTCTGTAAAATATCATTAGATAATACATAGCAATCTGGAGCTAACAGAAAAGCTTCTGGTGCTAATGTGAAAATTATAAGATAATATTCATTTGCCTGTAATCATCCACTAAAATGATGCACCAGGGACAGCTGAAAATATAATATATTCCAGATTGTTTATCTATTTTACTGAAATTATTCCTTTATGTATCATCCAAAACACAATGTAACCCCCTGAAAGAAAACTTTATCATCAATTTGTACCAATTCCTCATAAATTCTGCTGGAAATAGTTTCTGAAAATAGATAACACTATAAGGTGTGTTTGATTTGATAACGATTTATGGTAAATATCCCAGTTTGAAAGCCTTTTTATAGTTCCATTTAAGTTCCATTCCTTTTGGAAATTTTTCTTGGGAAAAAAAGGGTGAAACAAATGAAGGGTTGGAGGAGGTAGTTTTGTTGTTTGGGTCATGTGGTTCATCTGTTTTGGTAGTATTTGCTTGTTTTTAAGTGAAATAAATATAGTATCCTGAATTGTCTCTGATTTTTGTGTCCAAAGATCATTGCCTCTTTCATCTGGACAC